>NC_047129.1:26665504-26973543 GCF_009829125.3 Periophthalmus magnuspinnatus
AGTAACACACAAGCTAAACAAATGTTTTTCTGTCACACTCACCATTTGTTGAAGGTGGCCACAGATGCTCATATTGATCACAGGTTCTTGGAAATGATGTGTGCATTGTGTCGTCATCAGTGTGTAACTACTGAACATCCTCCTTAAACAGACATGCTGCAGTACCAATAACACTTTTATGTGGTATTGGGTAAACCACATAAACAGCTTTCTGAGTAAAAAATTCACATGAACACTGTGTTACTGCATCAAGACGATCGCTCAAATTGGAGAAATGAGATTTCTGGAAGCAGCGTGAACTGTCCGAGTTGTCAGGAGTGTTTGATTGGTGGAAATGAAAGAAACGTTCACAACAAAAGAGATACATTGCTGTCATTTTTGCCAAGTGAACATTAAGCTTAAGTTTTTTAACTACTGTAAGCAACTTCTGAAATAGTTTTCTTCTCAAAATACTGAGTCACTAAGAAATACAGAGGCTTCTCAGCATCATAACAAAAACCACACAGACCTCACATGCATTCATAAGCAGCATTAAACATTTTGTTTAATGTTGTTTTGTCTTTACCATGTAGAGTACTCCATTACAATTTTGCCAAAAAAAGAAGTACTAAAATAAAAGGTTTTTTTTTTTTTGTTTGCAATACTTTACTTACTGTGAGCGGACTGGCATCTCTACAGACCTGACTGATTTGACTTGGAGGAGAGCCTCATGCTCGTTTCCATGGAAAAGCTGTCTCCATGGACACACAACACCTCCAGAAAGTTACATACTGTAATTTTAGGGCTACTCCAGTTTTTGCAACATATAACAAGCTTTATTACAGAACAAGCCAAATGAGTAAATTGATTTATTTAGTTAAATACATTGACTAAAATAATATAATAATAATTATAATAAAATATAATTGTTTTTTTTTTTCCCAAAATCTGAATAAAGAAAAGGAAAATATGTTTTATAGGAATAATCTAATACCATTTTGCAGTGGGCTTTGGTCCTACATGACAGCTCTCTCTGAGCAGCACCTTTGAATTCATATCAAATTACCTGACTCTTTTGTAATAAACTGAGGACAATTATAAAGAGAAAAAGCTCTGCCCGGTGAGCAACCTTTAATAGTGGTATTAAATCCATCTGAATTAGCAACGACTTGAATTCGCAGGTCCCAGCTGGTTACTCCGCTCAGAGCTAGGATTTGGTCCGAACTCGAGATAAATAATCCATTAGCACTTGAAAGAGCAGAGCCAGGAACAGTGCCCGTGCTGCTTTTCTTCTGCGGCCCAATTAGAGCGTAATTATGGAGCTGGGGGCGCTAAAGCTAGCATACCTGAGTTAGCATCTGCACCGCGTTTCTCTATCCGGCTGAGTGCGGGAATAATGGCATGGCTAATTGGAGCAGACAAACATAGTCCATGAAGGATAATCAGTCTCCTTCAGAGCGCTGACGCCCGGAGCGTGGCGTAATTTGAATCCAAGCCGTCAGAGTTGAGGTGATTTTCATGGACAACAATCACTAAAGGTGACGCAATCATGTCATTTGTCACCCGGAACAACTCATTTGTGTCGTGAGCCTAATGTGGAGACAACCTGAAGACTGGCTTTGATTAAAAAAGGGAAAAAAAACACAGAGACGGATTTGGAAAGAGTAATGAAAGGGCTAATGCTAATGGAAAGTAAAGTAATTGCCTTAGTCCTAGTCATGTTCTGTACATACAGAACATGATCACCTTCCATTTCACTTTATCTGAGGATGTTAAAGAGGGAGTATTCCACTTCTATGGGGTATTAATTACACAAACACATTACATAGAAGACCATGTTACCTCTTTTTGTTTTGAAAATGCTATATTCACCAAAAACAATGTATTAAACTTAACTTTTTTTTGTTTCAGAGCGCTGTCACATTTTGCTAATGAAACTACTGCACATCGCATCAGGTTTGTGAAGTTGTAGTGTATTGTTTTGTATCATGCTTTTGTATATTTGTGGAGAATTATTGTGCAGAATCATACTACTATCTGTAAGGAGGGATTTTTTTTTTTTTAAGAGGGAACATTATGACATGGTAGAAAGCTCCAAAAAGTCCACTATGCCTCAAATATTTAACACAGTATGACATTAAACACATAGCATACATTTTTTGTGGCTAAAAATATTCCTTAAAACATACATTTTTACTGTGAGCGGGGTCACCTCTTCATAGATCTTACTAATAAACTTGCTTGTCTCCTAATGACTGTTTTTATTGTTTGTTGATTTGTATATATAATTTTTGTTGTTGTTTTTACATTTTAATGCACTTGAAAAGCACTTTGGTTCAGTTTTTGCTGTTGTAAAGTGCTATACAAATAAAGTTTGATTGATTGATTTATTGATTGTCTCCATGTTGATGGACAAGTTTAATTTATTACAGTTGAACATTCCAGGTAAAGCAGCAACATATCCAGGGAAAAATGGTGGACCTTTATATTACACGGGAAAACGGATTAAATTGGCCCAACTCATAATGCAAAGTACCGATGTTTATTTGCGTCTTTAGTTTACTAATCATGCAGATGTCAGTTAATTAAAGTTTATGATAATTTTATTAAGCTGCTAAAAGGAAAGTTGCAGCGAAACTGAATTTAAAAAAAAGTAAAACACAATCTCAATGGTTGAGTTAATATATTTTCAAAGTATGTATATTTTGCAACATAATAAGGACCTTTTTTTAAGAATCTTGTAATTTCATTTAAGTTCCCTGCCCATTAATGAAAACCTGCTCTTATAACAGTGTGACAGTGCAGCAGGTGCCCACCCCTCATGTTCCACCATATACATTTACATATACACGCTGCTGGCACATACTCATTTGACTGTAATATTGAGCTGAGTCAGACAGAATAATAGTGCCCCCTGCCATTTACACCACATCATCCAGCTGCCAGCGCTAAAGTTCATGACACTGAGGGATGACAGCTTTTCATAATTTAATATTTAATAAACAATGCAGTTTTTGACGTGCTACCCCGAGCTCCATAGAGTAGGTCACAGTCATATTGTCGAAATTCTGCATAACTCTATAGGAAATGTAATGTTTGTGAAAGAAAGATTCAAAGTTACGATCCACAATCGCATCTTTGGGGTTGAATAATTAACCTGGCAGAACGCAGACTAATCCGATCTCCGTCACGCTGGTTATTGATGTTTTTGAGCAATTCAATTCAATTCAATTCAATTCATTTATTTTTGTAACGCCCAAAATCACAACAACAGTTGTCTCGAAGGGCGTTCATGTTTTGGTTGATGGGGGAAACCGGAGTACCCGGAGGAAACCCATCCAGACACGGGGAGAAACATGAAAAACTCCACACAGAAAGGCCTGGTGACCCGGGGATCGAACCAACCTTCTTGCTGTGAGACATGAGTGATGGCACTCAGTCACCGTGCCGCCAAGACACAAAAAACAAAACAACAGGAAGAATCAGACACAACAAGAAAAATCAGACACAACAGGAAAAATCAGACACAACAGGAAAAATCAGACAACATAAGAAATCGGCCAGGAGACCAGACGAGGAGGAGGAGAGCCGGGCGAGGAGGAGGAGAGCCAGGCAAGGAGGAGGTCCAACTGTCATCGGGGCATCTGAAAGAGATACACTCCACAGGGGGAGTGGGACAGGGGACAACATGTGAATAGCATTGCTGATGAGAAAATAGGGCAAAGTAGAGGATAGTGCTCAGGTTGCCATACTTCCCCCAGCTAGTTACTCCTACTGCAGCTTATCTTATCCCGGGTTTTAATAACCCTAACTCCCTCACTAAGTAACCTGGTCATACGCTATACCGAAGAGGAAGGTTTTAAGCCTAGTCTTAAATACAGAGACTGTGGGGGCCTGTTTAACATCAGCAGGGAGTTGATTCCATAGCACAGGAGCTTGGTAACTGAATGCTCTCCCTCCCACTGTACTTTTGGACACTCTAGGAACCACTAATAGTCCTGCATTCTGAGAGCGGAGTGCTCTGTTTGGCTGGTACGGGACAATAGCATCTTGCAGATAGGATGGGGCCATACCGTTTAGGGCTTTGTATGTCAGGAGGAGGACTTTGAATTTGATTCTAAGCTCGACAGGAAGCCAGTGCAGATATTTTAGTACAGGACTGATGTGGTCTCTTCTTTTAGTTCCTGTTAGGACTCTGGCCGCTGCATTTTGGACCAACTGGAGGCTCCTTATAGTACTTTTGGGGCAGGCGGCAAGCAGGGAATTACAGTAATCAAGTCTGGAAGTAACAAATGCATGGATGAGTTTTTCAGCATCGTTTTTAGGTAAAATATTTCTAATTTTAGTTATATTTCGCAGGTGAAAGTATGCGGTTTTACAAGCTAGGTTTATATGGGCTGTGAATGAGAGATTTTGATCAAATAGGACTCCAAGATTTTTTACAGTAGGGCTAGAAGCTATATTCACATTGTCGAGTGAGAATATCTGGTCTGACAGAGAATCTCTTTGACCTTTGGGACCAACGACAATGACCTCTGTTTTTTCAGGATTTAAGAGCAGGTAATTCAAGGTCATCCAGGTTTTGATGTCCTTCACACAGGCACTGAGTTTATCTATTTGATCAGTCTGATTTGGTTTCATTGATAAGTACAGCTGAGTGTCATCAGCGTAGCAGTGAAAATTAATGCCATGTTTTCTGATAATGTTACCCAATGGCAACATATACAGAGTAAATAGGATTGGACCAAGCACAGATCCTTGTGGAACACCACAGGCTACTTTAGAACAGGGAGAGGTGCTCTGGTTTATACTAACAAACTGGTACCTATCTGATAGATAGGATTTAAACCATTTGAGGGCGGTCCCTCTGATTCCAATGTCACATTCTAACCTCTGCAGTAGAATGTTGTGATCAATGGTGTCAAACGCTGCACTGAGGTCCAGTAGGACCAGGACTGAAGCCAGCCCGTTATCAGCAGCTAGTAGTAAATCATTTGTTACTTTAAGCAGTGCAGTCTCTGTGCTGTGGTGAGCTCTGAATCCAGATTGAAATTTTTCAAATATATTATTGTCCTGCAGGTGGCGGCAGAGCTGTTTCACCACAACTCGTTCTAGAATTTTTGAGAGGAAGGGAAGATTAGAGATAGGTCTATAGTTGACTAATTCATCAGGATTTAGGTTAGGTTTTTTCAAAAGGGGTTTAATCACAGCATACTTAAAGGACTGAGGAACGTAGCCATTTTCTAACGACATATTTAATATGTTATGGATGGAATCTATTATTAGGGGGAGGGCTTCTTTGAGGAGTCTGATTGGAATAGGGTCGAGCAAACAGGTTGATGGTTTTGACGACATGATGACTGAGGTAATCTCCACCTCATCAACAGGAGTAAATTTATCTAATATTATTAGAGGGTCCATATGGGATATTGGCATTACAGACTGGATTTGCTCAGAGCTGATTTTTGGAGTAGCTTTGTTAATTTTGTCTCTAATGGTTGTGATTTTGTAATCAAAGAAGTGAAGAAAGTCATCACAACTAATGTTCGAGGGGATAAGAGACTCATTAGCAGTGTGGGAGTTTGTCAGCCTGGCTACAGTGCTGAACAAAAATCTGGGGTTATTTTTGTTTACTTCTATTAGATTTGAATAGTATCTAGTTCGGGCTTTCCGCAGAGCGGCCTTATAAGTGAGCAGGCAGAGCTTCCATGCCTTCAGAGACTGCTCAGAGCGCGAGCGGCGCCAAAGCTTCTCTGTGCGTCTTACATGTTGTTTGAGTGTCCTGAGCTGTAACGTGTACCATGGAGCCGGAGGTCTTGGTTTAATGCTTTTCTGTTTTAGCGGAGCTACAACATCGAGAGCAGATTTTAAGGTGAGCATTGTTCTGTCAACCAATCGATCAGTGACAATTGGATTAAAATTATTGCCATTGTCACATGACATATCTTTCAGTAATGGCTCAATAATTTCTTTAAACTCTGTAACCGATTTATCTGATAATGTTCTTTTCATTATAGTTTTTTTCTGTGGGGCTGGATAGTCTTTTAGTATAAATTGAAAGGTAATTAAGAAATGGTCAGAGAGTATAGGGTTTTGAGGAAGGACAATTAGATCATTAATCTCAATACCATAGGTTAGAACGAGATCTAGAGTGTGATTGTGACAGTGAGTCGGCTTATTCACACTCTGGGTGAAACCGATCCCATCCAGGAGTGCACCAAAAGCATTACTGAGGCAATCACTGCCGTTATCTACATGAATGTTAAAATCTCCGACTATAACAATCCTTTCCCAGTTCAAGACTAAACTTGAGATGAAATCAGAAAACTCTGTCAGGAAGTCGGCATATGGACCAGGAGGTCGATAAATTATTATAAATATAACAGCTTTTTGGTTTTTCCAATTGGGGCACGTAATGGAGAGTGCGAGGCTTTCAAAGGAGAGGTAAGTATAGTTGGGTTTGGGGCTGAGAATTAGACTAGAATGAGAGATGACGGCCACACCACCACCTCGACCTGTGCTCCGGGCACTCTGAAAGTTCATGTGACTTGATGGTGTAGATTCGTTTAGTCTAACATAATCATTTTCCTGAAGCCATGTTTCAGTTAGGGCTAACAGATCAATATTAAGGTTGCCAATTAGTTCATTTATTAAAAGAGATTTGGAGGAAAGAGACCTGATGTTTAGCAGTCCACATTTTACACACTTATCATTTTGTTTATTCGCGGCACATTTATTTATTTTTGTTAAGTTATGAGATCTGACAGCTTCCTTGTCAGAGTTTAGGGGTGTTTTATTTGTGCTTTTTGTACGTGGGGCACACACAGTCTCTGTCTGTTTGGAGCTGTTCCCTCTGACTGAGTTGTGCTTCACTGGTCTAAACTGCTCCCTAACGTCACTATCACTGTCACTGTGCTTCCCTGAGCTATTCTGCGTGCTAGTCTTACCTGGTCAATCTAGACTAGCAATCATATTCTGAGCTAACAGGGCGGAGCCAGCCTGCGTGGGATGGATGCCGTCTCTACGTATAAGCCTAGGCTTCCCCTCAAATGCCCTCCAATTATCTATGAAGACGACACCATTCTGCGGGCACCAATTGGTCAACCACTGGTTGACTGCTGAAAAGCGGCTGTACATTTCACAATTGGTATAGGTTGGGAGGGGGCCAGAGAAGTACACGGACTCCGACATCGACTTAGCCAATTGACAGACTGCAGCTATCTGTAACTTAACCACCTCTGACTGACCGCGGCGAGTATCGTTACCCCCCGCGTGTATAACGATCCGGCGGTACCTATTCTTACTTTTCTTTAAAAGCCTAAGATTCCCCTCGATGTCACCCAGTCTGGCTCCAGGGTAACACCGCGTGGAAGCTGCAGGCAGTTCCACGTCCCTGACTATGGAGCTCCCTATGACTAAAGTGTCCCGGGTCCAGTTCAGGGGAGCAAACCTGTTCTGGACGGGGAGCTCTCTACTCTCAACCCTGTGTCCCTGGTCTGCTACAGTCCTATTCTCAGCCCTGTGTCCCTGGCCTGTCCTACGCTTTCTTCTAACCGTCACAAACCTGTCCTGGTCTGATCCCGGCTGCACGGGTTGCGCTGGGGGGCTAGTCTCACTAGTTACGCTAAAGCTACTGCGGTCCGCGGTCCCTACTGCTGCTACCTGACTGTAACTCGGGGTCAGAGCCTCCAATGAGCGGATCCGCGTTTCTAACTCTGAGACCCTGGCCTGCAGGACTGCCACTACACTACACTTAACGCAACTGTCCCTATCATCATCAAATAAGCCAGGGTCATCACTCCACATATGGCAACCAGGGCAGGGAAAAGCGAGAGAAGAGGGGGAAGGTTTAGCCATGATGCTAGTCGGCTAGGCTAGTTCAGGCTGAACCGAGAGATAGAGGGGATTAATCCACGAAGTGCGGAGCAATAGATGCTGAATGAAACTTCGGTGGTTTAGCGAAGTATTCAGGCACTAGTGTAGATGTTAGAAACTGCTTTTTAAAATTGTAAAGATTCGTGGATTAACAATTTCAGGAGAGAGACGCTAGATACGCTAGATATACAACTCGCAAAACAGAATGACCTCACCCGGAAATGACGTCAGCCAAGCAGTGAGTTGGCAATGGCACCACGCCGCTGACAGAGAAGACGTAGAACTTGATGCTAGTTTTGTTTCACGTCGACAGCCTTTGTTTCCAAGGTTTTGTTTCGGTTTTTGTTTCACATGGACAGTAATTACAGAGATATTAACATAAACAAGGACAAACATCTGCAATCTGACAGTTAAACAGCAAATTCCACCATAGATTTCAGTCGCCTTTTCATTTCAAACCATCAGACAGTGGAATCAGCTCCAGACAGTCTGAAATTGTCTGTAGATTTGAATAATTTTACTAGAAATTTGAACGTGTCCACACCAGTTTAGTTAATTTGTACTGTTCTGTCTCACTGTAAAAACCTGGTTGGACTGTAGGAAACATACTGTATTGGACATGGGGACATTTATTGTATTTTACTGCTAATGTCAATGATGAACTGTTTGTCTTATAATGTAATTGTAATGAAATGTATTTTAATGTGTGTTCACCTGCACAGGGACCGAGCATGGAAAGTAGCAGTAGCTAAATCTGGTACAAATCACCTCTTCTTTTGTTAGATTAATGAATTTGTACAAGGTTCCCGACAAAGAAAGAAAGAACGAAAGAATGACCTTATTATTGTGTATGTTTTGGGTTTCTTAAATGTGATCCCACCTGAATTCAACCTATTTGGGGTTCATCTATTCTGACTCTCCACAGATCTGACCTGTATCTTGGCCCAGATCTATCTATCTAGTTTCCATGACAGCAGGTGACACGTCCTCCATCAGAAAAGCTGCCGTTGCATGTCTGATTTCTCTTCTCTTGTACATGAAGACTCACACTTACTCGTCTGATAATGCCTTTATTTACTCCTTTATCTTAATTAAAAGGATTTATTTGATCCAAAACATACAATATGTTCTGTGAAAAAAAGATCCAGAAAAAAAAATACTTCTCTCTAACCCATATTTTATTTCTTCTTATAATAAAATACACTGCAAATGTCATTACAGATAATCTCTATAGCAACAATGACTCTCTGGAACAGTAAAGAACAGAGAAAGTGAGCGGTGTATTGAGATGGGCAGAAAGCACGACTGAACTCTCAGAGACGCAATGGAAAGTGACAGAGCAAATCAAATGGACCAGGCATTTGTGATTCAATAGTAGGTAAGGAGCCGAATGCCCCGGGCTGCTGTTCAAGCCCTGTTTACTGCACCACTGTTACTACTAAGCCTGCAACTAATTGTTCTGGTCAGATTAAAGTGGGACTAAACGCCTAAACTCCTCCCGCAACCACATTTCAAATAGAGATGCTAAACTGGGTCGTGTCTGTGGACTGAAGAAAAGAGCGAGAGTGGAGGAGGGGCGGGGTTTGGAGGTATAAGGAACAGTGTGATTGGTCTAACAATTATCCACACTTCAAACGCCGCCCCTGCAGGAAGGTGTTTGTCATCAGAAACACCTGGGCAGTGCTGTGTGATGTCACCAACTACTGGAAATCGCAGAGGCCACTGGAGGCAGCGTGCACTTAGACTTAGATGTTTTTGAGATTTGCTTAGTTCACGCTAAAATTGCCCAAAAAATATGACTAGGAACAGTAGATAATGCTATTAGTAGTTTCGTAGCAAAAAAAGAAAGTGGATTCAGCGTTTAGTTCCACTCAATACTTAATTCCACTTAATTAAGTTCCACCTAATTTTTCTGTTGGTTGGCTTGTCAGATGATTATTTCTGTTGTATAATGATTTTTTAATAATTCAGCTAAAGATAATATGATCACTAAAGGCTTCTGGATGGAGAATACAGGTGGAACAGTGGCTCAGTGGATGGCACTTTTGCCTCACAGCAAGAAGGTTTTAGGTTTGACTCTTATGCCGCCAAAACCTTTATGTTAGCAGAGTTGCATGTTTCTCTGCATCTGCTTTCCTACAGGCTAAGTTAGTCCTGAGCAAGACTAGCTCAAGATCTGGAGATGGGTCCATTGTTCCTGACAGGTTGCAGGTCAAAAGCAGAGGACAAATTTCCCTTAAAGGACCAATGAAGCAGTGGCAATGTCTGGGGGATCAAAGATTCAGACACGAGGGAAAAGTTTGACAGAGTTTATTGCAAACAAGGAAAATGTGAATGTAGGTTGACAGAGCAGATAGTGAGCTGACGTCTTCGAACCAGTCGTAGGAAGCTGGGTCGGAGGCTGAGGTGTTTGTACCGGTTGTGGAGAGCTCGGTCGGAGGCTGAGGTGTTTGTACCGGTTGTGGAGAGCTGGATCAGAGGCGGAGGTGCAGGGTAATTCCAAGGATCTGGCAAAAAAAAGAGAAAAAAACAGCTGAGTACTGAGAACTTAAGCACAAAAACTAGTCTGAACCAAGTGGAACTGTACCACAAAGGATACAGGGACGATCTGGCGGCATGTGTAGGATCCTCAGTCCCTTTGTACTTCCAAGATGCAGGCTTGATTGCTCATGGGCTGCAGGTGTGCAGTGTAGTGTAGTGTCCGGACAAGAACACAGGGGAGGAGGAGAGACAGCACAGAAACACAGGGACAGGCTGGGATCATGATAGAAGAGTATTTTACTTTAAAGAGTATTTTTTATTCAAATCACAAATTGCCTTTCTTATGTCATCTTTAGCTAATAATGCCACCATTTTGTTATAAATCATTTTTTGGCATGTGTTTTAAAATGATAAAAGGTAAATACAATCCAGTGAAATCATGCAACAGGAGTGGTTCAGGTAGGAAAAAAAAAAAATCTGAAAATAAACATAACACTTGGCTGTGCTTTTCTAGTTAGAATATCAGACAAATGTAGATGTCTGAGGACCCACAAAACATAAAGCCGGGGTTTCCGATGATCTCAGATTTACTCTTTGACAAGAAAAAAACACTGCCTTAGCTTAATCTAAAACACTATTCCTCCGTGGACAAACCAGTTCACCCAAAATCTACAAGTATCATGTAATCGCTCCTTGTTACATCCATTTTTGAAACACTTAACACATTTTCCGTACTACACATGTTCTGGGGGATTCTTTTTGACAAAAGCCATTCAAAGCCGTTGTAAAGCAAACAAATGTTCCTAATGCACTGGCGCACGGTTAAATCGGCAGTCACACTCACACACAGGTGGTCTTCAGTATCTGGTCTTCAGACACAATGGCCTTTTACAAACAGCGCCCCCGGGTGGGCTCTAGGTGCTGTTCCGGTTCTTTTCCTGCTCTTGCGCTACAAACTTGTCAGCAAAGTCCACAGTACAGTTCTCAAAAGCATCGAAAATCAATAGCAAAACTAGTAACAACACTAGACACTCATTCAAACAGGTACTGATACTTCTACTGACTAAAATTGGACAGTCTTAGTTTTGTCTAACTTTATAAAAACTAGTAAGACCACATGGTAATTTTTATTTTAAAAAGATGAGAAGAAAGAAGAGTAAGAAGCCAATTTCTTAGCATTGATATTTTGTATTGTGACAAAACTTGTCCACGGTACTTGAACATAAGAGGAGTGAGTCTGTGTGCGGGAAGCATGTCTGTAAACAGTAGCCCAGCAATTATTATGGGTTTTTTGGGTTTGTGCAAGTGGATTTATGTGTGTGATTTGTGAGTGCTTCTAGGCTTATTTGTGTGGGGACAGGAAGACGCTCCGTTCACAGGCAGCATCAGCGGAGAGGATGCAAAAAAGACTGGTCTTTCATTAACAGCTTATAGTGAGAAATCAAATTCTGAGAAATCAATCATCACCTCCTCTTTGGCGTTTCAGGCTGAACTCAGAGATACTTTTAAATTATTATTATTTTGTGTCAGTGCCACATGCAAAACGAAGGCGCTCACGGGTCATCCATCAACAAAGTTCTCTCAGTTTAATGCTGCACTCATTGATTCTGCAGAAATCCTTGATATTTTTCAGTCTGCAGAGTCGTTTAGTTTTTCCTCGGAAGCAGCCATATTGGTTTTGATACAGATAGACAATGCACGTCTCTGATTGGCTAATCCACCTGTCGATCACGCTCATAGAGTAAAAACCGATGCCCAGCCTACATGACCTTGCAAAGAATTTGACCAAACAAGATCTCCTGGAATAAAACAATAAAAACACTTATAAAAACATCATTAGTCACAAACTGAACAAAATGTAAAAGTAAAGGTCATTCTCTGAACCGTGGCAGACGCTAAATGTAGTGGAAAATAACTATCAGACGCTGTGTTTTGGTTCAAAGTATTGCATCTTCTTGTGTTGCTTTGAAGACTTTTTCAAGCTTCACTCAGCCCTTATGAGAGTAGAGTTTGTGGATGGGGTCAGATGGAGTCAACCGTGCTACGACCCGGACTCTCTCTGCAAACCTTAGAAGAAGAGAATTGTCAGCTTCAGAGTTTGCAGAGTTGGCATGGGTGATGTTGATAAAAAATAAAATTGCCGTTTTTGGGGGAAATTATCTCTCAGAAATATCCGTTCAGATGATTATTTTAAGACGCGTTGGGCAGGGCTAGCAAGCACACAGGATGGGAAACAGACATGGACGAGGAAGTGAAGAGAAATGAGACACAAGGTAAGTTAAAATAATACAAGTACACATAAATATACATTATAGGGAGATCTCAGGAGTGGAATGTGCCATGTACGTGTATAAAACAGGTAATACATGTATACCACTATGATAGCTCTTCACAATTATGACCCAACTATATGACCCAAAGTGAAGTTTCAGTTTTTACCTTTTACCTTTAGTTCAGTAGAGATGGGCAATTCCAGGGCTGAAATCATAAAAATGAAACAATTCCAGTGAAGGTGTAAAACGCAGTGGAGCACTTCCTGTATTAAAACATGACATCACAAGGTGGAACAGAGTGTTTTCTGTTTGAGAGAAGAACTCACCTTAAATATGGAGCACATTGACACACACTGGGGGAAGTGTCTAGTGTTCAGACACAATAGCCTTTTACAAACAGCGCCCCCTGGTGGTCTCTGGGTGCTGTCCCGGTTCCTCTCCTGCTCTTGCGCTACAAACATGTCAGTAAAGTTTGCAGTACAGTTCTCAAAAGCATCGGAAATCAATACCAAAACTAGTAACAAGACTAGATACTTATTTGAACAGGTGTTGATACTAAAAAGTATGAATGAAACAAAAAACAACTCCAGATGTGGTTTTGATGAGGAAACAACATTATAACATGGATCAAAATCATCATGTCATTGGTGGATTGCGCTCTGTTAAAGCTGCTAAAGTTGCATTGTGTAACATTGTTGCTTCGCCTGGAAAGTTCCACAGCATGACATTAAACTGATCTGTCTCCACTGTGAAGCACAGGTTTCACCCTCAGGTCAAGTTACAGGTCTGAACTGTGGAGAGGCAATCCAACTTACAGCAAGAATACATGCTTTCCGAGGCATTTTTGAGCAATAAAACCACCTGTAACCGAACAAACGCAAGGTAGAGAAGTTTAATACCATACTGTGGAACATTCCAGGCAAAGCAGTAAGGTTGCACTGTGTAACATTATTGCTTTGCCTGGAAAGTTCCACAGTATGACATTAAACTGATCTGTCTCCATTGAGAAGAGCAGGTTTCACCCTCAGGTCAAGTTACAGGTGTGAACTGAGCAATAAAACCACTTGTAACTGAATAAACGCAAGGTAGATAGTTCTAATACCATACTGTGACATCTCCCTGGTGACAGACACACCACTAGAAAAGTTACATAGTGGACCATTAACCCAACCTTGTTTTAAAAGAGTGGCCTGTGCCTTGATGCAATTCTCTTTCCTCTTGCATAGAAACAAAAGACCGTTCACTACTATATACTGTAGTACACTTACTTCTTACTACCACCCCAGTCTGTATAAAACATTAACATTGCATTACCCAACCCACAGCCCACAACAGTACATTTATCTTCTTTGCCTTACAAACTCCTGCTTGTCCAAGAGCACTTTGTAAGGCCCATATAGAAGCGTTCCCTTCATATATCTCTATCTAAACTCTGCTTGGTGATGTATTTTTAATCAGAGCGAGTCGTACGGCTGCCGAGCGGAGACTTAGCGCTTGACCCGAGTGCAGCGCGTAATTGCTATACAGCTGTTCTGCCCAGGGAGAGCACCTTACAAGAGTCGGCGCGTCACCCAGCCAGTATACATGCCGAAACATATGCTGTGAGTTCATCATAACGTGACAAAAGCACAGCACGGAGAGGAGGAAGAAGAGGAGAGGAGGAGGAGGAGGGCCGAAGCAAGATGCATCTATCACTACTACATTATTTATCCACTGCTATCCTCCAGGTATTTACAGCTGGGAGTACATTAGCAGTGAAGAATGCAGCCTGGATAAATGAATATTCCTCTAGATTAATACACATATCACAGAAATCCTATTGGCATAATCTACTCTGCGTCGAGGGACCTAGAGGTAGAGTTTACCTTGCACAGCAGATGCAGCAGACTTACTCAAATCTATCATATTAGGTATCTTAAAGAGGGGGCTTATTATGATAAAACTACTTTGGGAGCTTTCTACCATTCTAAAACGTTGTTCCCTCATCAAAAACGTGCTTGAATAGCTTTTATATGTCATTCATTCATGTTTGAGTAATAAAGCGATGCCTCCCGTGCATTATTCAAACCCTTCTTACGGTTAGCGAAACATTTTTGTCCAATGCTCATTCCACAACCTACGTCCCACATAGTCCCACATGGCCATTTTTCGTAAATATACAAGAGCGGGATGCAAAAAAATGCACTACAGCTTCTCAAACCTGATGCAATGTGCAGTAGTTTCATTAGTCGGACGCAAGCTGATTGTGTTGTGATAGCGCTCTGAAGGTGGAGTGACTTAGCATGGAGAGCAAAGGGAGGATGGACAAAAACAAACTGAAACTTATTCAACTTTTTAAGGTAACAAGGTGATTTTAATATGTAACGTACAAGTAGATGTGTAATACCTCCGTTTTTAAGGATGTATTGCTGATTTTTAAGTAATATGAGTAATGTTGGTAAGTATTAGTACAATGTCCAGTCACCTATGTATACTGTATGTTCATATTTGTAAAGATCATTCCAGGGCTCTCAGGTTAAGCTAACAGCATGAAATGACCCCTGAAATAATTATAATAACCCAACATGCCATCATGGTCAGCAATGGATTAACAGCATGAAACAAAACATAATCCATCAATTTCATAAATGCATATTTTACACGCTGGCTGAGCTGCACTGTGGCTGAGCAGCGAACACTCACTCCTCACAGAAAGAAGGTACTGAGTTCAGTTCTTGGTCAGATTGGGGCTTTCAGTGAGTTTGAAAGTAGGTGGGTTTCCTCTTCAAACCATTAACTTAAACATACACAGTAGGTAACATCCTTCCAGCTATGGTATTGTATTGTATTGTATTTGTATTGTTTTATTGTGTTTTTGCATGTTTTGTTTTACAAGATTGCACTTTATTTTGCCTTTGTGCAGCATTTTGAGCAGCTGTGGTTGTTTTTAAATGTGCTTTGTAAAGAAATTTGACTTGACTTAGTTAGTAACCCCAACCCTAACTCTGACCAAGCTTAGCTCAAGATCTGGAGATGGGTCCCACTGCTCCTGACACGTTACCAAAGCGCTACTGAAGGACTTGTCAAATACATAGACTGTATATAAAATGGACATATCTAACCTGCTGGAAGCTCCATCCGGCTCCATCGACTCTGGCTCCAATTCACTTTACATTAGAAAACCCCTCTCTCCGTAAATGCTGCTGTAATGCTCATCATTTTTGGTTTTAAAATGTTCATCTTGACCTGCTAACCTTTATTTGTTGAAGAGCCTTTTACAGTTTTCAATTGTGAATGACTAAAAGTTTAACTGTCAATAGTCCAATAGTCCTTACTTTCTCACTTTGAAAAATATATTTTACTCTACTTCAAGAGAAAAGCAGATACAGCCCCTTAATGTGATACATGGGGAAAACAAATGCTGCAGATGTGTTTTATAAAGTAATGATCCCCACATTTTTTCCCATGTGTCTTGTCTTACTACAGATATATTACATAAGCAGCTCTTTACATCAAAATATGCCCTCTGCATCTAATGATCTATCGATAAAGGGTTATTATTTGATGATCAGGAAGTGTGCCGTAGCTTTCTAGTTAGCTTCACCGGGATGGCGAAACTCCTCTCTGGTCTAATTCGTATGTCAGAATCCATAAAGTAACTGAGGAATAACTCTGGACCACTGCAAACAGTTTAAAATGAACTAGGTTTGTTTTTCACATTTTTAAGACAGGTGCAGCAGCTTTATGTAACAGCTATATTGTGAAAGTCAGTTGGACAGGCTGTTGCTGCTGGCACAGAGTCTGTCTGTGTTTGGCTGCAGGGCTGCCCTTTGGCGGGTTAAACACTCCTACATGTGCCCACAGGAGCAGTCTGCAGAGAGGAGACACTGTGGAGCAGACTGCAGAAGACCGGACATACTGCCGCACAGAGGTCTCAATCGTACCCCCAAGATACACGTGTGTGCATTTTTCTTATTATTCCTTTACAGTGTGTTTCCATGTTCCTCTGATTATGACTTTGTTTGGTGGGATAGTACGTGGGGTAAATATTTATCGTAGTGTTAGATCAGTCAAGTGGCAGTTAATTGGAAAAAACGCTGAGAAGAAAAGTACAAAAACACTGGAAGTAGCAGTTAAAAAAATTGAATACCTTTACTATTTCTGACCATTGTAAATCAGAGAACCACATTATGGACTGGGACAGAAGACAACAAACATCATGACTGGATTAAGGAGGCAATCAAAATGTGGAAACAGCCCCACGGGACAATAAACCAAGACGATGGGGCCTTTTTACTCTCACACACCTGAGACAGCATTAGACTGCAGAGCTGGCTGTTGTCTGGTAGGAAGACAGAGCCAAAACCTGTTTAAATCAGATGAGCAGACACGTCACAGCAACATCATGTCTCTGAGGAAGACTGCGAGTGAGTAAAAATGCCAACGCTACAGCCAATGAGAGTTTCTTTAACAGCGAAATGAGCTGACATGAGAACAACGTCCAGTACAAAATCAACCTAGGGGGAAAAGTGATACATGCAGTGTCCAATTTCTCACACTTTATTGTATTTTTCAAGAAAGACAGCAGGGATATGTCAAAGGAACCTTCTGCCTTTTAGTCCCAGGGTCGTCTTTTTCTTTGGTTGTGAGTTAGTGACTATATTTATGTAAATTTATGCAAAAACCTTGTGAAACTTTACGCATTCCGCTTTTCAATGTATGTGAGACACGTGATCCGCCCTGGACAATGAAACTACCGCTGGCCACTGCTGTTAGTCAAAAATGAAGTTTAAGAGTAAAAAGTCAATGTATGTCTGACAGACTTGAAGTGTCAAATGCAGTGATGTTGATTAAGAATTGTGATACATTTTGTTGAAACTGACAACTGAAAAGATTTCTTGTTTTGTTTTTTTTCTAGCTCTTTTTATTTGTAGATTTTTGTTTGCTCAAACTATGAATGTGCTAAATAATCGCTCAGCCATTTCAGCATGTGTCAGACTGTTAAGAAAATACTTTTGCTTTTCTCTCGTTAAAAAATACAGTGGAGTAGAAAGCACAGATACCTGCTCTCAAATGTAAAAGTAAACGTAAAAGGTTTCCACTTTAAATTTTAGTGAGTAAAGTACAGGAAATCATACTTAAGTACAGTATTTTTATTCCTGTACTTTTGTTAATTTCCACCACTGAAAACTACAAAACATTTCAAAACATTTCTTCATGTATAGCCAGGGTCACGTAGTTTAATATCATCATCTCATTTTTCTCTCCTTTTATTACACAAGTGACCCAGAAAGGATGATACATTAGCCTTATAACACTATAGTCAGATCACAAAGCACTGTGCTGTATTTCACATATTATTTGATGACATATTAGAGTAGATAGAAGTAATCTGAGTCACACATAAGAATACTTCAGTGGGAGCTATTGTGTATTTCTTTAAAGGGGACTTGATCCATTAGGAGTAAGAGGACTACATTATAAACTGTGCATTAAGGTGGACTAATGGTGAATAATGCGTTGAGTGCAAGTGGCTCAGGTAGAACTGAATGAGTCACTTGTTTTTAAAAAATAATAACTGAAAATAGTAAAAAAAAAAAAAAAAAAAAAAAAAAGCCAAATTTATTGACCTTTGTGCCAGTTTTTGTTTGTAGGTAGGCATTGTAATTATTTCTACATTTTCATCATTTAACAACAAATTTGATCAAAGAATTCTGGCCTGTCCTCCAGCTCAGTTTTTGCCTGAGATCCAGAACACAAACTTCTTCAATATTTTACGACTTTTTGCTTCTGGTCATCTGTGAATCTCCCCGAGTTCAGATGGATGTGATCCAAAACAAATATGACTGCTTATGAGCGCAAAGAAAGGGAAAAAAAAGTCCCAAGGAAGTTAAAAAACATCTCAGATTTCTGCAAAATTACTGAGAAAAGCATTAAACTGTTAATCTGAGCTGAGAGAAATGTTGTTTTATTCAAAATGATGAGTGACCAATGCGCTCCTTTCTGTCACACGTGTCACTAAAAAGAAACAAATCTGATTGCACGATCATGTTTGGAGACTGCTATCGCTGTGTACAGTGGTCTCTCGCTTTATCACAGTTCACTTAATATTCGCAGAAAAAGTTGGACTTCTAGACATTCTAAGGGAAGGTAGAAGTTACACGGCTGTAGGGCGCAATTACGCAATAATTTAATCTTCGGTTTGTCACATAAAGAAGAAGGAAAATAACATAAAGACGACCGCAGCAATAAGTTTTAACAAGGGGCAAAAAGGGGTGTAACTGCCCGCAGCAAGACCATCGTGCGGATGGAGTCTGCTTTAGCTTTGAGGATCAGTGACTGCAGGAAAAAGAACATTACGAGACATTTCGGCAGAGCAGCACCAGGACGAAGAGGCGCAGTCAGAGGAACAGTGAAATAAGCGTGAGTCACTATTAATAATTTCTTATGTGTCCAAACTCGTAGGTTGGTCTTTAAGATTGAATTTGTTATAGTACAGTATTAGTATTTGGTATCATTCTATAATACTGTGCTTATTTGTTTTTTATCTACGAAGGTTTGAACTTTGAGAGTGTTTAAACAAGAGAGAAATGTGAGAAAATGTTAATGCCTGTGTGAGAAAAGTGTATAAACTGTGTGGTGAGGGGTTTAAAAATAGCTTTCTACTTCGCGGATTTCGCCTCTTGAGAGTTATTTTTAGAACGTAACCCCCACGATAAACAAGGGACCACTGTTTATTCCTGAAGTTTTGCATGAAGCTGCTGATCTTGACAGTAAATAAGTTCTACACGGACTAGAAAAGCCATTTTAAAGCCTCCCAGAGAATCAGTACAGTGTTGACCTGTTGTTTTTTACACAAATCAACCTACTTTATTACATATACCTCAAAAAAAAGGCACGGTTTAGTGAGATATCATTTTGGATTTGCCAGGTTTTGCACTAGAGTGTTGTGATATCCCATGTACATAACCCTAAAAGCACAGTTGCAATAGGGATTAGAGAAAGAAAAACACAATCGACCACATTTTTTGACAGAATACACACGTACCCAAATAACACAGGCACATTTCTCCACTACATATTTCAAGGTGTTCTTCCGTCGCCCGCACTTCATCCAAGTCTGATCCTCAAATCCCATTACAGCCACCTCGCAACACTCATTTGTTAATGTTCACTCCATCATGTCTGCCTGTGATGTTCCGACCAGGAAGTGGGCCAGGAGACGCCGCTTCTGCTTCTGCCCGTTTGAGCGATAGAAAGACGTCTTATCCTTAAAACAGGGGCAATTGGCTGAAGAGAGCGCGCGTTTGTTGACAAGACTCATTGTTCTAAAGCAGACAAATACGAAATCCTGCCAATTGTGTTCGGGTGCCAAACGGAAAGGCTAAGCTCCTGTGATATAATACTGCGGCGGAAAATATCCAGCGCTGCCCCAATCCAGACGCATTGTGTATCGTAGAAGGGGGTTTAAATAAATCCTTTGGGAATAGCGGTATAGTGACCCGGTTAGCCATCATTAAAGGTATAATAAGAGGGCTTAGTGCGCTGAATGGAGGGGGGATCCCGTGCTACTGCTCCAAGAATTATTTAAAGGGCCCATATTGTGCCATTTTCTGATCTATGTTATAATGCTGTTTCCCCATCATAAACATACGTCGAGTTGTGTTTTGTTTCATTCACATTTTTAACACACAAACCCTGCATATTTAGTCTGAGGTCTTCTCTCAAGCTGAAAACACTCTGTGCCACCTTGTGATGTCATCATGTGGTAATGCAGGAAGTCCTCCACTGTTTTTTTTTTTTTTAACTCCATACATCTCCACTAGAATAATTTGGATGATTTCAGCCCTGGAATTGACATCTCTACTGAACAAAAGGTAAAAAAAAAGATATCTGTTATGAAAATACCACTTCATGACATCACAAGGTGGAACAGAGCATTTTGAGGTTTGGAGATGTGGACAGACTAATAATTTAGGACTACTGAAGCATGTGTGAATGAAAAAAAACAACTCCAGGTGTGTTTTTTATGATAACAACATTACAACGTGACTTAAAGCTCACAAGAGTCAATTTTGCGTAATTTAGGACCTTTAAATAGATGGAAAAAATTGGATACAGGGCCTTTAATGACTTAATAGGGAGATAGAATGTTTAGTTTTGAGATTTACATTAAAATTACAATCTTATGACAGTATCTTTTATCTTTAACTTTAATATTTGTGTGATACTGACATACATTAATAGCCAAGATGGTTTTCCAACAAAGACAGTTGTCGTCTGGGACTGCATTTTAAATCAGTGCGAGTTCGACATGAATGGCAAACAAACCAATTGGTGGTTTTCAGATTCATGTCAAAACAAACATGTTGATATCTGAGGAAAAAAACCCCCACAAAAACAGAAGACAAAAACTGAGAAACTGAGAATGTTGCCTTCTGCAGACTCAACCGCCGAACTCTGCGAGGTGAAAGAAGTTGTAGATTCGATTCTAAACTACTGGGAGGATATTTGAGAGGAGATGTAAGCAGCTCGTGGAGAAAATCACACAGAGTAGGAGTTACAATATGACATTTTACATATCCATGGGTTTGAGAATGATGAGAATCTAAGACCGTTGCCATAGCGATGAACAATTTAAAAGCTTTTACCGCAGGGGAAAGGAAAAAGTCTTAAGTTAGAGATATCAATTTGAAACTTCTTCTGTAGCTTACTTATATAAGCTACAGAAGAAAAGAAAAAATTTACTACAAGTGTTTCATCGTGTAAGGTTTTCATGAATAAATAAGGCATTTTATGTGTAAAAATGACCAAATATAACCTTATTCAGACTTTGAAAACATGGAAAGAGCCAGGTTTAAACTGCTTGCATTTTTTTGTTGTCATATTTGATACAAAAAAATGTACAGAGGGGAGGTTGGATGTCTAATTTAATATTTGAGTAAACAAAATTTGACTGAAAAATTGCCTAAAAATTATAATTAAAACGTGACTAAATCGGACTTGGAATTAGATATCAAAAAATCCTTCTGTCAAAATCATATTAAGTATAAGTTTAGAATGTTTGGTGTATGTACAGTAAGTGCTACTTTAACATCGTACGGGCCAGAGTGGACAATTGTGTTGTTTACACGTGAACACTTGTTTGCTAAGAGACCAAATTGACCAAAGAGAGAAAAAAAAAGAGTTTTGCCTGTAGTTTCATCCATTAACCACATTATACAGGGTGGTCCAAAAGTCACTGACACTTTCAAAACTTCAGTAGCTCCTATAATTCTTAAGTTAAACTCACCAAATTTTAGCAGTAGGTAAACTGAACCTTCCAAGAGTTTTGGTAATACATACGGTTATAATTGTTCACTTACACTTGAACTTATCACTACTTAAACTAGGGGAAGTAAAAATGACCTAATCTCACTGAATCGCCCGATCCAACACACTTTACATAACATTTGAAAGCATTTCTGCTCTTATGGCTCTTATTTGATCCTCGATATTACGTTTTAAGTCGTTCATTGTCTTATGTTTATTCACAAACACCTTTTCTTTTTAAGATCGCCCCACAGGAAGAAATCAGGACTAGTCAGGTCTGTGGAGATCACATATTGCCCCCTGTCTTTGAAAACCACTTATTATTCCTTTAATGGCGTTTACGCTCGGGGCATCTCTGGTATTAAAATGTTGACGTGACACCGCTGGGTTTGTGAATCTGACCCATGTGACTCAAAGTACCACTGTACAATGAGGGCTCGTTCCTCTGTGATATATTTGCTCATGTTAATGTCAGAAGGGTCGCTCTAAATGCTCTGAAAAAATAAAAGAAAAATATTTACAGACAAAAGAGTTATGAATTTTTTCAACTGTCAGTGACTTCGCTAATATCGCTCCCTCCTCAAAAACACACTTGAAGTTGTATTTAGCTTCATTCATGCTTCCTCTCAGTCAATTTGTACTTTTATAAAATTCATTGTAAAAACTGAAACAAAACCATTTTTAATATTTGTAGGACACCATTATGTTTTTGTAGTAGTGGCATTTTATTGCATTTTACTAAAATTAAGATGAGCTAAGTTAGTATTGTAATGTCATAATAATATAAAGTGTATTGTCAGTGTGTGTTCACCTGCTCAAGGACAACAGATGGAAAGAAGCAGCAGCTATAAAGATAAATAGGATATTAAGATAAACAACAAAGAATAAACTAAACATTGACGCTCCTTTGATGAATCCTGTTTAGTTTATATGGGCAGCCACATTTCCATCAGCCAGCCCCGGGGCAATCATGGCAACAGAAGCACCCACCAACGTTACCTCAAAGAGTGGCTAAGAAATGAGTCAATAAACTATAAATCCAAGGCTTTATTAATTCTTCAGAAATGCACTTGCTCTAGGATGTTTTTTCGTTTACATTTTCAGTTATAAAAAGGAAAGTGTGACACAGCCAGGCAAAGGTGTCTGTGAGTACTAACAAAAAGACAAAGAAAAAGAACGTCTCCTTTACGCATATTGAAGTACCATTTTGGCTAAACAATGGCGCTTGTTGAACTCTGTTTTTAAAAGATTACAAAACATAAAGAAATAACTCATTTGAAAGTGGCATGCCCTTTTTATTTAAAGTGGAGGTAGGCCTAGACGATGTTATAATGTTCCTTCATCAAAAAAAACGCCTGAATATATGTCGTCCATGAACGGTTTGAGATAATCTAGTGATCTCTCCCAGGTACATGATACAAAACAATACACTACAACTTCACAAACCTGATGTTTCATAAGTTTCATAAGCGAAATGCATGCCAATTGTGTTGTGATAGCGCTCTGAAGGGGGAGTGAATTAGCGTAGAGAGCGAAGGGAGGACTCAAAAACAAAACTGAAACTTATAAATCATCATCATTAATAGGTTGTTTTCGTTGATGTGTTAGCAGTTAATACCCCATAAAAGTGCAATATAGAACCTCTTCTTAATATTAAAAATCCACTAAAGTACAAATATACAGCTCAAAAGTAAAAATACACAGCTCAATGCAAACAATATCAGCTCCCTACAGGTAAATGATTATTGTGAGTGTTGTATTTAACCAGCTGGCCAATTCTATAAGTGCTACTTCATCAAATCTACAGCCTCGCATGATTACAACCAATCAATCAATTATAACTGTCCAATATCCAATCATCACCAAGAGGCCGGCGTCGCTGTCAAATGCTCCTTGGGTGAAATGAAACGTAATTATTGTGTAATCATGTAGTCTGCATTATGTAACTTTTGAGGTTTTCACAGTTTCAGAGCTCAGTGCAGTAAAAAATAAAACAAATAAAAAACTAAATGAAAATGCATGTCTATATTTTGGCTAAAACGTACGTACTGGTGCTTTAATTACTGGTGTTTTTATTGCAAAGAAATACATTTTAAACCAGGTGTTGTGACTGTGAGTGGGGTCACGTCTGCACAGGTGTGATCTGTAAATGGGCCTGGGGGAGGAGTCACCTGCTCGTCTCCATGGAGATAAGTTTAACACCTTAACTGAGGAATATTCCAGGTAAATAGAAGTCGTCTCATGGTGGATCCTCCAACAGAAAAGTTGCACAGTCCATCTTTAAAGTGCATATGATAGATATGAAGTTTAAGTTAGTCCAATTTATTTTTGTAATGGCATCGCAGGGTATTGCAAAATCGATTTTTTTTTTTAGCTTTTTATCATGCTAAAATATTGTTCCCTCATCAAAATGCCTTAAGAGGTTTTAGATGTCATCCATGCATGTTTCAATTATTTATCGATCTCCTCCAGACCCTATTCGAACCCTCCTTTTGATCAGCTGTAAGACTCTGTGCAGTGTTCAGCTCACAACCCTACGTCACCCATGCTCCCCACACAATAATTCTCCATAAATACACAAAAACATGATACAAAACTGTACACAGCAACTTGACAAACCTGGCGCAGTAGCTTCATTAGCAGATAAACGTTGATTGTGTTGTGAAAGCGCTCTGAAGGGGGAGTGACTTTGCAAGGGGAGCAAAGGAAGGGGGAAAGTCCAAATACAGTATAGCATTTCTGAAACGGTAAAAGGAAACTTGGTGATCTAAATATGTTTTGTTAGCAGTTAATACCCCATAGAAGTACCCCCCTCTTAAAGTTAGAAAATCAAACCATGAAACAACAATCACAGGAAAGAAGCAAATAGAAGACTGTCCCAGAGCGCCCCCTGTCCTCAGTGCTCATGATGTTATCGGTCTGGTTTGAGCGCACATTTGAGTACAGTACTGTCAAACAAACTGAACTAGCTAAGGGTACAGTACCACCATTCACCAGGAGGCGGCAGTGCGCTATGTACAAGAATTTTGCCACTGCACTGTATAGAAAAAAGTACAGCAGACTAAAGCTTGAATGAAATCTTAAAGGGCATTACACTTCTCTGGCGTATTAATTCCAAACACAACATATTTAAATCGTTACCTAAAACAACCTTAAAACAATATATTGTGTTTTAAAATTTGTTTGTTTCATTTTTGATTCTCTTGAGTCTTTGCTCCACGTGGTAAAGTCACTCCCCCTTCTGAGTGCTATCGCATTACACTCAGCATGAATTTCGCTAATGAAACTACAGCACATCTTGTCAGGTTTGTGAAGTTGTACAGTATTATTTGCATCCTGCCTTTGTATATTTATGGAAAATGACTGTGAGCATGGATGACGCGGCTTAAGGGCTGAGCGTTGGACAGAATCCTACTGCTAATGATTGCACTTCAGGCATGTTTTAAATGAGAAAACAACATGGTAGAAAGATCCAAACAACCTGATTTAGCATGAAACGCATTCAACTCTTTAAGTGTGAAGCAGCATCATAGACTGAAAACAAAGGGCGCTCATTCATTCAATACAAAGTCACAGGTCCATTTTTTGACATTATAGCGCCACGTGTAGTGCACTTTTTTTTCTAAACTTAAATAGTCCTACATTAAACAAACTTGACTTCTGTGAGCTTTAAGCCATGTTATAATGATGTTAAGTCGAAACCATACCCGGAGTAACGTCTGTGTAATCCCTCAGTCGTCCAGGTATGATCCATAGTAAAAGAAAATTTCAAATCTGTCAGCTGTCAACAACTTTTTGTCCAGTTGACAGGTTTGAATTTGGTCATTTACTATGTTTGAGTAACCATTTATTATTAGTCTGTCTACATCTCCAAAGCTCAAAATGCTCTGTTCCACATTATGATGTCATTAAGTGGTAGTTAACAGCTACCTTTCACCTTTTATTCACTAGAAATGGTCAATTCCAAGGCTGAAATGATCCAAATAATTCTATTTTGTTATGATTTGAGAGAAGAACTCAGCCTAAATATGCAGGGTTTGTGTGTTAAACATGTGTAAGTGAATGAAATAAAACACAACTCCAGGTCTGTTTGTGCTGAGAAAACATTATAACACAGATCAGAAAATAATAACAGTAATGTGGAACCTTTAGTAATTCCTAACATTTGTGTAGCACTTTTGCACAACACCCAAAGATCACATTTTATAGTCTTATCTCTTTCACGCTCAGTAGGCACGCGCAGGTTCTGGTTTATGTGCTTTTTTGGCCCATTTTCACCTAATTATCCAAGTTACTTTCCAGTTACCTCCTCTGGTCTCATTTCTGTAGCTATGATTGAACCCAGCTATCTCACAATGTGCACAGTGCAGCTTTTATTTTTTTTGAAAAGAATCGCTCCGTGGCGCCTCTTGAAAGCCTGTTTTGTGATCATTCGCTGGGCCGGTTGCGTGGACAGTTCAAAGCCTTTGCTGTGTAGGAAATGCCGGGGTCACAAGGAGAATATTGCTCAGTGCGCAACAATAATAACACAGCGAAAGGGCTTTTGATATGCGTGGATTATAGCGGCATATGACACCGAACGCTCCCATTCAGTCTCAGTGTCAAATGAAACCGAAAGCCAAATGTCAACCCCTTAGAAAATGGAAATACAAAAGGTAAGGGTATAATGTTAAGTTCAAATGAAAACAGAACCAGTGCCGCGCTACTTTTGAAAGTTATAAATGAGCAAGATGTTTCGCGCTTATGAAAAATGGATGGAATAAATAGCAGCTTCTGTTAGCAAATACTGAAAGTCAATATCGGTGAACTGATAAGACCAGATTAAATGTTTATCTAACAGGTCCAATCACAGACGATCATTTACTGCACCTGTCTCGCAAATGCAGTGTCATAGATATCACCTCTCGAATATATTCAGCATTTTTCATTTCATATATCTTTATTCATACAGGAAGAGTCCAATGACAATGCTCTGACGCTCCTTTTCATGGGCGTCCTAGTCAAAGACAGAAAAATACAAAAAAACAACAAAGCAAATAACGGCAAAAGTACATTTAAAACATTAAAAACAGGAGCAGGTGTGAGTGTAATTGTTGATCACCAGAAACTGCATTTACAGCATCAATGTATCCACTATTGCATGTCCTTGAAATATATTCCATTTTTGTGAAGCTTTTTTTCTCCCCATTTCAGTTCTGGTGCAGCCAGTTATTAGATGTAGACAATCATGTATTAAAAGTTCTTGGATTAAAGTCTATCGTCGCAGTCCCTTATAAATACATACAGTGTTGTTTTCTTCTGACAGACAGCAACGTCCAACCTACTTTTTCATAGAGTGCACAGTGATGGGTTTTAAATTCATCATCTGTTATGAAACGATGGGAATGAAATATAAAACGTCTTTTACCATGTTACCTTTACTTGCTCATACTTCTGTAATATGCATTTTTTACCCATATCTATCTATCTATCTATCCATCTATCTATCTATCTATCTGTCTCTGTCTATCATCCATGCATCCATCTGTCAATCATCCATCTATATGTCTGTCTGTCTATCTGTCTATCATTCATCTGTCTCTGTCCGTCCGTCCGTCCATCTATCTATATATCAATCATCCATCTATCTACCTGTCTGTCTATCTGTCTATCTATCTATCATTCATCTGTCTCTGTCTGTCTGTCCGTCCATCCGTCTATCTATCTACATATCAATCATCCATCTATCTACCTGTCTGTCTGTATGTCTATCTATCATCCATCTATCTATCCATCCGTCTGTCTGTCCGTCCATTTATCTATCTATCTGTCTGTCTGTCTATCTATAATACACAAACTTTATGTCTGTGTAAAAGCATGTAGTCTTGGTCTTGAGTGTCTTGGGCAAGTATTATTCATAGAAGCTAGTCATCAAAAATAGACACTAATCAATACTATCGATGCTAAAAAAAAAATAAATAAAAAAAAAGCCATATTCACAGGAGAAATGAACCTTTCCTGAATAGTTTTGAATGATCTTGAGCTGTATCAAGTACAGACCTCATAGACTTGTACACGCCCATGGACCAAGGACCTCTATGGACCCTACTGGACGACTGAGGGATTACACAGATATGAGGCCACATGGGAAGATAAAAGAAAGTACCACGATTTAATGTGGGAACGACATTCTGTTGTCTAAATAAACAGTGTAAGTAAATAGTGTTTCATCATCGTGGTATTGGAATCGGGATCAAGTATGGAGTCTATTCCTTAGTATTGTCTATCTACCATCCATCCCATCTATCTATCTATGATTTAATGCGGAAAAGACATTCTGTTGTCTAAATAAGTAGTGTAAGTCACATGTGTCAAACTCAAGGCCTGTGGGCTAAATGTGGCCCTCCACATCATTTTATGTGGCCCCCGACAGGGTAAATTAAAAAGTATAATGGTCTTATATTGTCATTTTATCAGGAAACATGCAGTTACACAACCACATTTTTTACATCTTTGCAAATGTATATGTACTATTTGTAACTTGAATAAGTAATGAATACAGAAACAATTAATTCACATTTTTAAAAAGTAGTTACATTTATTTTCTGGCCCTTTGAAAGCAGCCATTTTGCTGATGTGGTGCTCGGTGAAAATGTGTTTGACACCCCTGGTGTAAGTGAATGGTGTTTCATCGTCGTGGTATTGGAACCGGTATCAAGTATCGAGGCTATTCGTTAGTATTGTCCATCTATCTATCATCCATCCATCCATCCATCCATCCATCTATCGTAGTAATGGAATCAGTATCAAGTATTGAGTCTATGCCTTAGTATTATCTATCTACCTATCAATCTGTCTATCTATAATGGTATTGGAATTGGTATCAAGTATCGAGTCTATCCGTTAGTATTGTCTATCTGTCTATCTTTCTATCTATCATCCAGCCATCCAGCCATCTATCGTAGTAATGATCAGTATCAAGTATCAAGTCTATTCCTTAGATAGATAGGTAGATAGATAATACTATCTATCTATCTCTCTGTCTATCATGGTATTGGAATCAGTATCAAGTATCGCGTCTATTCCTTAGTATTATCTACCTACCGATAGTAGCTCTATGCATCTCCATGACATGTTTTTCCACAGGTAAAATCCTCCATCAAAGTCAGTCCTGACCAAACCCAGCTCACGACGTGTATCTGCTGCATTACAGTCACTCACTGCTTCTGACTCAACGCACTGGTGTAGTATTATCCATGTCTGACCCTGCTTCCATTGTAGGGAGTATTATAACCTTCGATGATTTAAGGGCTGTGAGGGAGGTTTCCTTGGTACTACAGTGCAATCTCTCTGTAATGAATGAAATAACTCGTACGTTCAGGGTCTTCACAACGCACAACCCCCATCTCAGTACAGATATAATCTGTAAACAGCACTTGAGGTTCAAATAAATCTGCTACTGTCTGCATCTAACTAGAAAGCATTTTATTGTACTGTAATCAGGAAGTGCGTGCTCGTATGCTAACTGTTGTAGCTTTACCATCACAGCAAAACTCCGCACTGATCTCTCGTGACTAATTACGATGTTCAGAACCACTGTGAACTGTTTATAATGAACTAGTTTGGTTTTTCACAGGTTTTTAGACGGTAAAAATCAGGTGAAGTGCCTTTATTGACAAACATAAAAAAGGGGCTCTAGCAGCGTGGAGTCTCAAAACATTTTCGGTTTTCAACATGAGACTAACGTTCCCGGAGTGTTATAAAGCTTCATTCTGTGTATAAAGCAAATGAGGAGAATAGTGAGGCAACACAAAAGAAAGTATCTTGCTACAACATCCACAATCAAATCATGTTCTTAAAAAACTCCAGACAAAGATCAACGTGTCAAACGCTGCTCTACAATAACCCAATGCACCAGATGTATTATTAGATCAAGGTCTTCAGAAAAAAGTGGTCGTCGATGAAACTGGCTTTTCTGAAGAGTTCTTAAGAGTTTGCTTCCATTTCAACATTTCTGTCTCTGGGATTTCACTTTTTCACTGTTAATCTAAAGGTAGAAGTGTGTAAAGGTACCATGGTTTTAGTAAAAAATCCATTTTCCATAAATATAATCATGACTGTGGTGACGGCAATATTTTTAAATCTAAACTGGGTTAAAACAAATTGGCTTTAACAACTTCTTCTTGTGACACAGTGATTCAACAATACAGTAAAGCACTATATTAAAGACACTGTGCTTGATTTTGATTAATTTTAAACGATACGTAGAAGTCCAAAGTTATACCTCTCTTTGCTAATGCATCCATCTATCCTCCTATTCGCTGCGATGAGTGATGTTAAAACCTCTTTTTTTTTAGTTTTCAGGGACTAGAGCAGAGTTTTGCCGCCACAATAACGCTAAAAAAAACTAGCATGCTAACAGTGTAGTTACTAATTCGCTGACGATAATAAAAAGCAACATGGAACTAACTAAATGGTAAAAAATAGCTATGGATCTGTGTCCCTAGATGTGAGATTTTCCTGATAATAATAATGATTTTGATGCTGAATTATTCATACAGAATCACTGGACGTTCTGTACCATTTATTCATGTTATAATTTGGTGTTTTGTTTTTCCAAGATGAATATTCAATCAAAAGCAGAATGAGTCTCACGTTTGGGTTGCCAGTTTCAATGGTGAAATTCAGTTGGTTTAAATAAAAAGTTGTTTGGAATAAGAAGGACATTGAAATCACACAAATCAAAACATAAATAATCATCATGAAATTAACATTAAAAGAGAAAAGTGCAGAATAAAAACTTTTCATTCATATGCACAGTGAAACAGAACTGTTTTGAGCCTGGATTTAAACATTGTCAAAGTCAAGGCCTGTCTCACATCTTCAGGAAGATTGTTTTAGGTTTTAGCTGCATAAAACTGAAAAAAACGGATTCTCCATGTTTAGTCCTGACTCTGGGCACCAGCAGAAGGCCGGTCCCTGAAGTCCTCAGAGTGTGAGATGGTTCATGTGGGACTAACATGTGGGAGATGTACTTTGGTGCTGGTCCATGGAGAGACTTGTTCACAACCAGAGCTGCTTTAAAGTCTATTCTCTGAGCCACAGGAGCCAGTGCAGAGACCTGAGCACAGGACGCATGTGTGAAGTACTTCCTGATTCTAGTCAGGACCCGAGCAGCAGTGTTCTGGATGTACTGCAGCTGTGTTAAGGCTCGTTTGGAGAGGCCAGTCAGCAGGACGTTACAGTTGTCTAACCTACTGGAGACGAATGCATGGATAAAAGGACTCTCTCTGATCTGAATCGTCACTGTCTAAACCCCAGCACCTGCAGCCAAACATTAATGAGTGAGTTCTGGAGGTTCTGAAGGTATGGCCTTTCCACATACTACACTATATGTAGGATAAATCATTGGCAACCCCATTTTTTAAAACAGAAAGGGCGCAGGCTACATAGAGTTACCTACAAACGCATTATTTTGTTTATATTCTAGCTAATGTATCTATACAACATGCGCATCGACCACAGCACAGAGAAAGTGGAGTTATCTTTGGTATTGGAGCGCTCTGTTGGTTGTAGGCTGGAGGAGCTCTGACAGATTAGTAGCTGTCACGAGCGATCCTTTCTATTACAGAGTGTGCGAACTCTAATAACAGCCAAGGAAATGGCTCAGCTCGGAGATGTTCACATTCTGCGCTCTACTCCATTACAAGATGTGGTGCGTCTCATATTAAACTTCCATCCCGCTGCCGCCTGAAACTTTAGCTGTATCGAGTTTGTGCTGCTGTGTTTTAAATTCAACAGTGTGGTTCAACCTATAGCGCGATGTAGCCACCTGCATGAATCCATAGATAGAAAGCCTCGAATAGTTTGTCCACTGATCAGAAGGTTTGCGGTTCAAATCTCACTCTTGGTGTACGCGCCCACAGATGAATGCTGTTGTGTGTCCTTGGGCAAGACACTTAACCCACCTCGCCCCCAGTTTTTGCATACACTGGTGCAAGAGTGTGTGTGTGAATGAGTTGTTCCTTGATGGAAACGTGTTGAGCATCTTGCAGGAGGAAAAACACCACTTACCATTGTTAACATGATTATATTTAAGAATTTGCTGAAAAAAGCCCAGTTTTCTCTTCAGATTTATTTTAATTTAACTTTTTCTAGTTGGACATGAGCAGTAGATTTGACATACGATGAATCCAGAATACACACGTCTCCAATACTTTACAAAAATGTGAGTCTGGACACCCATGAATCTCCCCGAATTCAGATGGGCGTGATTGACAGGTGAATTAGCCAATCAGGGACTCATATGGTCTGCAAATATCAAAACAAATATGGCAGCTTACGAGGAAAAAACAATGGAAAAAATATCACAAAGGACTGAAAATCATTAATAATTCCTGCAGAATCAGTGAGCGAAGGACTAACCTCTGAGGTGAGATAAATGCCATTTGGTTTGTAAATGACAGGTAACCAATGAGCTCCTTTGTTTCAAGTGTCATAAACGAATCTGATTGGACGATCATGTTTAGGTGAAGTCGAAGCATGATGAAGGGAGTGGGGACCAGACCCTCAGTATAAAACATACAGTGATATCAGTCTGGATTTGTCAGGGAGTTGTTTCAAGACCATTAAGGTCAAACTGAGGATGTATACCTGTTTTGTTTTTGTATTTTAAAAAAAATTAATTTATTTGTTTTTTTTTTGTCTGCAGAACTTTGGAAACTCTTTTGTTTATAAATGGTGTCATACAAATTTAAGTGGCTTTGAATTTGCCCGTGTGTTAAACGAACTATTGAAAACTGTTTTAGCACAAACTGTAAATAAACACTGTCAAACACCGAGTCTGCATTCCTTGGTCCGCACCCGCTCTAGCCGTTACGACAATCTACATTCAACTATCAGTAGCTACAAGGTTAGCTCAGGTTAGAAAAGAAGGATAGATAGATAGATAGATAGATAGATAGAACTTGCCTTAATTAATGGCTTAAAAAAACTGATTTTTACCATCCATCCATTTTCCTCCGCTTATCCGGGGCCGGGTTGCGGGGGCAACAGTCTAAGCAGGGACTCCCAGACTTCCCTCACCCCGGACACGTCCTCTAGCTCCTCCGGTGGGACCCCAAGGCGTTCCCAGGCCAGCCGAGAGACATAGTCCCTCCAGCGTGTCCTGGGTCTTCCCCGGGGCCTCGTCCCGGTGGGACATGCCCAGAACACCTCCCTAGGGAGGCGTCCAGGAGGCATCCTGAGCAGATGCCCGAGCCACCTCAACTCAACTCCCCGAACCGCCACCTTAACATGGTGGAGGGGTTTGAGCACCCGAATGATCCTGGGAGCTATGTTGTCGGGGGCTTCATGCCCCTGGTAGGGTCACCCATGGCAAACAGGTCCTGGGAGACGGGTCTGACTAAGAACGGTTCAGAAGCCCATCATGAAGAAAAAAACAACAAGGCCGTTTACGTCGCCCGGACTGGTGTTACCGGGGCCCCACCCTGGAGCCAGGCCTGGGGTGGGTGCTCGGCAGCGAGCGCCTGGTGGCCGGGCCTTTCCCCACGGGGCCCGGCCGGGCCCAGCCCGAAGAAACAACATGGGGCCGTCCTCCCGTGGACCCACCACCTGCAAGAGGAGCCATGAGGGGCGGGTGCAGAGAGATCTGGGCAGCAGTCGAAGGCGGGGACCTCGACGACCAGCTCTCCGGACATGGAGACTAGCTCTGGGGACATGGAATGTCACCTCGCTGGGGGGGAAAGAGCCAGAGCTTGTGCGGGAGGTTGAGCGTTACCGGCTAGATATAGTCGGCCTCACCTCCACGCACAGCTTGGGCTCTGGAACCCAACTTCTTGAGAGGGGTTGGACTGATTTTTACCTGTTTCTAAAAACTTGATTTTTACCTGTGACATAACAATTTGGTCAAAGTGCATATGGAACATTTTTGAGTGCTCAGAGAAGAAAACTTTGGATTAATGTATTGATGAAACAAGTGTGAATGAAACACTTGTTTCATTCACACTTGTTTCATTCACACTTGTATTGATGAAACATGTGTTTCATTCACACTTGTTTCATCAATACAAGTGTGAATGAAACAAAATACAACTTCAGGTATGTTTTTGCATAATACCGTATTTTCCGCACTATAAGGCGCACCTAAAAGCCTTTAATTTTCTCTAAAACCCACAGTGCTCCTTATAATCCGATGCGCCTTATATATGGATCAATATTGGTCAATTATGACACCCGTAGTCAGGAGGCGTCTCCGAAGTAATAGCGGTAATAACCCTTTAAGGACTGAGCACACTATGGGCCAGTATAGCCTAGTATTACCTAGACCTACACTTTTATTCTTTTTTAGCCACAAAAATCATGTTAAACGATGTATCAGAATTTAGTGCATTTTTTCACACAACTACTTCTATTCTACACATCCATCCGTATTTTTTCTTTTACGCATCGAATAAATGACTGGGAAAATCCCCGCAGCCCCGCGCTCTCATTCGTCACCTTCAGGACAACAGGTAGATTACCGTAATGCCTCCGCTTTGAAACGCCGTTTGAATTTACATGAGAGCACGATTGAGCGTGGAGTTACGCTGCTGGAAAGTCCGCAACCGCAAGTCTAACGGCAACGATAGGATCCGACGCTATAGGGATAACGGGGAGACAGCGCCGGGCGACATACGCCACAATCTGCCAATGGATTGTGGATGCCTGGGCTGATATATCAGTCTCAACTGTGGTCCGAGCTCACGAAGGCAGGAATTGTCACTGAACTGTTAAGACAACAGCAGCGACACGGATAATGGCGATTTTGACGAGACAGAATCGTGCACTTTGAATGAGCTCGACCAACTGTTCAGCTCAGACACTGAAGAGGAAGAATTCGACAGATTCGTGAATGAGGAATGAACTAAAAAAGTGAGGCTTTACGTGTTTCTTTCACGTGTTTACAACTAAACAAGGCTGGGAGATATTGTGAATCTGGACATTAACGTTTGAACAACGTTGAGTTATTGTTATTGCTTTGCACTATTTCGAGAGTTACTATATTGTGATGCATTAACTTGTTTTGTGAGTGAACAAAGTTTTCAGAAGTTTGACTGACTGACTTGTAATTGTATGTATGTATGTATGTATTATTATTATTATTTTTTTTTTTTTAGATGACACTCTACTCTTTCATCCTATTCCTGGCCAGAGCTACATGAAAAAAAGTTGTTTGCAATATTTTTTTAAAGGATTTTGTGCTCATTGTAAACAACCCCAGGGACATTAACATTTCAGAAAAGACTGAAACATGAACTGATAAACTGAACTGATCTCATAAATTTCATAACATGCTCGTAGAGTTTTTTTGATATTTGTGTTGTCTCAAATCACCATTTTGATTTAACTTTTCTTTTCTGCGCCCCCAAATACGCTCTCCTCCCACCGCAAGGCTGATAAATGAGAACTATTTTGTATTGTATTACGATTGGGCTAAACAAGGCTAAGAGGCACGTCTAATTTGATTCAATATGACAAATGTCGCTGCTGGGGATGTAATAAAGTGTGTAATGGAATTAAATGTAGCAGGTACAACTAAATCACACACACACACACACACACACACACCCCCACACACACACACACACACACACACACACCCCCACACACACACACACACACACACACACCCCCACCCCCACACACACACACACACACACACACACACACACACACACACACACACACACACAGAGCTACTGGAGCACAAATCCTGTTTAGGTCATGAGACACATTAGGCTCCATTAGATTTGCAGGACCAAACAGGTTTTCTGTTGTAATTACATCAAAGTAAATTAACGAATATTCACCATTCCCTCCTTCAAGAAAAAGTTCAGACAGAGCGAGAGAATTTGGAGAGGTGACTGTTTTATCCGATTTACAATAAACAAATTGCTCCAGGAAAGTTATAAGTGAGGGCTGAATCTGAGCTTGTTGATAATAATCTGAAACATAAAATTTAACAGTAGTGATTTTACCTTAAAGGTCTTATATGTAAAATTGGTTTTAGCGAGGTTATAACGCTGTTACCTCCTCAAACCCATGCCTGGAGTTGTGTTTTGTTTCATTCACACATGTTTGAGTAACTCTTTATTATCAGCCTGTCTACATCTCCAAAGCTCAAAATGCTCCGTGCCACCTTGTGATGTCATGAAGTGGGAGTTTTAAGTACGCCAGCTACGTTTTACATTTGGTTCAGTAGAGATTGGCATTTCCAGTGCTGAAATCAGCCAAGATTTTATAAACACAGTGGAGCACTTCCTGTATTACCACAAGATGACATCACAAGGTGGAACAGAGTGTTTTCAGTTTGAGAGAAGAACTCAGTTTAAATATGCCGGATTTTTGTGTTAAACATGCGTGAATGAAACAAAACACAACTCCAGGTCTGTTTGTGATGAGGAAACAACATTACAACAGATTACAAAATAGTGTAATATGGGCCCTTTAAGTATAAATTGGAGGTGTCGACTTGTAAATCAAAATTTGGACACCGTACAAAATGTGACTACACAGCTCTTACCCAGTTTGTAGTAAACCAGGTTTGTGACTGAGTTTGTAGTAAAGGTAATTTACATAATTTGGGGAAGATGATCAAAATCGGCACCACATATGGGACCAAATATATCCACACAGCTTATGTTGCTCTGGATTCTACACAATTGGTATCAGCACTGACCATGAAAAAAAAAAAAATAAATAAAAAAACATCAGTTGATCTACCAAATGCATAGATTCATTTAACCTTTCTCTCTCGCACACACATATTCATACAGGAAACATGCATGAACAAGAGAGTGCAGCTGAGCAGGTCAAGTACACATCCCTGTGTTAGGAAAGATGTCAGCAAAATCTCCATTTACAATATGTTCATTTATTTTCATGAGCTGCCACACTACGCATTTACACATCCTCTTTACAGCATCGTTTTTTTTTTTTTTGTAACACTGTGTAACTTTTTGGAGTGGGCACATCACCTGCTTAAATAGAAATAGAAAGTTGTAACCATACTTCTGATTTTAGTGTGAAATTCCTCATTCGTTCAGTGTAGCGAAGGTTTCAGAGGTAGTCATCTATGATTACAAAAAACAGATGGACTACCTCGGAAACCTTTGCTACATCATACTTCTGAGTATTCTCCACAGAGATATGTTACTTTTTATGCCATACTGTGAAAGATTATGCTTGTTTCTAGGACAAATGAGAGTCAGGTTTGCAAGTACACTCACAGGAAGCATGCAGTTTTTTTTCTTTTTTAGTGCAATAAAAAATATCCAAAATAAACAAAAAACACGCTTTTACTTGAGTCTAGTTTTTGACTATAAAGTTAGACATGGCTGGTTTAACTGTGAGGAAGTTTTGGCGTTTTAGAGCATTTATTTACTGCTCTTTGATTGAAGTTACTTTTTTTTTTTTTTTTTTGCTTTAAATGGGGGTTTATACTGTTTTCCCATTAAACAAACTGGAGGTTGTGATTTGTTTCTTTCATGTTTCACTCATCTTGCATGTTTAATCCGTCTCCCTCCCGTTCATGTCAGCTTGGTGTCATGTCCGTGTTATGCAAGGTCATTTAACTTCACTAGACTTCTTCTGATCATTTCATTCTTCAGTGTGACCCCTAGTCTCTACACACTTCACTGGAGTGTGCATCAGGAAGTGGATGGGGTGCTTAAGTGCACAAGGATGTGTGGTTGATAAAATAAAAAAAGAATGATATCTGTCTGTGTTTTTTTTTTTTTTTATACAGATTGATATCAGTCTGGTCCCCAAACCCTCCATTGCATCTCAAGTCTGGTCAAACGTGACACATGTGAATCAAAGAAACTCAGATTAACAGAGTTTAGTGCTTCGCTCATTGATTCTGCAGAAATCCATGATGTTTTTCAGCCCCCTGTGATATTTTTTATAGATATAGTCAGACCATGCTTGTCCCTGATTGGCTAATCCACCTGTCAATCACACCCATTTGAAACCAGAGAGATTCACTGGTGCCCAGACTCACATCTTCGTAAAGTATTGAAGATGTGTGTATTCTAGATCCCAGGCAAGGGAATATATCCTATACTTGACCGAAGAGTTAAAAATACTAAATAAAAGAAACATTGACTTACTGTTCTAAACTGAAGAGCTGATTCCCTGCTGGTCTGCCTCGTCATACTGGCATTTCATGTAGCAAGTACTTTATTTTTCCAAAAAGGCAGTGGTCATAAGTACCGGGATGTTGGGGGGGGGTAGGTGAAAATATAACTTTTCTATGCAATACAGGATTACTCAAACAGGCATGAATCACTTGAGCTAATGAGTGGAAACCATTTTAACATGATTAATAGCTCATAAAAGTCAGTTGAATACAGTCTCCCTTCAAAAGCCCCAATAATGCGTAATATGGGCCATTACACAGTCATGGACTTGACTCTTTTCCAACAAATGTCATTTAAAAACTTTTTGGTAGAAGACTCTAACTTGCGTGCCCTTTGCTGGTTATTTAACAGAAAACAGATATGACATTAGAAAAGGTTGAAAGTATAAATGTAGTGATGGAAGCTTTAAGTGGGCAGGGCTAACAGTCCTTTCTGAAACCTTTGCCCCAGACAGGTATAGGCCCTTCAATTCAACAAAAATGGACGATTGCCTTGCACTCAGTATATTGATTCTCCTTATAGAAAAAAAATAAAAAATCATCAAATCAGCCAGACGGTGCTATCAAAAAAATCAAGAAGCCGAAAAATGAAACCTTGAAGTGTCAGGCCTCTGATTTTCCAGACTGACCCTGCTAATAACCTCTGCTGAATCTCTACGCTGCTACCTTTAAATCAGGCCAAACTTTTTTCATGGAGGACTGCTTATTGAAACATCAAAGTGGATGGCTAAAGAGCAATGGTCAGTACAGACAGCTGATCAGATGGAAGTATTTAATAAGAGTTGGAGCACACATTTTAGGTCCGTATCACAATGGAATGTTATTGAGGTTAAGATTATAGAATGACTTAAATCTGCGGTAGAAAGTACTGCTTATGATTATTTGGGCCAGTCCAGAAGGAGGCCTGAGGGCTGTATTTGTCCCCCGGTCCGTTGTATGGACACCCCTGCTTTAGATTCACCCTATAACACGGTATGCCATCCTCTTCCAGCAGAATATCAAGGCTACAATTTTGCATACATTTAAAGCTGCTCCACCTGAGTCTTAAAAACATGAAAAAGAGAACTAGTTTATTTTAAAGTTTGCAGTATTCCAAAGTTATTCCTCACTTACCTTACGCATTCAGAGCAACCAATAATTCACCACAATGAGTTTATAAGCACTTCTCACAACTTTCCCTGATTATCGTTCAAAAAAACACTATATAATTAGATACAGACTGTACAAAGCTGACTTATTTTGACCTCAAGAGCTGCTCATACACTATATCTGTGCTGGGTCAAGACATGGGGAAAAAAAAATCAGGTACTGTCGTAACGGTGCGGATAGGACCAAAGGATGCAGACCAGAGCAGTTTTAACAGTGTTTATTTACAGCGGTGAAAATGCAGTCTTAAACAGGTCACAAGAGCAGGTACAGGAACCGGGGAGCGGGAGACGGGTCAGGCGGGTGCGGTGCAGGTAGAGGCGGGCAGGACAGGACCAGGACGGGGATAGAAGCAGGTGCGGTACCAGGGCGGGCGGAGCAGACGAAGACCAGAGCGGGGAGCGGGTGACAAACCAGAGACCAGGACCGGACAGGAGACGAGACGAGCAGGAGACGAGACGAGCAGGAGACGAGACGAGCAGGAGACGAGACGAGCTGGAGACGAGACGAGCAGGAGACGAGACGAGCAGGAGACAAGACGAGCTGGAAGCGATACCGGGACTGGAACGTGGCGGCAGGAGCTGGGCGAGTAGAGGCAGGAATGTTTTACACGCGGACGGTCTGGCACCGAGTGTAGACTGCCAAGCCTTCTTGTACTCAGCAGCAGGTGGTGGTGATTAGGCTGATGCACCCCAGGTGTGCACGGGAGGAGTCAGGCACTCCACCCAGCTCCAGACACACAGGTAGGGGAGGGGGAGAGAGCACGGGAGGACAGGGAAAACTGACATCATGACAGTACCCCCCCCCTAAGGTCCACCTCCTGGTGGACCCCCAGGCTTGTCAGGATGAGCGCGGTGGAAGTCTCTCACCATGTCGGGATCCAGAATGCGTGCCCTGGGCACCCAGGATCGCTCCTCCGGACCGTAACCCTCCCAATCGACGAGGTACTGGAGGCCCCTACCACGGCGACGAACGTCAATCAGGCGGCGGACGGTGAACGCCGGGTGGCCGTCAATGACTCGGGCGGGCGGTGGGGGATCGGCCGGAGGGCACAGGTCGCTGGTCCGGACTGGTTTAACCTGGGAGACGTGAAAGGTCGGATGAATCCGGAGAGACGGGGGTAACTGGAGGCGCACCGCCGATGGATTTATGATCCTCATGATCTTAAACGGTCCCAGGAATCGGGGGGACAGCTTACGGGAGTCCGTCTTCAGCGGGACCGTCTTGGCGGAGAGCCAAACCATCTGGCCAGGTTGGTATACGGGCGCCGGGACACGGTGGCGATCGGCCGTCGCCTTAGTGCGCGCTCCAGCCCGAAGAAGGGCCGCCCTGGCCTTCTTCCAGATCCGGCGACAGCGCTGGAGATGGCGCTGAACAGACGGGACGGCGAGGTCCCTCTCCTCCGTGGGAAAGAGAGGGGGTTGATATCCCAGCGATGCCTCGAAGGGAGACATACCAGTGGCGGAACTCACGAGGGAGTTGTGAGCGTACTCTATCCAGGGCAGGTGAGTACTCCAGGTCGCGGGGTTGGCGGAGGCTGTGCACCGTAGGGCCGACTCCAGGTCTTGGTTGGCCCGCTCCGTCTGCCCATTAGATTGTGGATGGAACCCGGACGTGAGGCTAACCGTGGCCCCCAAACTGTTGCAGAAAGACCGCCATACCTGAGAGGTGAATTGGGTCCCTCTGTCGGACACGATGTCCACCGGGATGCCGTGGAGTCGGAAGACATGACTGGTCAGCTGGTCGGCAGTTTCTTTGGCTGTGGGGAGCTTAGGCAGGGCAACGAAATGGGCGGCCTTGGAGAAGCGGTCCACAATGGTGAGAACCACCGTGTTCCCCTGGGAAGGGGGAAGGCCCGTCACGAAGTCCAAGGCGATGTGGGACCAAGGGCGACGAGGAACTGGGAGAGGATGCAAGAGACCAGAAGGGGGTGAGTGGGAGGCCTTGGCCCGAGCACATACCTGGCAGGCGGCGACATAAGCCCGGGTGTCTGTGTCCATCGTGGGCCACCAGAAGCGTCTCCTGAGGAGGGAGAGAGAGCGACCGGCACCAGGATGGCAGGCGAAACGGGAGGCATGGACCCACTGGAGCACCTGAGACCGGACAGAATCGGGAACAAACAGTTTATCTGGAGGGCCGTTACCTGGGTCGGGGTCGTTGGTCTGGGCCTCTCGGACGGTGTCCTCGATATCCCAATGGACCGCGGCCACCACACACGAGGAGGGGATAATTGTTTCTGCGGTGACCGGGCTATCCTCCAGGGCGAACTGGCGGGAGAGGGCATCTGGTTTGATGTTCCGAGATCCGGGGCGGTAGGTGAGGAGAAAGTTGAAGCGGCTGAAGAAGAGGGACCAACGAGCTTGACGGGGATTGAGGCGCCTGGCGGACTGGATGTACTCCAAGTTTTTATGGTCGGTCCAGACGATGAATGGTTGCTCCGCCCCTTCGAGCCAGTGGCGCCACTCCTCCAAGGCCAGCTTTACGGCAAGGAGCTCCCGATCCCCCACGTCATAATTGACCTCGGCCGAGGACAATCGCCGGGAAAAGAAGGCGCAGGGACAGAGGCGGTTGTGGGGGTCGAACCTCTGCGAAAGCACGGCCCCCACTCCCGAGTCGGAGGCGTCGACCTCCACGATGAATTGCCGTGAAGGGTCGGGCTGGTGCAGGATGGGAGCGGAGGTAAATAGTCTCTTAAGCTTCTCGAAGGCTGTCTGCGCCTCAGGAGACCAGGCAAACTGCAAAGCAGGAGAGGTGAGTTTAGTTAAGGGCGAGATAACCCTACTAAAATCCCGGATGAAACGTCTATAAAAATTGGCAAAGCCGATAAATCTCTGGAGCTGTCTCCGGCTGGTAGGAACGGGCCACTCAGTGACAGCCTGGATCTTTTCAGGATCAGCTCTTACTTGGCCCCGCCCCACAATGAAGCCCAAAAAGCTGACCTCCTCTGCGTGAAACTCGCATTTCTCAGCTTTCACGAACAGTTTATTCTCGAGGAGGCGCTGGAGAACCTGGCGAACGTGCTGGTGATGCTCCTGGGGGGACCGCGAGAAAATCAAGATGTCATCCAAGTAAACAAAGACGAATCGGTTAAGGAAATCACGGAGCACATCGTTGATGAGGGCTTGGAATACGGCAGGGGCGTTGGTGAGACCGAAGGGCATAACCAAGTATTCGAAATGTCCCAGGGGTGTCTTGAAGGCCGTCTTCCATTCGTCTCCCTCCCTGATGCGCACCAGGTGGTACGCATTCCGCAAATCCAACTTGGAGAAGATGGTCGCACCGTGGAGGGGCGTAAATGCCGAGTCCAGTAAGGGAAGCGGGTATTTATTCTTTACAGTTATATTGTTCAGACCCCGGTAATCAATGCAAGGCCGCAGGGATTTGTCCTTCTTAGCCACAAAGAAGAACCCCGCTCCCACGGGTGAAGTGGACGGGCGGATGATTCCGGCAGCCAGGGACCCACGGATATAGTCCTCCATTGACTCGCGTTCAGGTTTAGACAGGTTATATAGCCTGCTAGATGGTAGTGGGGCACCCGGCAGGAGGTCAATGGCGCAGTCATATGGGCGGTGGGGCGGTAAAGAGAGGGCCTTGCTCTTGCTAAAAACCTCCCCCAGGTCGTGATATTCAGCAGGCACCGAGGACAGATTGGGGGTGTCTGGGGACGGATCAGCGACAGGAACGGACCTCCCGGCCGGAGGGAGGGCGGACCGAAGGCACTTGGCGTGGCAATCGGGACTCCAGCCCGAAACTCCGCCCCTGGCCCAATCGAAAACAGGGTTGTGGGCGCGTAGCCAGGGGTAACCAAGGACCAGAGGAGAAGCGGAGGAGGACAGGACATGAAACTGACGGTTCTCTTGGTGGTTGCCGGACAGAATCACGGTGACAGGTTCTGTGATGTGAGTGATGTGCCCCAGAAAACGTCCATTGAGCCCCTGGGCATTTAAGGGGCGTTCGAGGGGCTCCAGGTAGACCCCGAGCTGCTCCGCGACTTGGGCATCAATAAAGTCCCTCTCAGCCCCGGAGTCGATAAGGGCGGAAACGCATAAGGTCTCTGTGCGAACGCACAGGGTGGCGCTGAGCCGCAGTCTATTAGAAGAGTCCAGGATGTGTTGCTCGCCCACCAGTACTCCCAGCGCTACTGGTGGGCCCCCCCTTTTGGCCGAACTGGGCAAGTGACCACATAATGTCCGCGCTCACCGCAGTAGAGGCAAGCCCCGGCCAGACGACGCCTCCGTTGACGCTCCTCGGCCGACACAAGGGTCCTGTTGAGTTGCATGGGCTCATCCGGCGGGGGCGGGGCAGCGCGTGGCTCCGGCGGGGCCGGTGACCGGCGTCTCTCTCGGCGACGAGCCTGTAGGCGGTTGTCTATACGGTGAGTGAGGGAGATGAGGGTCCGCAGGTCGGGGGGTTCGTCCCGGGAAACCAATTCATCTTTCAAAGTCTCGTTCAGGCCCCGCACAAACACAGCCCGCAGCGCGCTGTCCGTCCAGTCCAGCTCCGCCGCATGTGTCCAGAATTCAATGGAATAATCCGCTACCGTCCTGGAGCCCTGGCTGAGAGTCAATAACCGGGAGGCAGCATTGTCCTGGTAGTGCGGGTGGTCAAACACCAGCTTAAACGTGGACACAAATTCATTAAAATCCAGGCTATCCACAGACGTCTTCATTAGGCGCGCCTCTGCCCACTGGAGAGCTCTGCCCCGGAGTAATCCACATATATATCGGATCTTGGTGGCCCCCGAGCTGAAACGAGAAGGGCATTGCTGGAACATGAACTCGCACTGGAACAGGAATCCGCGACAGAGGTGAGGTTGTCCAGCATACGGCTCCGGATCCGTGCCTCTCGGCTCCGGGAGGCATGGTGGCGCTCCAGCTGCAGCAGGCGGGGTGACGAGGAGCGCGGCCACCTGGTGGTTAAGCTGTGCCACCTGCTGGGACAATGTCTGATTTAGCTCCAATAGAGTTCGAATGGATTGTTCGTGCTGACCCAGCACCGCCTCGGGGTGAGAGTGCGTGAGGCGGCGCGTCTGGTCCGGATCTGAGCCTGCTTGGTCCATAGTGGCCAGACCGTTCTGTCGTAACGGTGCGGATAGGACCAAAGGATGCAGACCAGAGCAGTTTTAACAGTGTTTATTTACAGCGGTGAAAATGCAGTCTTAAACAGGTCACAAGAGCAGGTACAGGAACCGGGGAGCGGGAGACGGGTCAGGCGGGTGCGGTGCAGGTAGAGGCGGGCAGGACAGGACCAGGACGGGGATAGAAGCAGGTGCGGTACCAGGGCGGGCGGAGCAGACGAAGACCAGAGCGGGGAGCGGGTGACAAACCAGAGACCAGGACCGGACAGGAGACGAGACGAGCAGGAGACGAGACGAGCAGGAGACGAGACGAGCAGGAGACGAGACGAGCTGGAGACGAGACGAGCAGGAGACGAGACGAGCAGGAGACAAGACGAGCTGGAAGCGATACCGGGACTGGAACGTGGCGGCAGGAGCTGGGCGAGTAGAGGCAGGAATGTTTTACACGCGGACGGTCTGGCACCGAGTGTAGACTGCCAAGCCTTCTTGTACTCAGCAGCAGGTGGTGGTGATTAGGCTGATGCACCCCAGGTGTGCACGGGAGGAGTCAGGCACTCCACCCAGCTCCAGACACACAGGTAGGGGAGGGGGAGAGAGCACGGGAGGACAGGGAAAACTGACATCATGACAGGTACATGTCCTTTTAATGGCGTGTCCATCGCAGTGTCCCTACAGCGAAATATGGATCGGTTATGAGCGTTTTGTCAATGTGGCATTTACAGATAATCTAGCGGTTTACGGTGGGGCAGGTGCACCATACGCGCCGCATTCTGCTTGTCCTTGGCGTGAGCTTATCTGGGCTCGCTTTTGTTGCATCTCACTTCAATATTCCTCACCCGCGGCTAAACTACTTTTAGGCATATTAATGGCTGACCCTGAAACTTCCACGGAGTCAAAGTAAACAGACTTTGTCCACAATCCCCCCGAGTACACCAAACGCAACAGGCCAGGCTCAGAACTGATGAAGAGGACTTTCTGTTGAAATTTCAAGCACAGATATTGTCAAGCTTGTCAAGTGTCCTTTTTTAGGGGCGTTATGCTGAAAAGATGGTTTGACAGTTTTGCTTCAAAGCTAACAGCAGGTAGCAAGATGTCTTATTCCCTGCGGTCTCCCAACTGATTTCGTGTGAATGTGGAGTGACAAGTCCAAAATGAAAGTGGAATGAGCTTGCTAATATGGGAATGCTTGTTGGTCAGTAGACTCTTGTTTGTCAGAAGAATTCCCGTGTTATAATTATTATTTATTTTCAGTGGCGAAGCAAACAATGAAAAAACATCCATCCATCCATTCCATACTTTTGCTCCAATTTACAGTGTATCAGTACTCTTACTTGAATAAAAGTTTTGATTACGCTTCCACTCGAAATCTACAAGTGGCAAAAGCGTTATGCTGGCAATATTAAAGCCCAACTATGTAACTTTTTAGCCCAAAATTCATAAAAATAAAAGTGTGTGTGGTTTTTGCGTTTCATTTTGGATGTTTAATTGCAGTGAAAACATACAAAATCATGTTCATACTGTTAACGCGCTTGCATCTCCACAAAACTGACTAGTATCTGGCCTGGAGAAGAGCCTACTCCTGTTTCAATGGAAAATGTTGTTCCTTTTTCTATAATATTCCACAGTACGACATAAAATGTATATGTATCTCCATGGAGAATGTCCTGAAGTATGGTTTTAAAAAAGATCTATTGTGTTTGTTTCTGCTGTATAGTTATAATCTCTGACACCCGTGGATCATTATGTTATAATTTGGATGTTTTAAATTGCAATATTTATCTAAAACAACATAATAAAAGAAACAAGCAGAGTTCTGACAACGCCGTAAATGTCATCACAACAAAGCGCCGTGCAGCTGTCGGCTCCTCCTATGGATAGCTACAGATCACACAAGCGACTAGCAGAATTTTTTTTTTCCATTTGTACCAAAATGACGACGCAATGCTGCCGAATCTGACACAAATCACGATTACGAAAATAAAATTGAAGACCGAAGTAACTACAGAACAGCGGGAGTGTACCATTCCAGCGAAAACATAGATTGATCGGCAATATGGCGTCTTTACTTAGCGATTAAAGATTGCTCAAAAATGCATGAATCACCTGTAAAAACAACTTCAGGTGAGAAAATCATGAAGGGAAACAAGTATAACATGGTTAAAAGCTCTCAAAAGTCAGTTTTGCATAATAGGTCTGCTTTAACATTCTATTTTACATGGAATCAAGCAGCTGACGTGCAACCTCTAGAAAGTGTTGCAGTGTTGCTTTAAATTATTTGAACATTTGTTTTTCTTGCATCACTCTTTAGAAATAATTTAGTATCTTTGGTAGTCTAATGTTTTGTCCTTCCAAATGCATTAACCTGAATGTCATGTCCAAACATCTACACTACACGGACTTGTAACCATTCCTTGTGCCACCTGTACTTTTCTGAGTAACATTAACTGTAAATAAATTACTTCACTCACCAGACTTCCAGACAAGGCAAGTAATTCAAAGTGCTTTACAGAATAAGAAAGACATTAAAATCACAATACAACAAATCAAAACATAAATAATCATCATACAATTAGCGTTAAACGAGAAGAGTGCAGAATAAAAACTTTTTAGTCATATTCACAGCTAAACAGAACCATTTTGAGCCTGGATTTAAACATTGTCAAAGTAGAGGCCTGTCTCACAAGTTCAGTTAACTGTTCCAGGTTTTAGCTGCATAAAACTGAAACGCTGATTCCTCATGTTTAGTCCTGACTCTGGGCACCAGCAGGAGGCCGGTCCCTGAAGTCCTCAAACTGCGAGATGGTCCACGCGGCACTAACATGTCAGAGATGTACTTTGGTGCTAGTTTAAAACGTAAAAAATATAAAAAGACATTCACATACTTGTTATATCAGCAGTCCCAACCCTACTACGCATTATGCAAAGTGCCCTGCTACAAACCGCCACCATTTTGATGACACCCAACCATTTCTTTTATTCATCCAATCCATACGCATCTATTATGTACGCCCGTTAACCCCCCCAATCACATTACAGCACTTACAGTAACCACTCAAAACTACTGTCACCATAATGTTTACCATAATGCGCTCTCTTCTCACCCATTTACAATGCATATACCCAGGCTTTAACACCGCTCCACTGGCCGCGCATTACCAGCTCCGATGTACTTACTTCCTCTCGGGGAGCGATTAAACTAAGAGAAAATGCGTTTATGCCAACACTCTTGTCCCTCCTACACGCAAAATGAGAACGGAGGAGTGTTAGCAAGTACAGGATTATAATAGCCGGCGATTTTGTGTGAAGCAAATGCATTGTGGGTAGTTGTGTTTCGCTGTTAGATGTTCTGATACACGTGAAATGACTGGGATACTGTGTGCTCCCCGGCAGATCGAAGTCATCCATCAAAAGCTTGCGAGCGGAATCCGAGAGTGCACAAAGCGTTGGTGCAGAGATGCTAAACAAGTAGGCATATGGTGTATAATAGAGTTTTAACTGGCTTTTTTATTGTTTTGTTTTTTTTCATCATTATTAGCTTAGTGAGAGTTGCTAATATTTCCATTGATTCTTATGTTTCCGTAAACCTATTGGTACTTCGCATTGACGTCACGCTGTGGGGGTTTGCGTGTATGTCTCAGCAGTTGGCATTAGTGAGACAATGCGAACTTTTTCAGGCAAACGCATTCTGAAAAATCAAGAAAAAATACCAAAAAACACTAACAATACTACTCAGAACACAGGTGAACAGTTTAACAATGTTCTTTTACAGATAATCTTATGCAAATGAAGGTTGATGGAGAAGACAGTTGAGGGTGGGGTCGTGTGCAGTCGTCTTCGGCAGTAGTCGAGGTGAACTGAAACGGAGGGCGAGAGGTTCGTGCCAGTCGTGGAGAGCTGGGTCGGAGACGGAGGAGCGGTGCAGGTTCAGGGAGCGGGATCTGGTGAGGAACAAAGATATCCAACTCAGTACAAAAGGCATGAATGAGAGCGGTACCACTGAGGATACTTGGACAATCTCCCGCTGAGTGTCAGGTCCTCGGTTCCTTTGTCCTCCCCAGGTGCAGCTTGATTATGGATTAGTTGCAGGTGTGGATGGGAGGAGCCTGAATCTCCGCCCAGCTCCAGGCTCTGACACAAAAGGGAGGGGGAAAACAGCACAAAACACAGGGCAGACTGGGATCTTGACAATGGTCTTGTTTAGGTGTTTGATTTCCAACAAAAACGGTGCGAGTGAGTAACTGAACAACTGTTGGCTAATGCTAGCTAGTGTTTTGAGAGGGACTTGTTTAACAGTGCAAAATCAGATCAGCTGTTGTAGTTCCTAAGTCAGTTATTTAGTTCAACTGTTTTAAAACAACGCTCTGATTAAAGTCTAATTTGAGTAACAGCTTCAGACAGAGCAGTGCCTTACGTTAGCTTCACCCCCTCATAAAAAGTTGATGACATCAGCTGCAAAATATAACTTGTCTACATTTGAGGCTTGAGAGCTCAGAGAATTCACCCTGTGCTCCTATTATCTACCCCCTATCCCAGGTCACGGCTCTTTTAAAATAGAGACTCACTCCGGGTCACGCACATAGGCCTGAAGAATGTTGCTTAGTGACAATAATGAACAACATAAAATAATAATCTACAAGTCTTTTGAAGTTTGCCTCGCTCAGTTGTCTACGCCTAATTACACTAAATGCATCGAGAGTCTCTAATTAGGGCTGCAACTCATGATTATTTTGGTAATCAATTCATCTAGCAATTATTCTTTCATTTACTCAATTAGTGGTTGAGAATGTGAAAGGCTCACCATGAATATGTTTTTTTTAACAAAATTTTACATAGATAAAGGGGAAGGGAGGCTGCTTGAGGACATCCAGATGGAGTTTATTTGCAGACAGATTCAAATGACTTTCAGATGGTTCAAAACACTCCTTTTTTACCTTTTCTACTATTGGTCGATTGAGGTATTACACAGACAAAATATATTGATTTGTCATGTAATTTTCATGTAAATACTGCTCGGTTTGAGTCATAAAACTTCTTCTCTCAGCTCATGTCATGTTTGGAGTCTATTTAAAGACCAATTGGCAATTATTCGATTACTAAACTAGATGATTATGTCAATAAGCGATTAGTTGCAATTAATCCATTAACTTATCTTTGTTAACTTGTTATCTCCCATGTATTTTTAATTAAACAGAACAGCTGTAGTGTGAAATGGGGGAGAGAGAGAGAGAGAGACATTCACTAAATGGTCATGGCGAACCACGAACCGCACATTACGTCCAAAGCCTTAAACTACTACACCACTGGCGAGTAGTTTTCTTTCTCTAGTCCGACCTTTCTTCCATCAGTCCCTAGGGAATTGAAACTGTTCATGCCAAACCTCATGCCAGACCGCAATCTTTTGATCAATATGCCCGTTTTTTTCCTGATCATATGACGTTATAATGTTTTCTTTTAATATCGTAATAGCAACTGACTTTGAACTCGTCTGACTTTCCTCAAAACTTTGACCCAGATTCCTCAAACTGTCATTTCTTACCCGTGCATGTGAACTCTGGGTTACATAAAGCATACATCAGCCCGTGTCAGAGACGTGGCGCAGCAGCAGGGGGGGCACTTGTTCAGAGGACGCTTCGACGCCTGAGGACACGGCTCTAATCAGGGCCCATCTCTCGACCTGCAGCTCCAGGAGAGGCAAGCGCTTCAAACGTGTGCCTTCATAGTTCACATCGCATTGTTGAATTATGCAACAAAGATCACTCCGGTTTCCCGTCTTTGTCTCCGCTGCTGCCCGCTGATATGAAACACGTAACCTGGCTTTCATATCGGGATTAACTTTACGAAGAGGAAATCGGGAGCTGATAGTGGTAACGATGGAGTAATTAGTCATTTTGTATGGCGTCATGGTGGTGTAGTGAGTTGAGTGTTCGCCCATGAATCAACTGGTTATTGGTTCCGGTCATGCCCATGCAGAAGGTCAAGGGGGTTTGCTGGGGTCCCGTAAGGTGATGTGCTTTACAGACTTGTCGAAGCCTCTCAAATCGCTCATTATTCGTCGACTCCATACTCAGAGGTTTTGACGCCTTCAGTGAGAATCTACAATGTAAATAATCATGGACAGAACAAAGAAAAATGAATTGAAAAAGTGTGTCCAAACTTTTCACCGTGTCCGAACTCTTCAGTGCCGAGTGCACATAGTAAATCTGTAAAGCCCCTAGTGCATGAAACTAACCTCTGTATCGATATACTGAGGAACCATTGTGTGTCGCACTGCCCTTACTCCTAAATCAAACAAAATAAGTTAATTTTACGAGAAAAAAAGCATATAAAGAGGGTGTTACAAACTGTGCCTAGGGATGAAAGGAAGTAACACACAATCCAGATGGTAAACGGGTGAATAATAAGTAGCTCATACAAGTTATACATCTGACATAAAGTGATAAATGTACAATACAGTGGTCCCTCGTTGATCATGGGGCTTATGTTTAAAAATAACCCGCAATAGGCGAAATCCGCAAAGTAGTCAGCTTTATTTTTTACAGTTATTCTATATGTTTTGAAGCTGTAAAACGCCTCACCACACAATTTATACACTTTTCTCACACAGGCGTTAACATTTTCTCACATTTCTCTCTCGTTTAAACACTCTCAGAGTTCAAACCTTCATCGGTGTCTTTGTCGGTGCAGAACGTTTCATCGACATTGTGGGTTTTGTCGGGGAGAAAACTTGCAAACATACAGCACTTCAGAGTCACACTGCGATCGAATATTTATGTAAATGTGGCTGAACACTGTAAACAAAATAACAACAAAAGGAGGCTCGACAAGTTCAAAAACTAAAATCAGACTAAATTACAAAGGTTAACGTTAGCACAGAGACACATCACGCGAAGCCGAGCTGTTCACTATGATCCAGCCGTGTCGATGTGCAGGTATACGCCACTTTTATCACGGGTGGCGCTGGCAGGTAGACACCGCGGATTGGTGGCTTGGGAGAGCGATACGCCAAACACCAGATGAGGAACCAGAGACAACCCAGGAGGAGCGCAGAACTGGTCCACCACTCAGGAGAAATGATCACCGGCAGCGTTTTTGCGTATGCAACAAAAGCACACGGATAAGTATACACCAGGGAGCGCAGGGCAAGGTCGTAACAGGTCGTATTATTCAAAATTGGCTTTTTGGAGCTTTTCTATGACGCTATTTGAACAGTTAGCAGTACGATCCTGTCCGAGACTCAGCCCACAAGCTTATGCCACTCATGTTTCTGCACACCCATTTTTCATAAACATACAAGAGTAGGATACAAAACAATACAACTTCACAAACCTGGCGTGATGTGCAGTAGTTACACACTGATTGCGCTGTGATTGCACTCTGAAGGGCAGGAAAGGAGGGACTCAGAGTATCAAAAACAAAACTGAAACTTCTGAAACTTTTTAATATCTTGTTTTCAGCCAATACAACATTTTAATTCACCCACTCCCCTAAAAATGGAAACCAATCTTGTATATCGTGATGGAACATTGACGGCGTATTTGGAGCTTACATTTCTGTCCTCTCATTTCACTCTCATTTCATTGATAGTGTCTGATTTGACTCAGTTTCACATTTTGAGCACTTACCCGAGGTCATTCTGTGCCAGCGTTCTTGGTCATCTTCCCTCTGATGCTTTTATTTATGAGTCATTTGACCGACCTGTGCAGGTAAAGTGCCTGGTGAACACTATGTTATGTACCAAGAGGAGATGCACGCCACTGCACACAGCCCACATAACATCTCAGGGAAAGACTCAGAGTTTTGAGAGAGGCTTTTTTGTGAATTTTGTTGAGTCTGGATTAGGGTTGACCAAAAATTGATACTGCAAATCAAGTCAAAAGCTAAACAGTTTTAGTATTTGTTTGAGCTTTATCAGAACTAGTATAAGGTGGTAACATAAAGATAGCACTATTATTATTTTGTGTTGAAAATTACATTCAGTTCAGTTTTTATCTTCATTGTCATATCATAATTGGTATTGAGTCAACTCCTTAGTGTCAAAATTGAGTTTGAAACGTTTGTATTGTGAGGACACTAGTCGTGGTTAGCCTTTTAACTTTGTCCATGGATTCTGAGAAAGCCCAAGTGCAAGTGCAGCTTCACAAAAGGCGCTGTAAACTCCAAAAGATTATGACCTTCTAACCTAACTTTCTTACTCTAATGTGCCACAGTGTAACCTTTAGCCAAAAAATAGACTAAAAAATAAGTATGTTTTTTTTTTTTTTTATTGCAGTGAAAATTATGGAAAAACATGTGTCATTACCAGGGACGAGTCTAGACCCTTTGCAGCATCCCTGAAATTATGGCTGTCAAATTAAGAGGTTTTATTAATCTGCCTGTTTTCTTAGTCTGAGAGGAGTCAAACTTCAGTATTTGTGTTGAAACACGTGTTTTGCAGCTCTTTCTCTAAGACCCGCCTTTCTCCCTGATTGGTCAGAATCATGTTGCGCACATGCACCAGCAGGGAACGTACTAGCTTTTGTAAACAGCCTTTTGGATCTGCTCCTGCAACAGAAAACATTTGAATAGTTTATTACCCCGTTAAATTATGAAATCAGGCTTTTGGCACAAAAGTGTGACTCATGACAGACTACAGTCTGGATTAGACCAAGGAGAAAAATGGGATTCACAGCCAGATCTACAGGCAATGTAAGTCACTTTACTAAGAATGTCAAGTGTTCTGCCGTCAACTGCTATTAGTCGTTTATGCCTGTCACAGAAAACAATATAATATATTGGAAAATATAGGCTACATAGACAATGTATAAATTTGTATTCTATTGTAAAGAATAAGCAAAGTGAAATGTGATGCTAATATCCTGCCTTATATTTTAGGTATATTTCAATAAGATAACGTATTAAACCTACTGCCTATTCACAGCATAAAGAGGCAAAGAAAATGACTTAACATCAAAACATAGTGATTAAGGGAAAAGTGAGAATCCAGTTAAGACACAAATGCCATAATGAAAACCCAAGGCAGATGATAGTAACACCAGTCTATTCACACATTTTCATTCAAGCAAGTTCAGCCACAGGAAAAACAACTATAGAACAGTGACAGAGAGAGAGAGAGAAAAGGAGAGTTTATTTTTAGTTTAGAATATAGTTTAACGCAGTAGAATTGGAGTGGTATTAGTAACGTTTAACCTATAGGAAGGACTGAAGAGGACCAAACCATAGGCCATAGACTACAAAGAATAACCTGACTCAAACACCTCATAGTTTGAGAACAACTGATCTAAAGACATGGACTCATATAAATGGAGCGAGAAGGATAAGAAAGCACCCCTGAACTTGGAGGCTTAGAATTGCTTCTGGTCATTACTGTGAGCGAGCTTGCGTTTCCACAAACCTGATTTGGTTTGTTTCCATGGAAATGTACCTTTCCAAAACAGTATGGTATAAATGTCCTGATTGTGAGTATAATGAGCATGATGATGATGACATACAAACCTGGAGATGGTAAGCTGTCCCACAGCTGCCCTGAGGTACACTGAAGGAAGCTGCCTCTCTCACACACGCTCCATTCACACAAAGATGAGGTTGGTGAAGTGTCTTGCCCAAGGACACAAAGGCAGTATTTGCTGTCATCAACTTTTGTGTTGGTGAGCGAATGCTGAGCTGAGTTTTTTTTAGTCATTGTTTAAAAATAACACTGCAACTATGTATTTTAACTTTGTGATTCTGCCATTTGTCCAGTGACATTTCAACCATAAAAAACTTAGTGTCTGTCTGGATTTGAGTTTTCCCTGTGTTTCTGTGCTATCTCCCCCGTCCCGTCTGTATCTGTGCCTGGAGCTGGGCAGAGATTCTGGCACCACCCTCTACACACCTGCAGCCGATCAGCAATCAAGATGCAACCTCTGCAGTACAAAGGGACTGAGGATTTCCGCACACGCTGCCAGATCGTCGGTGTATCCTCCGTGGTACAGTTTTGCTAGGCTCAGTCTGTTTTTGGTTATGTTTGAAGTACTTAGTTTGTTTTTCTCATTTTTCGCCAGATCCCATTTCTTGGACCCACCTTGCACCTGCACCTCCGACCAGCATTCACATAATAAACTCTGTTAAACCTTTACTCCGAGTCCGTATCTTTGAACCCCCAGACGTTGTGGCACTTAAGTTGTTAATGTTTTGAATAAGAAATGACGAATGAGCTTACCTGTTTCGCACGCATCACTGAAATAAACAAACCTGATTGGACGGCTCTGAGTTTGACACAGATTATGACTACAGAATTAATTAAAATCGACTCGAAATTCGAAAATTGCAATTTGAATGAAAACGCTAGTCAAAAAGGCTGCAATTTTAGGTTTAAGTAACATAATTTCCTCCACAAACAACAAAATATCCTGTGTTATTCTGCAAAAAAAACTTTAAATCTGTAGTTTAGATCTGTACAAACATGTCCTTAAATGTGATTCTTGTATTAGTTTTTCAGTTCAGGCTTTTTATCAGTTCTGAATGTGCTTAAAATGTGAACTTTAAACACAATCTTATTAAAATATAAATTGCAAATCTAATCGCAGTCACAACATCGCAATATTTATCACTCAATAGTTTTCATCAAATTATTCAGCCCTAGAAAGAACCAATCTGAATCCCAAGCCATCAAACTCCATGCAGGTTCTATTTATAAAACTACAACACAGATCAAGAAAAAAACAGCATTAAAAGTCAGAATCACACGTATGATGAGACTTCTTATTGCTTTCCTGAAGAAGACATCACTCTCGCCGCGGTTACTGTCATCTGCTCCTATGTCGACACCTTTTCTGATCCACGCCAGCTCCACACACAAGTGCATTATGGGAGCACTAGCGGAGTCAATTGCGCTGACAGACGCTAGCTAAATGTGCTGTGATTTATGAGGCCGCCTACAGACTGCTCCAACATATGGTAAAGACATAATAATGCATGCACGATGGTATGTCTACAAAGAAACTGCCACCACTGATTTATGGTGTGCCGTTATTAAAAAGAGAAGAGGTCGCCTGGGTATTTTGGTAATTATAGCATTAATTAGGGCCTGAGCATGAATGTGCAAGAGCCCGATTGTACTTGTAAAATTTAGAGTTCAGTGAGCTCTAATTTTGAGTGAAGACCCCAAGATAAAAAATACTGACAGACAGCTTAGTAGCGCCTCCTCAAAAATCGATTTACATTGCTAAAATAGGAGCTCAGCCTGGAAAACTTTCAACGTAAAGAAATTAAACTATAAGTCAGGTCAGGGCAGGTTGAAAAATATAGTATGACCCCAACCTAAACCTTACAGGAAGTCGGCCATATTGGATCAAATCATAATCTTTTGCAATTTCCTCCAACACTTCAAACGGTCTTGGTTGTAATTTGTACTGAAGGAGACCTATTATGCAATCGACTCTTAATCGCTTTTAATCATGTTATAGTCGGTTCCCCTTCTCATCTCCCCTCGTGAAGTGTAATTTTGAGTGATTCATATACTGTGTGTTTGAGTAATCTTTATTCTCCTGTATTCACGACATCATCCGCTCCAATCTACCCTCGGTTTCGACGCCACCGGTACACGCCTCACTGGATTGTATTTACTTTGTTCTCCAATTTTATTTTCTTAATTGTTGATGCATGCAGGTTTTGTCAGCGTGCCGTAGTTAATTTGGTACAAAAAAACAAAAAAATCCTCGGTTTCGGTTTGTTAGTGTCATGAGCAGCTTTCCATCCGAGTCCATATAGGCTCACATTTACAGGTATGTGTCATCCACAGCCTTACCAATGTGAGACTGACTAAATCCAACACTACTTTGAGAAGTGTATGAAGTGCAATACAAATCTGCTCCATTATGGCCAGTACTGTGACAGCCAGGTCCCTATTTGCAGTGTTATTTTTAGACCATTTCTGATGTCCCATGAGTGTAGCCGCGAGGCCCCAGGGCTCTTTGTGTGAAAGTGTAAAGTGCATTGTTTACCACAACACGTCGGTGAAAATGGTACCTGATAATTATGATGAACACTACGGTGCGGCTCCATTTTCTAGTTTAGTGTATTCACCAAAACCATTATCAGTTCTATTAGCTGCACAAAATTTTTACAGAACATAACAAAACATAAAATAACATAGCAGCCGTCAAAAAGGAACAGCGATCGGTAAAAAGTTGAATCTTTAAAGTAACAAGTAAAAGCGTAAACAGCTGTAGATAGGGATGTACCAATCTGACACTGGAAGGCTCAGAAAGTGTCATTATGTTAGATCTTTTATTTATACAAAGTTGTTCAGTAGTTACTTGTGAAAAAAACAGCTACATACCACACTTGGATCTGTCTTGTCTTATATTATTTGTAGAAGTAAATGCTGTTTTCAATCCCTGCACTGGTATCGGTTAATCAGGGATTGGCAGATATTTAAAGCTATAGTATTGGAATTGGTATCGGAACCAAAAAAGCTGAATCGGTGCATCCCTAGTTCTCGCCACTATGGACCTGCCCCAACGTCCTCAGTGTGTTTTCAGTCATTTTCCGCGTCTAAGTCTTTATTTCCACAGCATCATGTCACCAGTCCAGAACTCAGGTCTCTAAAAACAGGTTTGCATAAATATGGAGCATTGTCTCTCATCCCCCTAAAGGCTCATTCTCAACGATTCAACTCCCCAGTCACGTAAAGGTAACGGCGAGTCTCTATGTCCCAGTGTGTCCTTGCATTTGCCCTATAAGCTACTAAAATGTTCCAACAATGCAACACCATTTTTTAACAACAGGTGGCACTGGTGGTTAAACTGTGCAAGGAGGCTTTTGTAAATAAACGTACATGATGTAATTATTTAACATAAATAGCTAACGAGCTAGCCGCCAGGTTGCCAAGTAGTTCCTTCAACCTTTTATTGAAAATCGTCGCTTCTCTGTCTGTAACTGCTGCTATCAGACTTGTCATTCCAACCTTAACATGTTCGTATTAACCTGCTCTACATGATCTTGTTGTTTTATTTTGGTAGTTTGTCTCTAAATTAACATATGAACATTAATAACAGATTAATCCGGTGTCTGCTCCCATTCCTTATCCCACTAGCGCTAGCAACAGGTTGATTGCCAGCCGTGTTGCTAAGCGTCTGCACCGATGGTTTGGCAGGAGGTGGGTCTCTTCAACAGCCTTGCTCCTGATTGGCTCTTTGGTTTCGCACTTGGATTTCCAAATATGGTCCCTGGTTGCAGATTAGCCGCTATTAATCTTCAATAAACTTGCATTATACAATCTATGGATATCACATAAATGGGCAAAACTGACTGTATGACTATTGCCTCTGATTCCTAATACAAACTTCTCCAAAACTTTGCAAAGATGTAAGTCTCGTCAAGGAAAACAGAAAGGAAAATATCAGCAGAATCAATGAGAAACGCACTGTTCTCTGTTGATCTGAGGTGACGTTTTGTTCTAAATAATGGGTGACCAATGACCTCCTTCATTTGACATGTGTCACTGAAATAAACAAACCTGATTGCACCGTTGTATTTGGCGCGAAGGAGAGATATCATTACAGCTTTTGGCACAAACTGACAGACGAGACACTGATCTTCCTGACCTTGATGAAATTCTCTTCAATTGGGCTTCAGTAAATTTGTCTTTGCAGTCAGCACCATAATGCATTTTTAATCCAAGGACTGCAGTCGTTGAAATGAAAGTCTAATCTACCTGAATGAAAATATAGTTAAGGCATACAGTGATATCAACTTGTTTTCGTAATCTAATAAACTAAACTAACCGTTGGATCCTCCTCTGCGGTCTGATTTGTTGAGGGTTAATGAGGGGTGTCTTCTCTGGCTCTTTGGTTGCTGTACAAACCAGTATGGGCTCTAGTGAGGTGTCCCGGTCGTAAAGAGGCGGGCGAGCGAGGAAGCGTCCAGGATAATGGCGCTGTGATGGCCGCCGCAGCGCGTTAACAGCTCGCTCCTATCTGCCACATGTTGTTTTATTCATTTAGCCATCCACTTTGCACAAGTTATGACTCGAATCTAACGAGTCTGCTGCTTGACTGGAGCCTGCTGAGACTCTTCAGTGAAGACACTTACGGAGCGCACATTTCTTCTCCAAATGAGTGAGTAAAGAATTAGACAAGAGTGTTCCGCGGATACAATAGCCACTGCTTCTCACTGATGGGATTATTCTGTCAGTAGGCGTTTTTGGAAGTAGGTTTCTCAAAAGGATCGAAAATCTGAGTAGTTGAGTAAGTATCAATACTAAAAAAGTCACATTCGCAGGATAGAAATGAACCTTTCCTGAATAACTGTCAAGATCCCAGTCTGTCCTGTCTTTCTTGTGCTGTTCTCCCCCTCCCTTCTGTATCAGAGCCTGGAGCTGGGCGGAGATTCTGGCTCCTCCCATGTACCCCTGCAACTGATCCTGGGGTGGACAAAGGGACCATGGACCTGACACTCAGCGCCAGATCGCCTGCATATCCACAGTGGTACAGCTCACGTTTTTTACTCAACACTCAGTTGGATGTTTTTTGTTCCTCGCCAGATCCCGCTCCCTGGACCCGCTCAGCTCCTCTGACTCCGACCCAGCTTTCCACGACTGGCACAAACCTCACACCTTCCGACCCAGTTCACCTCGACCGGTACGGACTTCCTCGTCTCTGACCCCGCTGCCCGCGACCTGCTCAAAAACTATTGCAAACAACCCTGCTCTCAACTGTCTGATCCATCTACCTTTATTTGCATTATATTCTCTGTAAATAAACTTTGTTGAACTTTTCACCCGAGTTCTGAATCTTTGGTCCCCCTGTCAGTCAATACGACAATAACTTTAGAATGATCTTGAGCTGTATCAGAACAAGTACAAGACCACATAGACAAGTACACCCATGGACCGCTATGGAACCTACCTGGACGACCGAGGGATTACACAGATGTAACACCACATGGTTTGCCGGACCAGCCTGGAAATGGACAACAGAGGGTGAAAATCCTCTGTCTTAACTTGAGACGGTCCAACCACAGTCGCTCATTTGTATCACATGTTTCTCAAATGCGAAACGTATCATTCAAAACAAAATATGTACCTTACTTTACCTGCGTGAAAAAAGAGTTTGATGCTCCGATTTTTGATTCTGCAAAAAGCTGCGCCATATCTCTGTTTATGTTTGTTTTTGGATTTTTCTGTTTGAGCAGCAAAGTTAGTTTTTGACACAAACGGACCATGCGTCTCTCTTAATCCGCCTGTCAATCACGCTGTCTGAAATCAGCGAGACGGGATACAGTTCCAGACCCACTCATCTTTGTAGAGTTTTCTCCAAGCGTGTGGTTCTGACTGGCCAGGTAACCACATGGTAATATAAAAGAAAGTACTATTATTTAATGTTGAAAATCACATTCTATTTATTCTTTCTAGAGTTTTTGCTTTACGCCTCATGTATCCAATTTTTCCCATGTATTTGAGCAAAATTTGTCTTGTTGTCTTGCTCTTGAGGCCAAAATAAGTCCAAGTTGTTGTTAGCTTTCCCATCATAACAAAACTCCACAGTGATCTTGGAGAGGTGTGGAAAACGCTTATAATCATAGAGGTGAATGCAGCACCTTTAAAAAGTGATACATAACATGCTCTCACACTGGTTTAAAAATGTCAACACAATCACAGCTGAACCTTAGGCACCAGTAGCTTTCATCTACTGTACTATACTCATCATATAGAGAGTCATTTTGTGTTATTATTACAGTTTTTTCTGCTTTTTTTGTGTTTTGTTTGTTTCATCTGGCAACCCAAAGTGAGCAGCTCATTCTGATTTCCGATTGTATAATGAGAACTAAAACACAAAACATAACACTTTATTTGAACATTGCCTTATATCTGAAGATCTAGATAGGTAGACAGCATATGTTAAAGCCAAAGCATGGAACTTTTTAACCAAAGAATCGATTAAATTAAAAGCATGGTTGATTCTATTACTCTGAAAAACCTAGATAAACTTGCGGCCTTACTGTGAACGGGCTCGTATCTTCACTTCAATTTTATTTGGCCTGGAGGACGGCCTCCTCCTGCTTGTTTCCATGGAAATGGTTCTTCGGCTATAATCTTCCACAGTATGGCATATGGCATAAAACGTATCTATCCCCATGGGGTTTTAGCTTTCTATTTTCACGGCGGTGCAGGAGACGTGCTAGCTCCAAAAAGTGACATAATGCACCTTTAAGAACGATCCTACATACCACTTTTAAAATGACAGGAATAACTTGTTTTTAATTCTTGTTATGTTTCGTTACGTCTCAAATTTTTGGGTTATTTTTAAAGCCATTTTAGTGCATTTTGAGCAGTACAAGTGGTTACAAGTGGTTACTGATGAATTAAATTAGCAAATCATTGTCAAGAATTAATGCACATTGCCTCCTGAAGCACTACCCATACAGACTAAGAAAACATAATTAAAAAAATAAAAAATGCACATAATACGGACGCATGAAAAATTCGACACCGTCAAGTCGCTTTTAGCTAAGATTTCGGGTCAAACTGTGCATCCGTTTTCCATTTTATCCCCAAAACAACACAAGAAACGCAGTATTACATTTGTACCTTGCGTCACACATACAAGCAATTTCCCCAACCTCCCTTCGACTCTGTAACAGCCGAGACTAGATCCTGCCGAGACATATAATTAGAAGACCAGCGTGAATGATTAGGAACCCCGCGGCTGCGCAAAAACTCCGGTCCAAATTGGTTCAAAAGTTCAAATTAAATCGGACCCCGGGATTTTTCTGGAGTCACAATTTCAGATTTAATTGGCCAGGCGCTGCAGGTGAAGCACTTTTGATCTACCTACGCTGCGCAGTCACTCCATTCTTCCACTCACACATTCGTATTCAAAGTGTTGCTTGTATCGCATCTTCCCATTTCCTCTCTGCGCTTACCTGTCTCCTCTGACTCGCCTGTGAAGTTTATTTTAACCTCTTTTTTTGTTTGGTTTTCCTTCCTGTTTTGTGTGTTGAACGTTCGGTAGACTCTTTCAATTATACCAATGGGAGATTTTGATGTTTTAGGTTGTTTTTTTTTTGTTGCACATGGGTTCAGCCGCGGTAGACGAGGTGCAGCGGCGAAATGGGTTTGGGGCGTAGGTCGTATGGCCCGTTGACATGCATGCAGCGCACATCGAAAAAAGCTTTCACAGCAGGCTCTTTAGTGTGAGAGGACAGTCCATCCAAATGATAAAAATTTGAAGACATTTTATGTTGAAAATCTAATGGGAAAATACAAAATAGGTCTTTTAAAGCCCTTGTGTTGTCCTGGGGTAATTTATGACCCCTAAAGCAACTCTGTCACAGCAAAACTCGGTCATTTCTTCATCAAATGGGTTGAAAATTAGGCCACTTGTTCATTTTGATGATTTCTATTAAAAAAAACAAAAAACAAATGTTGATTGTATAATAAGAATTGTCTGAAAAAAAGTTACGCTGAAGTTCAAATTGACCCCAATTTGTTTCTCTTATAACTCAGATCAACTTAATTTTCACCACTGTACTTGACAAACACAGTACAGTGATGGAAATTAAGAGTTGCAAGAGTTTACTAAAAAGGCCTATTAGCCAAAAGTAATTAAAATAAAAATATACATTTGGTATCAGTACATTAGTCTGAAGTCAGGCTGAAAATAAACCCCAAATTATTAAAAAAAAAAAAAAAAAAAAAAAAAAAAAAAAGCCCAGAGGAACTTACGTAACACTACTGGGAGGAACACACAAGGGTTAAAATGCTGTAAACAAGTTTGCAACACTTCCCATTGAGTTTATTTAATTCAGTTTATTATTGTAAAGCTCAAAATCACACAGCGGTTGCCTCTTAGGGCTGAAGAATTTATTGAGAATTTAATTTATGAGAATTTATTTAACCTTTGAAAGTTAGAAAATCAACAGTGAAACAGACATTGGTCAATAACAGAAAACAAGCAAATGGATAACTGTCCCAGATCATCCCCTGTCCTTAGACCCTCATTCTCTGCAAGGAAAAAAGCAAAAAAACAAAACAAAAAAAAAGGTGGGAAAAGAGAAACCTTGAGGAGAATCACAGTCCAGGATGAAGGCGCATCCATTCACTGATAGAGTTCAAGTTTGTAGGACCAGGACCCACTCAAGACTAAGGGATAGAGAGGGGCTAAAAGCTAAGTGATTTTGTTACATAAATTGCTTTAAGCTAGTCATATAAAATGTTTACCTGGTCAGCCAGAACCACATGCTTTGATGAAACTTTACAAAGACGTGGATTTGAACAGCATGCAGAAGGGACGGGCTGGTCAGTCAAAGAAAGTGTAGCAATCAAGTACTCAAGTAATCAAGGTGGTAGAGCACGTATGTAGAGTGCTCCCAACTATGCCCCTGGTGTTTCAGTTTAAAATGTGTTGTCTGTGTGCGTCTCAACACTCTGTGGAGAGAGCAGTGACAATGTGTGTAATGGGAGCGGCGACACAGCAGCACGTGTAAAACTTATTCACCGCGAGCCGCAGCCCTCAAGTGTCGTGCATCTTCTCTGCGTTAATGTGTCCAACAATTTTATTTGGCCTGGAGGACGGCCTCCTCCTCCTTGTTTCCATGGAAATGGTCCTTTGGCTATAATCTTCCACAGTATGGTATAAAACGTATTTGTCTCCATGTGGTTTTAACTTTCTATTTTCATGGCAGTGCAGGAACGTGTCAGCTCCAGAAAGTTACATACTATACCTTTAAGAACGATCCTACATATCACTTTTAAAACGATTGGAATAGCTTGTTTTAAATTCTTATGTTTCATTTGGTCTATAATTTTTGCTTATTTTTAAAGCTAATTTAGTCTATTTTTCAGCAGTAAAAACAGTTACATAGTGCCTCATTATTCATTTTATTTTTTAATATTTAACCTTTGAACGTTGCCTAAATTACTCAGTGAATTAAATTAGCAAATAAATGTCAAGAATTGATATACATTGTCTTCTCAAAGGCCACCCATACAGACTAAGAATACATTTTCGAAATAATTACACATAATATGGACTTAAGTAAAATTAGACACCATCAAGTAGTAAAAGCCAAAGTCAAATCCGTCAGCTGGACAAAACACTGTAGGACTGAAGATGTTTTGTTGCTCATTTAAGCCGCTTCTTCAGTTCTGGCCAGAGGGGAGGGGCTAACTAGACTGCAACTGTAAACAGCTATTATCTCCAGCTTCAGCCTTAATGGTCTCCATTCAACCTTTAATGGTCCTACTGGCTCGTTCTCTTTGTTTCCTTTGTTTGCTTTGGGTCTGAGGATGGAGCTATAGATGGGGGAGAGATTATGTCTAAGGCTCCCATTCCTGTTCAAGAAAGGATTGTCTTTCCTAACAAAAATAGCTTCTTTAACTCAACTCTCAAACCCTTTCTTTTCTCTGGCTAAGATCTGAACTTCACTATCTTCAAAGGAGTGGTTAGTGGCTTTGAGATGTAGATGTACAGCATGTACGCCGGTGTTGGTACATCCTCTTATGGAGTGGCTGTTTATTTCTCCAATGTAATGCCCATTGCACTCTTCACTACACTGAATGGAGTAGATACATTACGTTGTTTATGGCTCAGGGTTTTGTCCTTTGGGTGAACCAGTTTCTGTCTTAAAGTGTGTTTATGCTTGAAACAGACTGGAATCTTAAACTGTCTGAAAATGTTCTGTTTTTCAGACACACCCGCTGTGTAAGGAATAGTTACGCTTCTCCTTCTCGGTTCAGATTCCATATTATCCTGTTTTTTAGCTCTCTTAGATCTATTGACGGCCCATTTTGGATAGCCCCAAGCAGAGAGGGCTTTGTCCAGGTGTTGCTCCTCCTTCACTTTTCCCTCTGTGTTTGTGGGAACCATTTGAGCTCTGTGTTGTAGGGTACGGATAACTCTGAGTTTGTGCTGCAGGAGGGAGATTCACCGTGATCCTGAACTCAGCTGATTGCGAGGTTAACGTGAACAGCCTCCTCAGTGACACCACCACTCATGAACTCACTCCATACTCTGTGGTGGTACGGTAATATTCTAGCCACAGCTGCCGTAGCGTAGACTGACGGAAGCAAGGCAACCGATCTGCACCATCAGCCCCTCCGACCACTACCAACACTCAGGCAAGACACTTCGCCCACATTGCTTAGTATGAAAGTGGTGTGTGTGCCTAAGAACGCAACAACAACAACAACAACACCACTGTGGCACCTGATTTTTCCCCGCGGTTTCCCATCCAAGTACTAACAAGGCCCTTCGTTGCTTAGCAGGGCCTTGATCTGACAAGATCGCAGAAGCTCATCATGTTTTTGGATTAGATAATTAGCTTGAGAACTAAAACAGAAATTATGAGCAACTTTTTGTGTAACTGAGAAGTGATGCTTGTACCAAATCTACTTATTTCCTCTCTGCACTTACCTGAGTTTATTTTAGCCTTTTTGTGTGTGTGTGTGTTGAGAAACTGACTGGCTCTTTTGATTATAAGGTTGTCGTGTTGGGTTTAAATTCTGTAGCTTGGCTTGTTGACAGTATAAATATATAACTTCGGGGTTTTTTTCTGTAGAGGACACAAAGGCAACTAGACAAACAGTGTGTGAATGTGTTGTCTGGTAAATAGTTGAGAAAAACCTGCTCTCAACAGTTCTTGTGTATTAACGATGAGAATTTTGTTGGATGATATTCTAAAATAAAACGTAAGTAAAAAATAGGCTGGTATGTTTCAATAATGGAATCCTTTATTTATTTAAGTCTTTTTTGTTGTTATGTTTTTATATGTGTTTAAAATATTCGGTACTCTACTTTATTCGAAGTGAGCAAAATATTATAAAAGCGGCACTGAGAAATAAGAGGCATTGGCGTTAAAAGCTGCGGCTAGGTGCGTCCATAGACTTTATGTATAAATGGACATAGCTAACCTGCTAGCCGCTGCGTTCCAGACAGGAAGTGAGCATGGGTGCACTTCCGGCTTCATCAACTTTGGCTCCAATTCACTTTACATCAGAAAACTGTCTCTGTAACTGCTGCTGTCAGGCTTGTCATTTTGATCTTAAAATGTTCGTATTGACCCGCTCTACATGATCCTGGTATTTTTATTTCGCTATTGTGTTTATAACTCAAGATATGACCAAAAAAAAGACAAATCAGGTGCCTTCTTTCCCCGAGGTCGCTGCCACGTGAGTTAGCAACAGGTTTGATGGACAGCGTTGCAGTCTGACTCCGGATTGTCTCTCACACTTACACTCTCTTAGTCCACTTCTTTATACAGGCTGGTCCGGTGGCTGTCCTGTCCACCAATCATGCGCAGTAGTCCTCTTTGACCACACAAAGAAACGGACCACGTGATTCGTCAGGGCGAGAGTACCTAGAGAGAACTTACAACGGAAGCAGAGCTGTTTTTAAGACAACTGAAGGATTTTTAAGCAGAGAAAATGTTTATGACACAAAACCCAACCTCTGTGGCCACTAAGACAGGTCAAATCTAGCAATGTCCTATCCAGTTATTTTAATAGATCCATGAGCTGTGCAAGCTTTTGAAAATTCATGCATATTTATTTATTTATTCATTAAATATTTTACCAGGTCAAGTCAATCGAGAACACCTTCTCAATAATGTGAAACAGTGAGTCATAACATGTGAATATTGGCAGTCTATCGAGGGGTTTATGAGAGCTATAGGAACCAGATAAACTACGTTAAACAGTGACGCACATGGTAATTTTTTCTAGCGAGGCTCTGGTGTTACTCACATGATGTCGTCAGTCCTGGTTTTTATGAAATACAAACACTGGAAGGGTCTATATATCCCAGACTATAAGGTCAATACACAGATGTAAGTTGTGACAAGGATAAACTATAATAATATAAACCCTGTTACAGACACAAGTATAAAACTGTGTTCTGTCTGAGTCTGGGCCTCTGCAGGTGACACAGGAACAGCCTCTGAACCAACAGTGTCCGACCAGACCACAGGATTAGGAGCAGATTCTGTTGAGCAAGAGCCATGCAACATTTATCAGCTGTCAGCAGCACCACAGAGGAGAGACGGAGGGAGGAGGAGGAGGATGGAGAGGAGGGAGGAGGAGGAAAGATGAGGAGAGAGGGGAGAGGATGATTAAGAAAGAGGAGAGAGGGGAGAGAGTGAGGAGGGAGAGGAGAGAGAAAGAGAAGGGGGAGTGAGTAAGAGGGAGGATGGATGAGGAGGATGAGGAGGTGGATGGACAGGAGGGAGGAGGGGATGAGGAAAAGATGAGGGGGCCAAGAGGAGAGAGGGGAGAGGATGAGTAAGAAAGAGGAGAGAGGGGAGAGAGTGAGGAGGGAGAGGAGAGAGAAAGAGAAGGGGGAGTGAGTAAGAGGGAGGATGGATGAGGAGGATGAGGAGGAGGATGGACAGGAGGGAGGAGGGGAGGAGGAAAAGATGAGGGGGCCAAGAGGAGAGAGGGGAGAGGATGAGTAAGAAAGAGGAGAGAGGGGAGAGAGTGAGGAGGGAGAGGAGAGAGAAAGAGAAGGGGGAGTGAGTAAGAGGGAGGATGGATGAGGAGGATGAGGAGGAGGATGGACAGGAGGGAGGAGGGGAGGAGGAAAAGATGAGGGGGCCAAGAGGAGAGAGGGGAGAGGATGAGTAAGAAAGAGGAGAGAGAAAGAGACAGTAGGAGAGAGGGGAGAGAGTGAGGAGGGAGAAGAGAGAGAAAGAGAAGGGGGAGTGAGTAAGAGGGAGGATGGAGGAGGAGGATGGAGAGGAGGGAAGGAGGGGAGGAGGAAAAGATGAGGGGGCTAAGAGGAGAGAGGGGAGAGGATGAGTAAGAAAGAGGAGAGAGTAGGAGAGAGGGGAGAGAGTGAGGAGGGAGAGGAGAGAGAAAGAGAAGGGGGAGTGAGTAAGAGGGAGGATGGATGAGGAGGAGGATGGACAGGAGGGAGGAGGGGAGGAGGAAAAGATGAGGGGGCTAAGAGGAGTGAGGAGGAAGAGGAGAGAGGGGAGAGGATGAGTGAGAAAGAGGAGAGAGAAAGTGAAGGAGCGAGTAAGAAGGAGGAAGAAGAGGGGGAGTGGAGAGATGGAGGGAGAAGGGGGATGGAGAGGAGGGAGGAGGAGAGGAGAAAAAGCTAAGGAGGCTAAGAGGGGAGAGGATAGACAGAGGAGGGGAGGAGAAAAAGATGGAGTGGTTTTCCTCACCACTCCATCTTTTTCTCCTCCCCTCCTCTGTCTATTCTCTCCACTCTCCCCTCCTCTTACTCACTCCTTCCTTCTGTCTCTCTTATCCCTCCTCACTCTCTCCCCTTCTCTCTCCTCGACGAGGCAGAAAAGAGAGGAGAGAAGGAGTGAGAGAGGGATAGAGAGGGAGGAAGATGAGATGGAGAGAGATGGAGAAGAGAGAAAGATGAGGGGGCTAAGAGGAATGAGGAGGAAAAGGAGAGAAGGAGTGAGAAAGGGAGGGAAAGAGTAGGAGATAGGGAGAAAGGGAGAGAGTGAGGAGTGAGAAAGAAAGAGAATGAGTGAGTAAGAGGAGAGAGGGAGGATGAGGAGAGGAGGGGAGAAAAAGATGGGGGGTGAGGAGAGAAGGAGTGAGTGTGTGAGAGAGAGAATTGGAGAGAGACCAGAGTGAGTGAGAGGGAGGAAGAGGAGATAAGGAGTAAGTAAGGGAGAGGAGAAAGAGGAGAGAGAAAGAAGAGAGGGGAGAAAGTGAGGAGGGATAGGAGCGAGCGAGAGGGAGAAGAGAGAGAAAGAGGAGGAGTGAGTAAGAGGAGGGATGGGGAGATTGAAGAGAAGAGAGGGAGGAGGAGAGGAGAAAAAGATGGGGTCTAAGAGGAGTGAGGAGAGGGGGGACAGAAAAGAGAGGAGAGGAGTGAGTGAGGGACAGTGGGAGAGAGAGGGAGGAAGAGGAGAGAGATTAAGAGAGAAGAAGGAGGGAGGAAGAGGAGAGGGAGTAGAGAGAGAGAGGAGAGAGGGATAAGAGAGAAAGAGGGAAGACCAGAAGGGGAAAGAGAGAGTGAAAGGAAGAAGAGGAGGGTAGAGACTGGAGAGAAAAAGAGGAGAGAGAAGGGAACACGGGGACTTAGAAGAGAGAGCACACAGAGGGAAGAGAGGGACTAAAACGAGGGTTGCGTGAGGAGAGGGGGCCGTCACTCGGACTGGCTGGCGTCACTCGTCAAAGCTCCATTAAAGTTGCAGAGCGAGTCTCGACCGCTCAGCACAAGACGGCGGAGAAGAGGAGTACAGCCAGCACGGCCCTACGGAGGAATGCCAGCTCTCCATCAGACGCCTTTGTGAAGAGGGGAGAGGGGCCGACCGCAGGGGGCCCAACGAGAGTCCAGAGAGGAACTATTTTTACGAGTCATATCAGTGCAGCCAAGTGAGAGAGAGAGAGAGAGGAGGTGTGAAGCAACTTCCCAGGCGATCGAGAGAGTTTGCAAGGGTTTGTTAGACTGTTGGGTTGTCAAAAGTAATGAAAATCTCATATTAATTGATGTTAAAACTAGTATTGAAACTAGATACTCATTTGAGCAGGTATCAATACTGAAAAAGTCACATTCACAGGGCAGAAATCAACTTTTCCTGAATAGTTTTTGAATGATCTTGAGCTGAACAAGTATAAGACCACATAAACCAGTACACGCCCGTGGACCACTATGGGACCGACTGAGGGATTACACAGATATAAGACCACGAGGGAATAGAAAAGAACGTTTTTTACGCTGTATTTATAACTGCTTTGTCTTAGATATGTACATTTAAATCTTTGTGAATATTAATTTGTGTGACTTTATAATACACGTACAGGAAGCATACTATTTTTCATGCATAACACGGGGGTGGGAATAAATAAGTATCACTTCATCCCACTCACTTTCGGGCAAAGAGACTTTAGTTTAAAGACATTTTGTGTATGTACGATACATTAAAAGTGTGTTCATAACTTCTTTTTTTTCTTTCTTGTACAAATATGAAAAAGTATCCTAGACCAGTGCTCAAAATAAACACAGCGTCATCAAAGTACTACAATTTAATGTTGAAAATGGTATTCTATTGCCTGAATAAAGAGGTTTTTTAGTATCATTGAGCATCTTAGTATCTTAGTATCATGATTGCGTTTGAAATTTATGTATCGTGACAACACTAGTGCACGTGAGAGAGAGAGTGAAGGGAGAGTTTGCACTGGTAAAGCACTGGAATCTAGGGATAGAATTGAACGATTTGGCAAAACAAATGTGACTAGACTAGTTATAGTATTCTGTTCAAAGTTCACATTTTAAACACATTGCCAGGATTTGGGTTGTTTTTTTTTTCTGTGCTGTCTTCCCTTCCTCCCTTCCATGTCTGTGCCTGGAGCTGGGCGGAGACTCTGGCACCACCTCCGCAGACCTGCTTCGGATCAAGCAATCAAGCTGCACATGACAATAAAAGGACCGAGAACCGACAGTCAGAGCCAGATCTAATCTTCCAGTATTTTCTTGTCATCTCCTGGTATTTCCACGGGTCGTCCTTCATGCCATGTTCCAGTTTCTTCATCCGTGTATCCGCTGTGATCCCACTCCTTGGAGCCACTCTGCACCTCCGTCTCCGACCCAGCTCTCCATGTCCGGTACGAGCACCCCAGCCTCTGACCCTGCGACACACAACACCGCTCCAAAATGTCTGCTCTACCTTCATTCACATTCCTGTATCTGCAAATAAACCCTTGAACTGTTTCCCAAGTCTGTAGACTGAAATATCAACTGAATACAAGAATCACATTTCAGAACATGCTTGTATACATCGAAACTACAGTATTAGCGTTTTTTTAATGCAGAATAACACCAAATATTTTGTTTGTCAAAAATTTGTCAAGGAAATTATGGAACTTCATAAATAGCAGGCTGTGAGATTTACTAATTGCATTCATTCTAATCGCAATTTCGATTCGATTGCGTTTAATCTTGCAGCACTAAAAATCTGTTTTAACTGGTACTGGAAGGCTCAGTATTATTCATTCATGTTATCAGCTGTGTGGGTGGATGTGTGCGTGTGTTTTTTATACTCCGTGAAGTCTTTTACACAGCAGAGTTAAGCATTCTTGAGAATATTGAAATATCTGATGTGTGTTATAGTGGTTAGGGCATTCATCCTCCATTCCGCACATCGTTGGTTCAGTCCACGCTCTGACCTGTGCTTGTCTATCAGCGTGTCCTTGGACCCTTCGCCCAACTCGTTTATGTATAAATGAATTCCTTTAAATGGACTTATATATTTATTTGTTTTTTGTTTGTATTTTTTCTGTATATTGAGTGCTCTCATCGGATCTCCCTGTTTAAATAAAGGTAAATAAATGAACCGTATCTAAGTGTCAAATCAAATGCTGTATTTATTTTTATACTTAAATGTCCCGTGACTTTTGCATGTTGTTTTACTCTCATATTTTCTTTATGCATATCTATGGTAAATATGGTCACATTTTTGTATGGCGCTCTTCCACGTTCAAAGCGCTTTACATCAAGGAACCACTCACCCATTCACACACACGTTCATACACCAGTGTACACAGACCCAACGACAGCATTCATCTGTGGGAGCTGGAATTGCACTGCCAACCTGTGGGTGAGTGGATCAACTAATGATGTTTATGTCGAGAGCAGGATTCGAACCGCCAATCTTCGCATCATTGGACAAACACTCCCAACTGAGCTACTGTTGCCTCCTGTCATTTTAAGGATTTTTTTAAAAGGTACTACAATCACAACTGAACCTGGGTTGCTATTGCTTTAACCTGCATGTAGGACATACAAGTTTTTCACTTTCTCACCAAATTATGACATAAACAACTTGGCCATAATGTACATCAGCATTACAGTTGTTGCCAGGAAGAGGAATACAGTTGTTCCTCACTATATCACAGTTCACCTTTCGTGTTCTCACTGTTTCGTGGATTTTTTTTGTCCAATTCTGCGTGCTTTTTTTGCAGTTTATGATCGTGCATTGTGTTCTGTGTCCTGATTGGCTAAAGGACTGTAGACCATTGTCAATCAGTCTCCTCCGTGCCGTGTCTCCTGTACAGTATGGAATGTGTTCTCAAATGCCTGTGTGAGAAAAGTGTATAAAGTGTCTGGTGAGGGGTTTTACAGCTGCAAAACATATAGAATAATTGTAAAAAATAAAGCTGACGACTGCGGATTTCGCTTATTGTGGGTTATTTTTAGAACGTAACTCCCACGATAAAAGAGGGACCACTGTACTTATGGCCCGTATGGTTCCTTTAAGCCATTTGACACCCCCAATGATACAATTTTAGAAATACTAATACCAAGCTAGAGACCAGAAATCAGAGGAGGGATAGAATAGAGGGAGGAGAGAAGGGTGAGGAGTCTAAGAGAAAGGAGAGAAAGAGGGAAGTATGCAAGGGGAAAGAGAGAGGGAAGAGAACATGACAGAAATAGAGAATGGAAAGAAAGAGTAGGGAAGGAGAAGAGCAAGAGTGAGAGATTATGAAATTTAAAACCTAAATCTTACATATGGTTCCTTTAAGCTCTATGGCAAATCCAATGATACAATTTTAGAAATACTAATACTACGCTAGAGACCTGCAGTCTGTCTGTTGTAAGCTGCACTCCCTTGAACGAACTTACTTGCTAAATGTGACTATGAAATACAAAAAAAACTTTAGTGAAATGTTTTTAACCATTTGTCAACTCTAACAATTTTAGAAATACTGACACTAGGCAACTTCTACTTGTTATTATGATTATGTACAACTTAAAACGTGGTTCATAGATCAGTAATCAGTCATTTGTGATGTGTATTTCCTTAAAACATAGGCTGTATATATAAATGGACATTGCTAACCTGCTAGCCGCTACGTTCCAAATAGAAAGTGATCGTGGGCGCACTTCCTGCTCCATCGACTCTGGCTCCAATTCACTTTCTATTGAAATACTGTTGCCCCTCTATGTGTAACTGCTGCTGTCAGGCTCGTCATTTTGGTCTTAAAATGTTTTTATTAACCCGCTCTCCATGATCCTGGTATTTTTATTATACTATTGTGTCTGTAAATTAAGATATGAACATAAATAACAGACAAATCAGGCATCTTCTTTCTCTAAGGTCACTCCCAATTTCGTTAGCAACAGGTTTGATTGACAGCGTTGCTAAGTGCCCTCTCCCTGCTAAACTAGCGGAGCGGGCAGTACCTTCAACAGCCTCACTTTGGATTGGCTCTTTGGTTGCTATGGTACTCGTGATCGGAATTCCAAATATGGAAATCAGCTCCAAATTCACACTTGTACCCGCTAGCCTCAACAAGCTTTGGCTGAAGCCGAATCCTATGGGTGGTGTCATACTACCTTCATCCACGTCTTTATACAGTCTATACCTTAAACATTCTTTACTTGCTAAATTTGGGGGGAAAAAACTGTGAGGAACTGGTTAAATAAGCCTATCCACACCACTTGGCATACACTGCACGTGCCATATGGACACGTGTCAGATTCAGGCAGTAATAAACAAAATCAAAGCGCCTTAACCGTCCCCTCAGGTGGGAGCACCCGAATTCAATTAGGGCCCACTCATTTGCACAAGTAAGACTAGAGTTTGCATAAGCGCGTATGTGCCGCTACATTTGTGTGTAAATGAGAAACAGAGAGAAAGAGCGTGAGTGTACAGGCCAGGAATATAAATAAGCACAGCCTGTACTGCGCTCATATAAGACCCTCCACCCACACCGTTTAGCAGTTTGGTGATGACAAAAGCTGCACTATGTAACTTTTCTAATACAGGTTCATTCAACTGTCTATTTGGGGAGATGTTACTACTTTGTCTTGAACGTTAATGATTATGACATTAAAGGGCCATATTACACTATTTTCTAATCTATGTTATAATGTTTCCTCATCACAAACAGACCTGGAGTTGTGTTTTGTTTCATTCACACAGGTTTAACACACAAATCCTGCACATTTAGGCTGAGTTCCGTCCCACCTTGTGATGTCATGTGGTGATACAGGAGGTGCTCCACTGTGTTTTTAAACTCCATACACCTTCACTAGAATCATTTGGATCATTTCAGCCCTGGAATTACCATTTGCTACTGAACTGAAGGTAAAAGGTAGTGGTTAACTTAAACTACCGCTTCGTGACATCACAAGGTGGAACAGAGCATTTTGAGCTTTGGTGATGTAGACAGACTAATAATGCAGAATTACTCAAACATGTGTGATTAAACAAAACACAACTCCAGGTGTGTTTTTTATGAGGTAACAACATTATAATTTTGCGTAATATAGTTTCTTTAAAGTAGATGAGCTGGTCCAGAATGATACTTCTTTATATTTTGTATACAGTAGGACATGAATCTGGTCCCCATGCCCTTCATCGCAGCTTAAACGTAACAGTAAATCATGCAATAAGGTTTTTCAGTGACGTATGTGAAACAAAGGAGCTCATTGGTCACCTGTCATTTTGAATAAAATAGCATTTCTCTCACCTCAGATTAAATTAGACTTTAGTTATTCACTCATTGATACTGTAGTGATATGCAATGTTTTTCCGTCACCTGTGGCATTAAATTCCTCTCTTTTTTCTTCGTAAGCAGCCATATTTGTTGCGATAAAGGTGAACCATGTGTATCCTTGACTGGGTAATCCACCTGTCAGTCACACCCATCTGAACATTAATCCTCACTTACTTTATTCATACCGAGCATCCTAATTATTCACTGCGATGAGTTTATAAGCTCTTTTCACAACTTCAACAGACCAATCACAGTAAACGACTAACATGCTAAAAAATACACTTCCTCATTATCGGACAGTTAAATGATATATCTGTTATTTAAATAAAATGACACTAAGTATGTTTTAATTAAATTAGCAGCGCAACCTGTCACGTTAAACGCATCTATCACCGAGGAGACAGGCAGGTGAGTACATTGAAATAAACTGCAACGTTACCGAGCTCCATTTACTCCGATCACACCCACCGCCCCCACCCCAGCACCCACTCGCATTCGCAGAAAGCTCTCTGATAATTAACTTTAGCCTCGTGTCCCCTATGCCCCATGCGCTCTCACACATACTAACCATATATATATATACACACAATCTCTGGTCGGTGTTGAATCCACGTGGGAATCCTTGGCAGTGATCAATGCCTCGGAGCCCGCTCGGTTTCGCTCGCCTGCTCATGGCTTATTATAGTATATTACCAATCACATTAAGTATGCACATATCCGCGGTATAGCTACGCTGGATACATACGCGCGGAGCTATTTGTCTGACCCCTCGTACAGTGCCACCCACGCGCACACGGGATCACGTTGTCAGCCGGAACAAGTCAAGCTCAGCAGCTTTCCCTAAGGACCACCCACTAAAATGCATCTTGTTCTGTTCTGTGGTCAATGGACGAACACACATAACGAGTTAAAATGAGCACTTTAGTCAGGTCGTGTCTTGCTCAAGAATTCGCTGTGTCGTATAGGATGAATCTACTGCATGGTTCATAATATGGACGAGTAACAAGCAACTGGCTGATGATTAAAGATGCATTGTGTAACTTTTCTGGTGAAGGATGTGTCTGTCCAGTGAGATGTTATTGCTTTGTCTGGAATGAACAGTATGTCTTTAAACGCACCTAGCGCCAAGACAAACAAGTGACACATCTAGGCTAAGTGGTTTGTTTTTGTTGTTGTTTTTTTTACTGTTATTCAAACTGACAACGCAGACAGCAGTTAGACATTTTAACTAGTTAGTTTAGCTTAGTTTTAACCTTTTATTAGTTTAGTTTTAATCGTTTAAAGTCTTTTAAAATACAGTTTAGGTGGTTTTGACAAAAAATTATGGGAATTTGGTCAACTAAATCCATATAACTTTGATTTTTAGGTATGAAAACTTGTTTTGCGTTGCTTCCTGGGACATGTAGTCGTCTTCCTTGGACATTGAGTTTGTTTATGGTCAGATGTGGTTGCCGGAATGATGTCTCTCTGTATTTTTAAATTTGATTTGTTTGTTTTTTTCAGTGAAGCATGTGAAATGAAGGATCTCATTGGTCACCCATAATTTTGAATAAAAGAGCATTTATCTCTCCTCAGATTAAATTAGATTTATGTGCTTAGCTCACTGATTTTGCAGAAAAGCGCATTGTTTTTCAGTCCTCTGTGATGGTTTTTGCCTTCCATTTGCATGGCTCATAACCAGCTCTTTTTCTTTTTCATGCATGTCGTTGATCGGTTAATCCACCTGTCAATCATGCCCATCTGAACTCGGGAAGATCAGATGACCAGACTCACATCTTCGTAAAGTATTGAAGAAGTAGGTTTGATCTTATCTCCTTTCATTAATGTATATTTAGCTTTTATTATTAAAGTAAAATATGTTTCAATATACGGAAATATTTTAGTTGACAAAATAAACCCTGCTTGTTTGATTTATTTACATATTGATAGATATCAAACAGATTTGTTAAGATTGTTAGCTTCCCTCCGTACAGCACTTCCAGTAGCTGTTCTCTGCTCGGTGCCAGGGCTCAGGTGTGCTGGGGAATGAGGTGGCAGCTGTGCACACAAGCTCAGCCATAAGTGAGAAGTTAACATCTTAAAGTATCATTTGGCATAATTATCCTGTCAGCTCTCATTCACTCTACTTTCACCTGCTGCCTGCACCACTCAAACTACTGCATCTGCTCAAATGTCAAATAGGCTATCAATCACTGGTGTTTAGCTTGGAAAAATGTTTAAATATAATCTAAAGTCAACAGAAATTAGCCTGTTTAATTAGGAAAACGTTTTACAGTCAATTAAATATGGGCTAATTTGAACAAATCAAAGACAAGTGAAAGGTGCAGTGCAGCACCGCCAGAGCAATTATTCTACAGCTTAATTACAATATATAAAATGAAATTGAACTCCAGATGTAGTAGTTATTTTTAAATAATATTTGATATTACAAAAGTAGCTCGTGCAGGAGGTTGAGAGGTACCGGCTAGATATAGTCGGGCTCACCTACATGCATAGCTTCGGATCTGGTTCCCAACAGCTCGAGATGGGTTGGACTCTCCACTTCTCTGGTATTGTCTGTCAGGAGAGGTGGTGAGCTGGTGTGGGTTCACTTATTGCCCCATAGCTCAGCCGCCAAGTGCTGGAGTTCAACCCAGTGAACAAGAGGGTTGCATCCCTGCGCCATCGGTGCAGCAGGACACCCTAGGCCAGAGATAAATTATTAACTTTGTCGTTGTGTCATCTGACCTTTGGCCACATGTTTTTGATACTTGGATGAAAAGAGGGGCTGAGCTGTCAACTGATCAGCACCTGGTCCTCTCCACTGGCAGAGGAGGAAGCCAGACACACCTGGCAAACCCAAGACCCTGAGAGTCTGTTGAGAACATCTGGGGGAGCCCTCTATCTATGTGGCTGCTCATAGCTGTGGTCACAAGGTCTCTGGTGCCTACTCAGACAGATGCCTCCACATCCGGGTCCCTGATAAAGCGGAAGAAAATGAAAAATAAATAAATACAGTAGAAGTTCAGTAACAGTAAAACTGAAACTGGACATAAAATCTCATGTATAATAAACTGTATATATAAACAGTAATAACTAACCTGTTACCTCCAGGTTCCAAATAGGAAGTTGTTTTTTTGTTTGTTTGTTTTTTCAATTTCTTTGTGTTTTCCTCAGTGCAGATATATTGTAAAAGCAGCTCTTAGGGTCAAAATGAGACCACTGTGTGATTCTAAAGCTATTTATCCTCCAAGAATCAGGAGCTGTTTGCATGCCCATTTTTAGCATTACTACTCTGGCCTCTGAAAGTTGTAAAAAGTTTTGTGTGTTAATAATTAGAATGCTCAGAATACATTAGGTAAGTGAGAAATAACTTTGGACCACTGCAAACCATTTAAAATGAACTAGTTCCGTTTCTTACACTTATAAGACAGTAAAAATCTATGTCTTTAATTAAGGAGTTAGGGCATGAATGAAGCCTGAATCATTCTCAATAAACTATTTTTCCATTATGAATCAAGTCTTCATGTTTATTTAGGCTAATTATTTGTAGTTATTATGAAGTGTTGCTATGGTACCATGTATACGACTTGCTCCTACTTTTACACTCATTAGTACAACTCCAACTGTTCTCTCTATAGGAGCTCTGTAGTTTCCTGGCTAGTTTCAACTTTCTGCTTGAATTAGACATGTTTGGCACAGAGGCAGACGAGCAGGAGTGGGAAGAGGAGATTGTGAATGTGTGCACGCGATATTAATTAAAAGCATCAGCCCGTAACTGATTAACAACGCAAACAAAATGGCTCCGAGGAGTCTCCCGTCTGCCCTGGCATTTCACTCAGTCTACACAGATTGGACTTTGAAATTTACAAGTGCGTTCCAGATCTGGGTCATACAGACAAACAGTGCCATATCAAAGCGCCGCGCCTTTCATCGAGAGCTAATTGCCAATGCAACAACTCATTTGTGCCGCTCAGTTTTGCTTCGCCCAAATGCCAACCCATTAATCAACAGTGCCGCATGCGTTTTTATAATCAAATACTTGTCCAGAAACTCTCCGGGATCACAGGTCTACCGTTCAGTCTCGTGTGTTTGAGTTAGCGCTTGATCTAGTCCCCTCTTCTAGTTTCTTCCGTTTGTTTAGCTTTTATGATTCGACAAAAATAGCTGTACATTTAATTGACAAAACGATCAACTTTTTAAAAAATGGCCCATATTACGATATTTTGTGATCTATGTTACAATGATGGCCTTTGCATATTTAGGCTGTGTTCTTCTCTGAAACGGAAAGCACCTGCGGTGTTGTGTGGTAATACAGGAAGTGCTTTATTCAAACATGTGCAAAGGAAACAAAACACAACTCCAGGTATGTTTTTGAAGAGGTAATAACTTTCTAACATGGCTTAAAGCTTGCAAGAATCCATTTTGTGTAATATAGGACCTCTAACCAGCCTTGAAGTATTGCCAGATGTGCCCTATACAAACCAATTTTCAGTTAAATTAATTCACATATGCATTTTTTTATTTATTTGTTTTAGCCCTGAGTGTCCTGAGCACCTTCAGAGTCATTTGAGAAACAAAACAATCATCATTGCTAACTAGAAAGAACCAATCCCAGGGGTGATATTCGGTGAAGTTCATGGCAGATTTCTTTCAAATAATGTAGAAGCTGTCATTGTTGCCTTAGTCCATGTGAAGCATTTATGTGGTTTCTTGGAGAACTATCACTAATCCTCCAGCTAACTACTCCTGACCAAAATCAGAAGGATGGAGTTAGCATTCAAGAGCAGGAAAACTAGGAAAGTCCCACTAAGATTTGGAATTTTGCATTTCCAGGTGATCCTATTGTGCATGTTTATTAAAGAAACTGGAGCAGACACAGGGAGAACATGCAAACTCCACACAGAAATGCTCCACAACTCCCAACTCAGAGTCAAAACCGGGGCCTTTTTTTCTGTGAAGCTAACTGCTGTGCCATCCTGCTGAAGTGCTCTGCAATCCATCAATACTGAAGGATGGGTCAAATGCAAAGAACCTTTCCCTATCTGGACAAAAACGTCTAAATTGTGGATCAAAAGTGTGTGTATTTGTTGGGCATCAAATAAACTCATCTTATTAAAAAATCTGATGTCATACTACAAGACATTAGGAGTTTAAAATGATAAAACACCACACATGTACAATTTGCGGTGGTTCACATGGTCAGAAATGGCTTCTCTGGCTCTAGGTTTTATGAGGTAAAGTCATCATAATTAGTTTAATATGTTAGTTTTAAAAGTTAATACATAGAAGGAAAATTGAGAGATAAAGTTTTAAGTTTAAATGTTGTCCCTGCCTTACTGTGAGATCTACAGGTGACCATCACGCACAAGAGTAGATCCTTCATAGCGTAAAAGAAATGTGGACTTGAGTAAATTTTTTGAGAAAATGTACTTTACAGAGTACTTTTCTAGCAACATGCTTTTACTTCTACTTGAGTAATATTTACATTGAAGTAACAGTACTTTTTCTTGAGTAAAAGTTTTAGTTACTCTTCCCACTGTGAGTAAATCTACAAGTGACAAAAGCTTCATGTTGATGATATGAAATGGTTGGACATTTGTGATTCTTACACCGTTCCTTAAGATATGGTTTATTTTTTTCACATTTTTGTGTCTATCCTTTGAAAAAAAAAGTGATTTTGCACTTTATGTAATGTTTTGTCCTTCCAATTACAATGTCTTGAAATTATAAATCAGATGCTTTAAGTTACTCTTACTTGAGCTGTACATTTCCCAAATACTTATCTTATTGAGTAATTACTTGGATTACTACTTTTTACTTCTACTTAAGTAATATTATTTCGAAGTAACATTACTCTTAAGTACAATTTTTGTCTACTCCACCCTCCTCTGTGAAAGAAATGAGTCCTCAAGCACTGAAGAGCAAAAAGAAAGAGTGATGTTTTTGTATTATTGTATTGTACTTTGTTTTTGACCTTCCTGCTTAATACATTTTGCTTCAAGGCTACAGCTACGCACTTAATTTCTACTAACTCTACTCTTCACCACAAATTGAACCACAGACTCAAAAAGATTATATGTTTATGAGACCCCACGTCTGACAACGAAACTGACTGATTCTAATCTTAATCCAAATTCAATTTTCTGCAGTGAAAGCAAAAGGGGTCGTTTTATAATCTGAAATCAAGGACCGTATCCAAAGCCACTGCCTTGACCCTATCCTTAAAGTTCACCCTAATCTCTCACATATGGAGGGGGATTTGTGCAGGTAAACCAGGATTATGGTTGGATTAATATAAAGATAGGTTATTGCAGTGGTGGTCACAGTTCGTGTTCGGATGTGACACCAGCATCGGTTTTCAGCAGGTTGCAGTAAGTTTAGCTTTTTCTATAAGGAATAAGGGAATAAGGAACATCATATACTACAAATATTCAAATTATCAGATTTCTAGACTTGATCGATGCACTTACCAAGGTGTACTTTTTTTTTCAATATCATGGCTGCTTGGTATTTTGTTTACCAGCCCAGACTTTTGAGCAGGTGTCATAACCAGACAGGATCAGCTCAACAAGATCTCATTTGTGTTTCAAGTGGTTATAATTTACGTTAAAAAAAAAAAAAAATCTAAAAATATCCAAACATTTTTCATGTTTTTCAAATCTATTTTTTATTTGTTTATCATTTATTGTTTCAGAGACAACAGGTGGTGTACCCTCCACATGGCCATGTTACAGGTCAGCAGGTAAGCCTGTTAATAGTAAGAATCCACGTTAGACAAAATTTAAACAATATAAAAACAACTTTACATATAGATTGGCTCTTACCTGAACCTACTTCGCCCCCTGCAGGGGAATTTACATCTTTATATTACACCCACTGCCAATTGTGAGGTGCAAGATTGAATGCTGACTATTACATATTAGCAATGACAAACATGCATGTCTCATGGCTGTGGAGCTTGGACATTGCTTTTAATGCTGGGGGTGACAAGACAGATGACAGTGACGAGTGCACAGGCAAAGCAGGCCCTGGATCCTGTAGGGGTTCAGGCCTAATAATATTCTGATGCAAAAACAATGTTCCCGTTTTTTTTAAATTTTATATAATATACTATACATTTTCAGAAAGCACCTGCACATTCCTACATCATGGTGGTCCCTGTTCACTGACGGGCACTTCACTTCCCGTCAGTGCCTTACGATACTAACAGGCCCTTTGCCAGCTTCTGGTGCTCAGGCCTAATAAAATAAATGCCTTTATTGTAATGTATTTTTTGGCAGAAATTTCACTCTGTGAACTGTGAGCAAACAGAAGCAACAAAGAATTATACATAATCACTCAATTTCATTTGTTGTCCTAATGGAAACTTGTTTTTTCAGTTTCCATTAAGGGTGGAAAGGTAAGCCCATTTAGAACTTTAAAAAACAGACATCTAAAATGTTACTTTGAATGGTACAATAATGCTAAAGACAGATGAAGAAAAAACTGCACAGTAAAGTACAGTGTATTCTTTGTAGAGGTATTAAGTTTTTATGTTGTTGGATCCCTCCATTTTTACCAAGACTGATGGAAAACAGAGCATATCCACACAACAGTGACCAGATGAAGCCTGGACCACAAGCACTGCAATACTGAGGTCTTCCTATGATTACACTGTTCACCTGCTGTATACGGGAGCGTCCACCAATCCAGCTACAGGCGTTTTATCGTGTTTCACATATAGACTACATAAGCATTAGATGTTTTGGTGGTTTTCACTTTTTCGATGTTCTGTTTTCGATTCAATTCAACTAATATATTGCAGTGGCATGAAAAACAGCACCTTGATTTATCAGTGAATGCACATTTAAAGCCCCACTGTGTAATTTTTCATGTTTACATTTTTATTTCTGATGTAATTATTGCACTGAAAAACCTATAAAAACATGCATCTTTATGGTAGCGGGCTTGCATCTCCACAAATCTGACACTTATTTGGCCTGAAACATATCTATCTCCTTGACTTGCCACCTCTAGAAAGTTACACGTCATTGCTTTAATATTTAGATTCTTACCTTGAATTTTAAATGCAGCACTCTCACCTACTGCTCTCCCAGCTGCCTCACCGTTTTGCCCTGCCCCAATCAGGAGTAGCATAACTTTAACAAGGCTCCAGTTGTAAAAGCATCATAAAATATACAATAATAAAATGTATAAGTTGACGACGCACATACCCTCCCTGCATATGGCCGTACATATGTATACTCATATTTATAGTCCTGGAGCGATGCTACTGCTACCACATGCTCCTGTATCCCTCTGCACCATGCCTCCTCATACAGATCAATGGTGACTCGTGTCCTAGCGACCGTAAACTGTTTATGATCCCACGAAATACCCTCTCCTCTCCCTGCCGTATCCGCGCTGCCAATTAACACCCAAGAGTTACGGGCTTGCTCTATGTTCTTGGACCTATCAATCTACTCACCTCCACCCACCCACCTCTTATTGGATTGCGCGTCATTGTCTCTGGTTAGACAGGGTAGCTGCTAGCTCCTGAATTATCGAGCAAATTATGGCAGTGAAATGTTAGACAAGACGATCTAATTTAATGCCAGGACGGTGGTCTTTTAGAGGAGTGGCATAATTAAAAATTATTGGTTAAATGTTTTATTCTTGACTTATGACTGAAAAAACTGTACAGAATGCGTTTAGACTTTTACCTATGACGTAACAATCCAGCAAAATAAAATAAAAATATATACATTTTTATTTTAGAGAAGTGGCATAATTAAAAATGATTGGTTAAATGTTTTATTCTTGACTTATGGACTTAAAAAACTGTAAAGGAGGCAGCTATACTTTTACCTATGACATAACAATCCAGCAAAATATATATATTTTTTATTTTTATTTTAGAGGAGTGACATAATTAAAAATGATTGGTTAAATGTTTTATTCTTGACTTATGGACTTAAAAAAACTGTACAGGAGGTGTTTAGACTTTTACCTGTGATGTAACAATCCAGGAAAATAAAATTAAAAATACATAATTTTTTATTTTAGAGCAGTGGCATAATTAAAAATGATTGGTTAAATGTTTTATTCTTGACTTATGGACTTAAAAACCTGTACAGGAGTCCTCTAGACTTTTACCTATGAAGTAACAATCCTGCGAGAGAAAAAAAAAAAAAGAAAGTGTGCTAAGACGGAGCAGACTTACTAAACGGGATTCACCAAGCAAGCGTGAATGAAGCAAAATACAAGTCGAGGGATGATCTTGATGAAGAAACAAAGTATAACATGGTTAAAAAACTCATAAAAGTGCATTTTGCTTATGTGCTTTAAGTTTGTGGGATGGGGGTTTCCGAAGCGTCTGCTCAGCCTCACTATCCTGTTTCTGCCACTGCTGTGGGAGCTGAGGCGAAGCAGAGCTGAAACAAGAGGAGAGGAGAGAGCGGCGTTAAGTTTTTGCTCAAATAAATACGTTTAATGCAAATACTGAGCATTTAACTTGTTGAAATTGTGCTTTCTTATCAAAAAAACAAAAAAATCTGGAAAAAAATGGGCTTCAATAAATACACACAGCTGCAAAATAGCAACAAAATGCGCGTATTTCCTCACAGTCTGGCGTCCTGCATCAGTACTTTCTGTAATAAACATGTATAGTTGTCCTCTATTAGATCATTGTCTAATGGAAGTGGTGAGGCCTCAGTCTGGCCCATTACTTTCTCTCTCTTCTCTCACTTCTCTTTTTTTCCCCCTGTCTCCCTCTCTCTGCTCAATAACTCTATAATCCAAGCTTTTAGCACCAACGGATCACATTTCTTATCATGTTTTCCCTTCACATTTCTAAACTTACAGAGAAAAACCTGTGTTGAACTCGCCTCCATAATGTCTAAATGTGATTAGGTTCGGATTAGGTTGAGAGGCGGAGAAATGGTCTGAAATGTATACTTTTCAAAGAGAGTGATGCGCAGGTGGAGCGGCTTTTATGTCGTATCTATATTGAATTTACAACTTTTCCGACGTTATGCACGAACCATTAACTTGGCGCGTGTGGATGTGTCTACTCCGTGAATTCGTAATGGTGTATAACCTCTGAATCCCGGTCATAAACGGGGGAGACTATCAGAGTCCAAATACAGGAAAAAGCGTGGAAATAGTTGACACAGTTTGTATATAAAAAAGCAGGGTTAGCTCGTTTTAAGACTCCATAGAGACGGGGTATTTTGTTGTTCGCAGAGGAAATAAAGCAACACCAGTAATTACAGCCTTTGAGATTTGCCTATTGGAAGTTTTGCAGCCATTCCGATTGTGACTTTGGTTTTTCCGCGGGGACATGACGGAAGTGGTTCATATCAAAGACTAGGGCTGAACGATTTGAAAATATCTAATTGTGATTTTTTTCTGACAAGCATTGTGATCGTGATTAGGTTTGCATAAAGAAAACAAGAATCACATTTCAGGACGCATTTTTACAGATCTAAACTACACGCACGGCAAGGAAAGTTTATTTGTATAGCACAATTTGTACATAAAGTAATTGAAAGTGCTTTACATAATACAACAAATTAAAACATAAATAACCACAACTAAAAATATATATACATTTTTATTTTAGAGGAGTTGCATAATTAAAAATGACCGATTCAATGTTTTATTCTTGACTTATGGACTTAAACTGTATATAAGGCATCTATACTTTTACCTATGATGTAACAATCCAGCAAAATTAAAAAAATAAAAAGAAAAAAAAGAAAAAATATTTTAGAGGAGTAGCATAATTAAAAATGATTGGTTAAATGTTTTATTATTATTATTATGGACTTAAAAAAACTGTACAGGAGGAGTTTAGACTTATTTTTACAGATCTAAATTACACGCACGGCAAGGAAAGTTTATTTGTATAGCACAATTTGTACATAAAGTAATTGAAAGTGCTTTACATAATAAGAATGGCATTAAAATCACAATACAACAAATTAAAACATAAATAACCACAACTAAGCATCATAAAATTAGTATTAAAAGAGAAGAGTGGAGAATAAAAACCTTTCAGTCGTATGCACAGCTAAACAGAACCGTTATGAGCCTGGAAAAAAAGACGTAATAAAGAGCAGTGATCTGTCAATTGTGGTTATTCCAATTGCGATTTAAATTGATCTTGTGGCTCAACCAAAGACCAAAATGATGCGATCCATGAGATGAAATTCAAATGTTTGTCTGAAAAACACAAGCCTTTGCAAAAAAAAAAACACCAAGAGCAAACGACACCAGCCCCAGAAATATAGGTAAAAAAAAAAAAAAAAAATCTGCTTTACAGCCTATATTTCACTCTTTACTAGGTCTATTATCGTGAAATAGACCTGAAAAGGAGCAAAAAAAAAATTATTTTATGACGTGAAACTGCTGCTCAGGAAAAAGCCCAAAAAATGGAATCTGCAACTGTGAAAATTTGCAAGTGACTTTCCAAAAAAAGAAGGCCAAAGTCGCTATAAAGAAGCAGACTTAGAAACTCTGCTGAACACGGTGAAGGTCCATCTCACATATTAACTGGACCTAGTGCTCTGGGTCCATCAGGAGTCATATATATTTTTAATGATCTGTTTTAACCAAAATAGTACAGAGTCTAGCTGCAGACCTCCACCCAGACGACCCTATCCCGGTTTCTACCAGGACGCACCTCCACCGACAATGTCCCTCCCCATTTTTCATGAGTTTAGTTTATAAACGACTTAGTTACACTTTCTATCAGTTGTTGCCTCAGTCCATTGTCTATTAAAGGTTTAAACGCGATAAAGCTCTTTTCAAATAGTTTAGAGCGAAGCATTTCAAAGCCTTTTAATCACCAATGGATTTCATTTCTAGTTTGAAATTAACTATCTTCTGTTGTCTCTGCTCCACTCTGCTTGTGTGAGGAAATTTTGCAGTTTAATACATGTTGTCACAAGCAAAAAAATGATATTTAACTGTCAATAGGGGCTTACATATAAGGCCATAAATAGCATGTGTTGCCGTAGGCTGTGTCTGGTTGAGATTAGGCACAAATCTGTAATGGCAAAAGTTAGGAAAAGGGTTTGGGCTTGTCTTTAGTGTGAAACAGAGGGAAGGAAACAGTGGACTTTGGCGGTGTTTTGACGTGGACACAGTTTGTTTGCTTTTAGGGACCTGTGGATGGAAGTAAGTCACGTGAGGGTCCATCTGGAGGTCTGTGGGTTGAGTTCTCTGGGTGGAGGTCTGCAGATTCCTCTCAGATAGTCCTGCTGGGATTAAGAGAAGCCTATTGTGCACGTTTTTGTTGAACGTGCGAAGCTCCTCCCACTGCAGCCAATGTAGAGGAAGCACTCAGACCATTCACCTGGAAGGAAAAGCCTCGGAAGCTGAGACGAATAGTAAGCAACATAAGGAGGACAATAATCTTTAGATCACAGCGGTTGAGGAACAGGTGAAGGAGGAAGTGCCGTCAGACTATCGTGAAATGTTAGTAGACATCCAGAATCTGTTCGAGGAGGAACATGTTTCTGAAGCGCAGATTTCAGAAGAGAAACCTCCAGGTTCATGTTTGGCAGGTTTATTCCTCGCACGCTCCGGGGGTTATAGTCCAAACTGTTCAAGTCCAGCACAACAAACGAGCTGGTGATCAGAACACTAAAGTGAAATAAAATCCCTCCAGTCTTTACAAGAAGATCTACAGCGCCCGAGCCTTCACATCCAAGGCCCCATAATCTTCAGTGATGAGACACAAGGAGCAGCCAAATTCCTTCAGTGTGAATTCAAGACAAGTCACACAAAAAATATGACATTGGACCAAATCTTCATTTCGTGTCTTAGGTATGAATGTTGCTTGTTCCTTATGACTGTTTGTATTATTCAATTCTTTTACTTTTTATTAATTTTGAACATATATAAACATTACACAAAAGCACAACAGGACAGCAGGCACTTTAAAAAAAAAGGAAGATAAATATAAATCAATATCAAGATCAGATACAAAATAATGAATACAGTACCATAAGTACAGGTATAAATAGAAGACAATAAATCAATAAAAAACTAATACTAGTACAACTAATAATACAATATATATATAAATAATGGGGAATTTAAGAGAAAATTATAAGGTGAAATAAGTGGGCTATGCGCTTAGTTCAGATGCAAAATAAAGGAGTAATCGCTGCCAGGTCTTTTTGATAGTTTTGAACTGATCCGTTTACAGTACATCTCAAGTGTTTAAGCTTTAAATAAGACATGACTTCTTCCACCCAACGTTTAAAACATCGTGAAGCTGCTTTCTTCCAGCTTAAACAGTATTAAGCGTCTTGCAAGCAACGTGAATATTTGAAGGCACAACCCCAAAATGTTTCCTAACGAGGCCCTGGTGTTAACATTATTTCACTATTGTGTCTGTGAATCAAGATATGAAGATTAATAACAGAGAAATCAGGCACTTTCTTTCCTCAAGGGCACACCGCTGCAGAAACAGGTTTGATTGACAGCCAGTGGTGCAGACGGGAAGGCGCGTTACCTGCAACAACCTCGCTCTGGATTGGTTCTTTGGTTGCTATGATACTTGCGATCGGATTTCCAAATATGAAACTCGGCTCCAAATTCACCCCCGATAACTACTGGCCTCGACGAGCTTCATTTGACTGGAGCTGAACGCTGTGGGTGACGTCACACTCATTTAGTCCACTTTTTTATACAGTCTATGGGTGTTACTCAAGTGCGGTCGAGTGGTTGTCAGTCACCAAAACAGCTCTGGTTTTTCAGTTTGTGTTGTTTGGATGATAACGCTTTTTGGATGCTAACGAATGCTGGTGCAAAGGTCTATTTTTTAACATCATCCTTCCATCGTGCGGAGGAATGCACTTTTCTTACTGTAACTTTTAATTTTGATGTTATTTATGATTATTATAACATTATGCTGCTTAGGTGCATATTTCTTATTCTGTAAATCATGTTGAATTACTTTGTGCAGAAATGGAGCTCTACAATTAAACTTACCATGTCTAATCACACTGTAGAATGTCACCCTTGGACATTATTTTTTCTTTAAAATCCATAAAAGTCCATACTTTTGGATAAATGACTCTCATTTCCTTTTAAATTAGACTAGAACGTGTCTTGTCGAAATGGGAATTAACATCATTTTCGGACACAAAAGCGTATTGAAATTGTATGGTCCATGTCTGTTAAATACAAGGACACGTCTCGGCTCCTACTAAGAATTTTATTTCCCCGGAGAAGATTTTCATTCTAGACTAGTGCTACTTTACAAGCCTCTGCTCAGACCAGGTGCTGCTATCAAATATTATTTAGTATGGCGTGGTCAGACAGTTTGAGGAAAGCTTTAATGTATTTTTGTACAAGGTTATTGATTTTATAAGAGCAAACAACTTGACCCACGATTTTGAAGCAGTGTGCAATAAAATACCAAATGTGTTTACAGAATGTATTGTCATTAGCCCAGCAAAAGGTCTGTCTTTAAAATGTGAAAAACTAGTTCAATTTAAACGTTTTGCAGTGGTCCAAAGTTATTCCTCGCTTACCTTATGCATTCTGAGCATCCAATTATCTACCGCAATGAGTTTATAAGCACTTTTTACCAGTGCAGGGTTTTGCCATGATGCTTAAACTAACAACAACTGGCATGCTAACGCGTACTTTGTGATTATCTGACAATAAAATGCTTTCTTATAAGATGCAGACAGCAAGTAGTCGACTTATTTTAACCTCAAGAGCTGCTAATACAATGCATCTGTACTAGGGTAAGACAGATTTTGCACAAATACAAGGGGAAAAAAGGGTGGGTATAGGGTCTTTAAAATAAAAAAAAGTATTAATTTGAAAAAAAAAAAAACACTTAATAAACTACAGCTCCATTTCTAATCAGGCATTTTGGCATTAGAGCTCCTCTGGTGTCAGCGACGGGAATGAAGAATGGAAAAATAAACAAATGAAGTTCTTCGGAAACGTGAATACTATGCTAATATAACCATGCGTTTGTTATTACCACAATTTGACTTAGACGTGACTAGACTAGAGTTTGGTGATGATTTATGGGCTTAAAAACTGCACCGAAGAAGTCCGGATTTTTCCCTGTGACGTAACAATCCAGGCAAAATACAAACTGAGCATTTTTGAGTGCTCAGGGAAGACGACTTTAAATTAACGGATTAATAAAACGAGTGAATGAAGCAAAACACAACAAATAACAAGAATATAACAAGGCTGAATCCTCAAAAAATAAATAAATGCATGTTATGTGTCCTTTAACGCTTATTTAAAATCTAAATCAGCTCTGCTTCTTGTATATCTTGGGACATTATGTTGTGATTGTCAGCTTGATAAATTCGTAAACTGTATGTGAGATATAGTGCTTCAGTATATTTGCGACTTGGCACCTTCACAGTGTAATCATTCTGTTCTAAAGGAATTAGTCTCACTGGTGGTTTTATCTGTGACTGCTGAAAGATGAGAGCGTCAACACAGCCTGCTGCCTCCGCTACGTGCAAACTGCAGCGAGGTAGGCTAATCAAATATGAGGCAAAATACAGCTCTGATAACTGTTAAAATCGCAAGGGTAATGGCAAGGACAAACAACACCAGAAAGAGAGATTTATTTCAGGCAGTATGTCTCTCACCACTCTTAAACCCCTTTCACGCCTGCATCTGTTCTGTTAAATAAACCGTGTGACTTAAAAGGGAACAGTGACAAAAGTGCCACAGATACTCAGCAGGATTAGGCTTTAACATGGAACTAAACACTAAATCAAGCTTTTTTGCTACTAAACCGTGTAGTTTTTTTTCATATGGTCTTCTATTTCTCTGGCGTCTTTAGTTCATACTAGACTGTGCATACTTTGCAGTGATGGCTTAATGGGTAGAGCATCCGCCCTCTAACCGAAACGCCACAGGTTCAGAGACATCGCTGGTCCATTGCTGTGTCCTTGGGTAAAACATTTCAAGCTTCTATGTTGGATGTGATGTGTGGGATGTGAGTGATTGTTGATGGTCAGTGCAAACAGGCAGGCTGTCACTATAGAAGCAGGTTAGCACCGTCTGTGTGGATAGAATGACTTAAACCAGGCTCAGACGGTGCAGCTCCGGTCTTGTGGCCACAAGTATTCCAAATGATTCAAAGTAACAAGAGGAGCTCAGTGCAGTTTTGCCAGTGGTATTCTTTCGTTAGGGGTCTATATGTGCCAGACGACAGAGCCGACCGCAAGTCTTTTCCCTTAATAATAAATAAATAAATAAATAGTTATGGCATGAGCACATGGAGCAGCACTCTGATTGTCACATTACCACAAAACCACTCCAACACTGGAGTCGCAGCTGAGCCGGGTGCAGCCTGAGTATGGCATTATTATTATTTAACTTTTTATGTGATGACATCTCAAACCCAAATACTTTGAGAATATAAGCCTTTTGCATGGGATTCACATAAAGCTCACACCAGCCCTTGGCGTCCCACAGAAAAAAAGTTCTATTATTCCCTTGAACAGCAGAGGTTATGTAATGTTAGTGTTGGGAGCTTGCTGCGCTCAGTCTTCTCTCACAGGCAGGAGCTCTCACTTTTGAAACTAAAGCAGAGCTCATTATTGCTGCTGTTGTTTGTACAGACGGAGGAGGCCTGATTACTGGAGAGAGGGAGACTTCACACAAAAAGCACATTTAGCACTAAAACACAAAGCCAATAAGCCAATGGCAATAACAGTCACAGGGCAGCTGTGGCAACAGAAGTACTATTCAACTCCACCACATTTGACACGAGTCTGCCTTTTGGCCAGTTCACACAATTTACACTGAGACTAGAAACCAATAATGTGATAATGGCCAATAATGTAATAACCTCTCATTAAGACTTAACATTATCAGCAAGATGTTATGGGCTCATAAAGTTATTACATTATTGTGTAGACGTTACAGTAGCACATTTTAATGTGAGATACATATGGCTGAAGAAATGTAAACAATAAAAATGGTAATATTGAAACTATACAAAAAGAAAGATTCCAATCTGTCAACTGGACAAAAAGTTATTTGAGTGAAGATGTCTGTGTAATCCCTCTGTCGTCCAGGTCTAATCCACAGCAAAAGACCAAGTTTAAATCTGTCAACTGGACAAATCATTGTAAGAGTGAAGACGTTTTGCGGCTCATCTAAGCTGCTCCTTCAGTTCTGGTCAGATTACTGGTGGACACTGCCTTATATCTGTCTGAAGGGAGGAGCTAACTGCACTGAAACTAACACACCTATTGTTTATAGTTTCTGTTTGGTGGTCAGGTCTAATGAGCTACACTGTGAACTGTGCCTGGGTCATATTTAGCATAATCATTCAGGTCCTTAATGGGTGCTCTCACGCCTGTTAGCATTCTGGCTAACCCTGTTGTTTTCCTTGTTTAGATTTAGGTCTGAAGATGGAGTAATGAATAGGAGATAATCCATTCCTGTTCAAAGATGTCCTGTTCCTAACAAAAACTGTTGCTTTAGACTCATCTCCTCACATTTTAGATTCTGAAAACCACCAGCAGATATAATAGTTAGTTTATATCTTTAATGAGTCGTAGAAATGATCAATTCAAACCTCTACAGCTCTATTCTTTCTATCCACACTATCCTTCCTAAATGATATCTCTGTATATGTTTAATACCGAAGGATGTCGGTCTGGGCATCACGTCTTGAGTCAGAACCAAACATGATCGTCCAATCAGATTTGTTGATTTTAGTGACACATGTGAAACTAAGGAGCTCATTGGTCACCTGTCACTTATGAACAAATTTGAGCGATTCTGCAGAAATTTGAGCTTCACTGTGAAACAAAACACCACTCCTGACCTGGATTTGATGAGAGAGCTAAATAACATGTTTAAACGCCGTAACTGCTAAGCTCATCAAAACCAAACTTTAGCCCAAACTTGACTTTTGTTGACTGTAAAAGTGAACCGTAAGCACAGATCCCGCTGCTTATATTTGGGTTGCGGCTCAGTTAAGCTTGTTCTCGTCTGATTAGGGAGCAGAAGAAGCACCTCACTGTCTCTATAATGAGTTCCTGATTGACTAAAGGCACAGTTATATAATCAGGAAAGGGGAACCTAAAATGTAGTAATTTTTCTTCAACATGCGGCGCTGTCTAATGAGTGCATTCAGATGGAGGGACGCAGGGACAAGTGGTGGTTGACGATGGTCTGTCTCCGTGGTAATTAGGGAAACACATGCATGGGGTCTGCTGTTGGCTTTATAGAGCAAAGATTTATGGTAAAAGAATACGTGTCCTTTTGTATATTGGTACTAGAATGGTTTGCAGTTCTCATATAGGGCGACTTTTTGTAAACTTTTAACATGTTTATGAATGTTAATGATTTGTCACTTTTATTCTCGTGTCATATGTTTATTCAGAGATATATTTTGAGTGATTCATGCGTTTGAGTATTGTCCTTAAGTTAAATTTCACACAGAAAAGAGCGTATAATGTCCTCTTTAAGGTCCTATATTACACAAAATTTGATTATTTTGAGCTTTAAGCAATGTTATAATACTGCTACCACCTCAAAACATACCTGGAGTTATGTGAATGAAAAAACCAACAACATTGCAAGTATATCTTTCATGAGGAAACAGCATCTCCCTCCTGATCTCCGCAACTTAGACTCTCTTCCACTCTTCAAATCCAGACTCAAAACTCACCTGTTCAGACTGTCCTATCTCACACATCTTTTATCAATCAGTTTTTTGTCATGTTTTATTGTATTTGTATGTTTTTATCTAATTTTTATCTTGTTCAGTGTCCTTGGGTGTTTTGAAAGGCACTTATAAATAAAATGCATTATTATTATTATTATTATTATTATTATTATTATTATAACATAGATCAGAAAATAATGTAATATGGGACCTTCAAACATTATACAGCCAAAAAAATAACAAACACTGTCCTCAAGCTGCGTGTCCACTGCATGATTTTGTCTGTCTGCAATGAAATATTTCTTATTGTGAGGAAATTGGTTCAAATCCGTGGGTCGTAGGTCTCACAGTGAGACAGGGACAAAGATTAACTTTGTTGTATGACCGAAAACGAGCTCCAACTGATAACAAACGTGTTGAGTATTTTGGAAGATTGTTTGCAGAATAAGCCCTGTCCTTGTTGCATCTACAGTCATTATCTGTCAAACATGTGACCAGGCCTTTGTTAACCAGTTCAACTTTACTTTAAGGGTAGAGTATAGACTGTATATGACCAAAAAAAAGTCTCCACCAATGTTCACACACTCTAATATTTTATTGGACTGCCTTTAGCTTTGATTATGGCACGTATTCGCTGTGGTATTGTTTCCATAAGTTTCTGCAATGTCACAAGATTTATTTCCATCCAGTTTTGCATTAATTTTTCACCAAGATGTTGCATTGATGATGGTCGAGTCTGGCCGCTGCTCAAAGCTTCTCCAGCACATCCCAAAGATTCTCAATGGGGTGAATGTGTTTTTATTGCTCAAAATTTCTCCACAGATCTGACCTGGAACTTGGTCTAGCGGCATCACTTTGTCGCCATGGAGATTTATAGTTTTTAATGCCATACAGTTTTCAGTTTTCAATTTTATTTATATGGCACATTTAAAATACAAGCCGCCCAAAGTTAGCAGACATAGCAGATATACATAAATAGAACAATACACAGAAGAACGATCCAAGCAAAGTGATAACAACTCTGGAGAGAAGAAAATGGCAGATCCATTAGAAAAGTTTCATGATGCCCTTTTAAATTGTGAACAGCCCTCCCTCATGCCCTCTTTTTTAAATTTAATTCACCTGATTCTCTTCAACTCTACACACAATAAAGAAATGTTGGTAGAGGGTTTTTTGTTTTTTTTTATCCCAAAAACCATATGGATATAGCTAGGGCTGCAAAGTATACATCACGTAAATATCAATATAAGAATATTGGCTGAAACAATAAACAACATTGTAAGAAAAAGAAAAATTGCAACAACAAAGTTCTTCATTTTAAGGAAATGTACTGTTTTTGGAAAGTAAAATGGACAAAACGACAGATTTTATTCATGATTTTCCGTATTAGGTAAGACATGAGTTGTTCTTGTTTTGTTATTGTTATATCCATTGTGCCAAAAAAAAAAGTATATTAAAATTACTGTGCCAAAAAAAAAAAATCTAAATATCACAATAATATCATTTTTGGAATACAAAACATGGTTATGGATTAGTGCATCTCTTTGTCATATTGTACAGTGTTAGATGTTAAATTCATATAGACATTCATATTCTTCCACTCAATTGTGTTACTTCAGTAAAAGTACAGATACCAGAGCAAAAAATACTCAAGTAAAAATTGAACATGAAAACATGTACTTAAGTAAAACTATTAAGGTATCCATTAAAAAATTTACTTGAAGTTTTTTCCTAGCTGTTTTTATTTCTGTATATAAAAATGTTAAAAATAAACCACTCAGTTTTTTCAGCAGGTCTCAAACAATACTAAAAAAAAACATTTAAAAGAGACATTTACTTTTCGGTACTGTTCAAAAATTTAGTGGAATAGAAAGTATAAATACCTGCGCCTGTACCTAATTGAAGTACAAATACCTAAAATTTATAATATACAGTTCTTCCTCACTATATCGCGGTTCACCTTTCGTGGTCTCGCTGTTTTGCGGATTTTTTTGTGTGCAATTTTTTATTTTTTTTTTACTTCGTATGAACGTGCATTGTGTTCTGCGTCCTGATTGGTTAAGGGACTGTAGACCATTGTCCATCAGTCTCCTCCGTGCCGTGTCTCCTGTACAGTACAGAATGTGTTCAGCCTAATTCACATAAATGGATCGCAGTGTGACTCTGAAGTGCTGTACGTTTGCAATGTGTTTTCTCCCGGACAAAACCCACAATGTCGATGAAACGTTCTGCACCGACAAAGGCACCGACGAAGGTTTGAACTTTGAGAGTGTTTAAACGAGAGCGAAATGTGAGAAAACGTTAATGCCTGTGTGAGAAAAGTGTATAAAGTGTGTGGTGAGGGGTTCAACAGCCTTAAAACATATAGAATAATGGTAAAAAAAATAAAGCTGACTACTTCGATTTCGCCTATTGCTGGTTATTTTTAGAACATAACCCCCACAATAAATGACGGACCACTGTATATACTGTAGTACTTCCTTACTTTCACTTTGTTACATTCCAATCCTGCAAATAACCTACTCGCTATAGACCCTTTTCATCCATCTACAGAAATAAACAAAAGACAGCTTAAGTTACATTCCAGTTTTGACCATAATGAAACTGCTCTGGGAAAGACAACTCGTCGCTTTAAGGTGAATGTAACCGGAAATGATCCTTTATGAGCTGTTATATTGAAAAATGTGAAAATAAGCTCTCAATTTGTTATCATAATCATATCAATACACAGAGCCCAAATTACATCCATTATAATGAATTTGGTGGGAGATTACTGTTGTTTGTTCAATCTCCTCACTTCATTTAAAGGGAGAGGCAGCATGATTTATGGGACCTGAGAGAACGCATTTATTTGGTGCACATTTGCCGGGCTGATTGTAACTTTTGCAACGTGGGGCCTTATCTCGGAATTAATGAATGTTTGCTACAGTCGGGGACACTTTTATTTGTTTTGTTTGGGTTTGACTTTTGCAATTTGGAGACGCGGCTTCCATTTGAGGAGGATACATAGAAGACTGGATAATACGATGCTAGTTTGGGAAATGTTAGCTAAAATGTGTTTTGTTTAAAAAGGGGGGATTTTTCACCTATGGGGTATTAACTGCTGATGCATATTTACATATTTAGATCATCGTGTTACCTTTTGTTGTTTTGAAAATGATATATTCGCCGAAAACAACGCATTAACCACAGACTGTATGTATAAATGGACATCTCTGTTGCAGTGAGCGTCGTCATTTTGGTCTTAAAATGTTCATATTAACCCGCTCTACATGATCCTGGGGTTTTTATTTCACACTGTGCTCTATTATTATGCTTTTATCTAGCAACCAAAATGTAAATAAGGGTCATTCAGGTCAACGTAAAAGAGCTTTCAGTTGAGCAGGTTAGATGCAGCTATTCAATACTGGACACATCTATAGCCCTGGAAGTGGACCAGTTTGTCCATGACACAGGAGCGATACTTCAATGTGGTTTTTCCTCAAGGTTTTTTACCATAATCATTCCTTAAAGACGGATGAATTTGTAACCCAGGTTGAAATTCTGTCTTATTAAAAAAGTTTTATTAAACTCCTGCTTTGATCTGCCGTTAAATCTTGTTTATATAAAGGCTGCATTTATATATTTATTCCTGCCCTCCGTGTCTCATACGTGCCTTACGTAACCGCACCCCTAATTACGTGACCCGCGTCGGCCAATCACAGCACACAGAGCACCTTTTTCAATCTGTGCCGGCAGCTTCCCAGTCAGAGCTGTGGGGGAAGCTACCGAGGCAGCTGTGAAAAGGTTAGTCTCAAACAATTAACAACATTCGCTCTTTCTGTGTTTTGTAAGCTTCAACAAACTAAGTAGTCCACTTTTAATATTGTAGAGCTAACCTCCGGTCTGTGGGGAGTCCGTTGCCGCCATCATGCGATGTTAAACTGAGGAATTGGTGAGTTTTGAATGAATGTAACGCGCTGTTAGCATCCGACGCTAAGCTAACTAGCTTAGCATTAGCATGCTCGGGCTAACGCTGGTTTCTTGTTTGTGCTTATTGTAAACCATATGTAATGCCTTTTTGGAGCATTTAGCACTTTCTTGTCAATTGATTATTCAATATTATGCCAGTAATTTAAGACTCAATTATTGCTAAATGGTTTTAAATGTATTCATGTGAAAACCTGCAAGGTTAACACTGCACCTTGTTTGGAGATTATTTAATTGCAATTGTATTTTGAATGGTAAATGAATCCGTGTACACAATGGAATTGAGCAATGTAACCTAGCTCAGGTTAATTACTTTAGACATTTGATTTTATTCAAGTCACTTAAGTAATCATGTTTATTCAAATGCAGGCCAGGTGTTCTTGATTAGGATGGCGAGCTAAGACCGGAACGTACATCTTCATCATCTCACCCTACGGGTCTGGTAGGAGGCTGACACAGCCTGCCCCCCCACTCTTTCAATCTTTTGCTGACTTTGTAACTGTGATCAAAGCCAATGGACACTATTCCAATGAACAATACAAACGGATACTACGCAAAGAACTCATACACTCAAACATTGGAAAGTCAGTAATAAGTGGACGTCACCCGTATGGAGTACTTCTTTTCATTTTCTTCCTTCTGTCGCTACTAACTCATCTCAACCAACTAGAACTTAAAGTGCACTTACCTATCAAATCTGCAGACTGTAAATATTCGGGGGTTTCATTATTGTTTCATTATTATTATATTACTATTTTGTGGTTTGTTATTTTTGTTTCTGTAAATATTATGTTGTACTATTCACTTCAATATACGGTGCCAGTACCCAACATAATTCCTGCCTCTTACTTACTACACCAGCTCCAGCAGTCGAATCCCAATCTTCTGATCTCAGTCAAACTCAGCCCAATTCATTCACACAGTAACTTTCCCTTTTATTAATAAATATAAGTTGGCACGCAAAGACATGCTACGAATTCATTACAATGTACGAGCTAGAGGTGTCAAAAATATTGAAAATCAGTATTGAAACTACTAGATACTCTTTTGAGCAAGTATTGATGCTAAAAGTCACATTCAAAGGACGGAAACAAACCTTCTCTGAGTAGCTTTAGAATGATTTTGGGCTGTGTATGTGTATAAGACCAGATATACTACTACTTACCTGGACGACTGAGCGATTACAAATGTGATTTAATGTTGAAAATCACATTCTATTGTCTAAAGAGTGTTTTGAAGCACGATATATTGCTCCAGAGAAATCTTGCCATAAATGATAACACTGAAGCTACTTTATGCCACTGACACAAAGCTGGATCATCCCAGGAAACCATTTTAAATGTACTGTATCATTAAACGGTGTAGGCTGCAACAGATAAATAGCAGAACCAACTATTAATTACCGATAGAAGTTACTTATTTCTTATCGTATTACATAAACATGGCAAAAATCTCTCACTATCAAAAAGAAATTGTTCACACTATAAATACTGAGCCCCAAAACATATTGCTCCAGCTTTTATATAATGAACGATAAGTCCATATTGTAATTATAGAGACAGGACTAGTGGTATCAAAATTGCTATTGAGCGTATACTGTATATACATAAATGGACATAACTAACCTGGTAGCTGCCCCTTTCCAAATAGGAAGTGGCTTCAGCTCCATTAACTGGCTCCAATTCACTTTCTATTGAAAAACTGTGGCCCCTCTCTCTGTAACTGCTGCTGTCAGTCTCGTCATTTTGGTCTTAAAATGTTCATATTAAGTCGCTCTACATGATCCTGGTATTTTTATTCTTATTCTATTATTGCTTGTGTCTGTAAATCAATATATGAACCTTAATAACAAACAAATCCGGCGCCTTCTTTGCGCAACAACAGCAACAGGTTTGATTGACAGCACCCGCTCCCTGCTAAATCAGAGGTATGGGTGGGATGGGGCAACCTCGCTCTGGATTGGCTCTTTCCAGCTCCCAATTCGCTCTCATAACTGCTAGCCTTGATGAGCTTCATTTGACTGGAGCTTAACACAATGGGTGACATCGCAAAACCTTAGTTCACTTCTTTTTATAGTCTATGATATTGAGTATCAAGTCTATTCTGTACAATCAAATTTTGGAACCAACGTCACAGGTCTAAACATCTAAAATCTCTCTCTCTTCCTTTGTCTACCCTTCCCCCTCACGCTCCCTCTCTCCCTCAGACACAGACAAAGCCCACTGGCCAGTGCATGGGGCAGTAATCCCCCTCAGTGCCCCTCTGGTGCCCACTGCACTAATGATGAAATGAGCCTGGAGCTTAGCGTCACACAGGCTGCACTCACATGACCCCGCTGCAATGATCCGGACCTCTCCTGCACCGCACTTGTACCACTGTCCACCGCTTCTCTGCACAATTTTGGATTTATAACCTGGCCATAAATCACCACAATCTCGATAAGTATTGTCAAAAAAAAAAAAGAAATAGAGCTGTAGTAATAATGTGTAATACTGCTTCTGGGCACTGAAAGTCACATCGCAATTCCTAAATCAGTTATTGGTCACTGGTCACAGGAAACACCGTCTATAATTAAGCCACTGAGAATGATTTACAGTAGTGCCATCAAAATATTAAACAAGAAACCTGTTAGAACACACTGTTGTTAGATATCGCAGACATCACACTTTCTTAACTTTGAAAATATTATTAGGTTTTATCATTTAAAACTGATCCATCCAGGGCGCTAAACTCTGGGATTCTTCTTTCCTGAGCTGAAACTGGACCTTGACTGGGCTGATTTTAAACATAAACTTAAATGTGTCTTTAAGAATACTCAGACATGTCATCATCAGCATTTGCCTTTGTATATAATTAAGTCATAAAGTGAATCCTGTGTGGGTTTTTTTTTTTTTTGCCTTTCATAAAAGCTCTTCTAGGGACGGACATCGCAAATGAGCCTTGGATATCAATGTTGTTTTATGTTACACGTCTAATGTACATCAAACTATCAAATAAGTAAATAAATAAATACAGCTGTCTGCTCATCCAAGCTGCTTCTCAGAACTGAAGAAGAGGTTACATTTTTTCTTTCACTATGGATCATACCTGGACGATTGAGGGATTACACAAACATCTTTTTAATTAAGTTAAAGTATATGTTTTTAGCTCCATAGGGAAGTTTGTCCTTTTGCGTTTCAATATCACTGAAGCAACCAGTCGCTTCATAAAAAACACTGCGGTGAATGAGGTGAGGAGACACACTCATGTACTTCTGGGTCACTGTACCACCGCGGAGTGATCTGACGTTTGCGAACAAGTCATCTCTTTTGAGTGGTTATTTCGCATCTCTTTTTTTTTTTAAAGAACCAAATCTTTTTCTCTTCAATTTTGATGCAGTTATACTCTGATTAACGGCAAACTCATATAAGACTCAGCACAGAAGCAGAGCAGGCGACACAAGTAAGAGCGCGAAATTAATCTCAATAACATTTTTTAAACAATTATTATCGTAGTGCGACATTTTATTTAGAATTTCATAATGGGAAAACAATTAAATGAAACCATGTGACCATTACCAAACTGGGAATGCTCTTTACTTTGAGAAGCTCATTACACCCGTAATGCAGATTGTACTGGTAATTCCTAGTTGTGAACTCTGAGATGGATGATTGTGGCATTTTACAATCGTGGCATTGTTTTTTTAAAGTCACAACTACATGCTGTTATTTCATATGTGTGTATTATGCTGATAAGAAGAGAAATTCTAATTGTTCAAGCAACCTTTCTGTCTGTACTGGACTATGACGACATAATATACCTGCAGACTTCAGCCTCTACTTTGAAACCTTTAGATCAGTGGTGTCAAAGTCATTTTCACAGACGGGCCACATCAACAAAATGGCTGCTCTCAAAGGACCGGATGTAACTGTAAAATAAATGTAACTAAATGTAATCAAATGTAATGTAAAATAAATGCAACTACTTTTTAATCTTGTTAATTAACCATTTCTATATTTATTACTTGTTCAAGTTACAAATACTGCATATGGATTTGCATAGATATGAAAAAATGTCTGTGTAACTGTGTCTCCCGATAAAACCTTTTAATTTTCTTTGCCGCGGGCCACATAAAATTATGTGTCGGGCTGCATTTGGCCCACAGGCCTTGAGTTTGACACATGTGCTTTAGATAAACTCTTTCACTCTTTCAGGTGATGAATTTAAAACCCATGACTGTACACTCTATGAAAAAGTAGGTTGGCCATCACTATCTGTGAGAAGAGAACATCACTGTATGAAATGTATTTATAAGGGATTACTTCATAGACTGTCTGAATATCCCATTTATTAATCAGTGATATGGAAACATTTAATACAAGATCACATGATGGTATAAGACTAAGAACTCAGAGGCTAATCAGCTACATGCTAACTAACATCCATAACGCCATTGTTTAAAGTCCAAAAAACACATTTCAAACAAGATTCTGCAAAATGTTCATAATTTTGCCGTTTATAAAGTTTCAGAAAAAGTTGCAGTCGTTAATAACCACGTAGCCGCCTATCCCCGAGCAAGCTTTTGAACTTTTAATGCAAAATTTTTTCGTAAATTCTATGAGAAAAGTGAGCGTAGTCACCATAATGTTTACATAATGAGTTATATTCACTGGAACAATCTGAGGTCGAAATTGGAACGCAGTATAATTCCAAACGGACTTACTTTTAAAAATTGTTTTGAAGCCAGAACTATCATAGGCGATATCCGCACTGGTTCACTTAGAGTTTAATTACATGGACAAGAGCTTAGTGTTGCTGCAAAACTCCCACTCACTATCTTCTTCTGGGGAGTCTATGTTTGACCAGTTTTGTGTTGCTGTTTTCACTGGAAAAAAAAAGGCAGTGGGCATAAAAATTCTGTTTGAGTTTGTAGCATCATCCAACGCAGGACTGTGTCGGTCTGCACTGTAATATAAGCACGGCAGGTTTATGTGTCACGAAAAGCTAATTCAAAGTGCTTTACAGAATAAGAAATACATTAAAATCACAATGCAACAAATCAAAACATAAATAATCACTGTGTTTCAGTCGTATGCACAGCTAAACTGAACTGTTTTGAGCCTGGATTTAAACATTGTCAAAGTAGAGGTCTGTCTCACATCTTCAGGAAACTGTTCCAGGTTTTAGCTGCATAAAATTGAAACGCTGATTCCTCATGTTTAGTCCTGACTCTGGGCACCAGCAGGAGGCCGGTCCCTGAAGTCGTCAGTGTGTGAGATGGTTCATGTGGGACTAACATGTGGGAGATGTACTTTGGTGCTGGTCCATGGAGAAACTTGTTCACAACCAGAGCTGCTTTAAAGTCTATTCTCTGAGCCACAGGAGCCAGTGCAGAGACCTGAGCACAGGACGCATGTGTGAAGTACTTCCTGGTTCTAGTCAGGACCCGAGCAGCAGTGTTCTGGATGTACTGCAGCTGTTTTAACGCTCGTTTGTAGGGGCCAGTGAGCAGGACGTTACAGTTGTCTAACCTACAGGGGACAAATGCATGGATAAGTCTCTCTAAGTCTGGTTTTGACAGTATACTTTTGATTTTTGATGTTTTTTATATGGCAAAAAGCTGCAGATGTTATTGATTTGATGATTTGAAATAGTTAACGTAAATATATTTTGGATTTTGCTAATGGGTTTATCTAATTTTCCTTGGTTGTAGCATTTTTATGACTCTTATGTCTTTGCTTATGTCTGCCTGGTTGGGCGTCGGTAGCAGATGTGACATACAGTAAGTAGAGGTAATTCCATAACTGTTACCTAGCAACTGTAATGCCAAACCTCATCTAATTTACACAGCTGTTATGATTTTACGACTGAAAATACTTGACAACATAATTAGGCCCCATATTAAGGTCTTTTCTGATGTAATTATAATGTTGTTTCCTCATCAAAAACTTACCTGGAGTTGTGTTTTGTTTCATTTATAGATGTTTAACACACAAACTCTGCATATTTATGCTGTGTTCTTCTCTCAAACAGAAAACACTTCACCTTCACTAGAGTCATTTGGATAATTTCTGCTCTGCAATTGCCAATCTGCTGAACTAAAGTTAAAGGAGCTGTTAACTTGAAAACTACTGCTTCGTGACATCACAAGGTGGAACAGAGCATTTTGAGTTTTGGAGATGTGTGTGAATGAAATAAAACACAACACCAGGTATGTTTTTAAGCAGGTAACAACATTATAACATAACTAAACACTCGCAGGAGTCAATTTTGCGCAATATAGGACTTTTAAACTGATACTAACACACCTATTTGTTTGCAGTTTCTGTTTGCTCTTTAACTTCCCTCTCAAACTATTTATTTTCTTTGGTTAATATCTGTACCCCACTATCTTCAAAGGAGTGGTTAGTGTCTTTCAGATGGAGATTAACAGCTGATTGTGGTCCTGAACTGCTCTTGTGAAGGTACATTCTCTTACGGAGTGGCTGTGTTGAATTTGCTTTTACTATCGATCAAACCTGGACGACTGAGCCATTACGCAAACAAGAAGAAAGCTAGAAACTTCCAAAAAGTCAATTTTGCCTAACACCCCCGCTTTAAAGTAGTAGAGATGATGCAAAGTCAATCAGCCGCCAATGCGTAGGTGAGATAAGGTCGTGTAAAGTTAGCGTCTGAGTGGAAGTGATGTGTGAAGGGAGTGTGAATGAGTGTGCGTTCCCGGCTCTCGCACGGGGGGAGCTGGTGAGGCGCGGTGTGAACAGACAGGAGCAGTGCTAAAGTATATTAATAATCAGACATGCGAGACCTACTGTGAGGAGCTGCTAATGATAGAACAAACAAGAGACAACTCCGACCAGCACTAGTTTTGTATTTTATCAGCTTTTTGATAAACGCCAACTTGATTCTTAATTACAAGCACATTTTTGTTTTTTGTCACTGTCTGTAGTTCATTGTGTATCAAGGTGACATGTGGATTTCTGGTTATCTTTTCTCGACAAAGCCACAAAACTGTTCTTTTGTTTGGTTTCATTCAGTTGTTTTCGTTCACTTCGTTTAAATATTGAATCATATTTTAACTTTAGCTAAACACTTTTCATTGTGATTGTATTTTTAAAGGCCCCATGTTACGCTATTTTCTGCTCCATGTTATAATGTTTAGAGTTTTTCTCTCAAATAGAAAACACTCTGTTCCACCTTGTGATGTCATATGGTAATACAGGAAGTGCTCCGCTGTGTTTTTAAACTCCACACACCTTCACTAGAATCATTTGGATCATTTCAGCGCTGGAATTGCCAATCTCTACTGAACAAAAGGTAGCTCTTAACATGAAAACTACCACTTCATGACATCACAAGGTGGAACAGAGCATTTTGAGCTGTGGAGAAGTAGGCAGACTAATAATAAAGGGTTGCTCAAACATGAATGAAACAAAACACAACTTTATGTATGTTTTTGATGAGGTAACATTATAACATGGTTTAAAACTCACAAGAATCAAATTTCTTAATGTGACAAAGTGAATAAACATATGGTAATTGGTCACATTTCTATATAAGCGCTATTCCACCTTCAAGGCTTTATATCAAGGAAACACTCATCCATTCACATACTACACAGACACTGGGGGTGAGGTGGGGTTAAGTGTCTTGCCCAAGGACACAACAACAACATTTATGCGTGGGAGCTGGAATCGCACCGTCAAATTGTGCATCAGTGGACAATCACTCTACCAACTGAGCTACTGTCGCCCATAAAAATGAGTCTGTCACCAGGAACATGTGTTATTTACATTTGTCAGTGCATTACATAAAAAATATAAACTACACATTTTTCCATAGAGACATACACTCATAAACCAGGATTTTCCACCTTTACTTTAGTAGCGTTCATTTTGTCTTCATTTACATTATTAATCTGTAGATATTTTTTGTTAGACAGTTTCATTATAGTGAGATGTATGTACTGTGACCCGTTTTTGCTGCTAGTCACCTGCCGTTTTCATGATGTGTCAGATAAGACCAGCAAACTAAACTTTCAGGATGTTATATTTGCTCACATTTTCTGCTTTACACTTGAATAGTTCACTTTTGTCCACATGGCAGATCTGTAATGTCATTTTGGTATGTTGAAAATGTTATTCTATTCACAATCTTAATTCTTATTCTTGCCATTTTGGATCCTTTCTTTTACCGCTGTTTAGAGCTGCAATAAGATAATCAATTAATCAAATCAAACTATTATCAAACTATTATTATTATCAGACTACGATTATTATTGGAGTAATCGCCAGTCAATTTAGTATGAATAATCAGAGAAGAGAAGAGGTTTTAGAACCAAAACGGAGCATTTCTTACATCAAAATGAATGATCAAATGTAGTATTTTTGATTCATCTGAAAAGAAACTCCCAGCAGGATTTCCTCACACGGCGTCTAGGTCAAATTTAGTAATTCTGTTTTGTAAACCACTAATCAATTAATTGAACGAATAAACGTGATTACCAAAATAATAGTTCATCGCAGCCCTATTATTGTTTTTGTACTTTACTTTCCCTCATTGTACGACAAAGAAAGGTTTTATCATCTTAAATTAATCTGTATTTCTCTTTTTAGTTGTTGTTTTTGTTGCTTTTTATTTAATTGTTTGATACAGTCCAGCATTGACCACATTTAAAGAACATATTCTGCTATAGAGGTTTAAACTATGATACCTGTGGATCGTTATAATTTGCACATTTTAAATCTCAAAATTCATCTAAAACGACTTGACTTCCACGATGAAGACTACGGTGTCCAATGGGAGCTGACATCACTGCTAACGTCATCACAGCAGAGAGCTGTGTAGCAGATTTTTCTTCATTTGTACCAAAATGACTATGCCTCCCTGTCGAATCCTACGTGTATCTCTAATTAAGAAAGTCAAACTGAAGAACAGAGTAAGTACAGGGATTGATCGGCAATGGGACGTCTTCAAAAAATAAGCCATTAGAGACAGCTCAAACATGCACAAATCACTCCAAAAACAACTTCGGGAGGTTAAATGAGAAGAGGAAACAACTATAACACATTCAAAAGTTCTGAAAAGTCAATATATTAAGTGATATTAGGCCTGCTCTAAATTAAAACAGGCTACCTCTGATATTGTCTTGAGTTATATTCATTCAACACGTGCATTTCACACTCCATTCTGAGGTCTTTGTTTGAGAATACAACCCTCCCCGCACATTATTCACTGCTTACGCAAACTCAGGGATAACAAAAGACACAGTGACTCAGACTGTTTGTTAGCTGAGAATTTCACCTCAGCAATTATCAAGGTTATTTATACACATGTTTGAGCAAATAAGTTCTTACGGCTCCAGCGCAGCACTGAAAGAAACACTGGCTGGGAGGAACTGGGGGCATTACTGGAATATGCTGAATCACGGTGGGATTATTGATTTAAATTGGTAGTAATTACGAGACAGAGGAATGATTGGTTTAATTGTGTTCTGCAGTGAATAGACGAATTTAGAAGAGATGTGTCATAGCAACATGCAGTAGAATTAGCCTTCATTTGGAATTTTTATTTTGTCTATGTAAAATTATATACTGTAATCAGGGGTGGAAGAAGTACTCGATTTGGTTAATTAAGTAAAAGTATAAATACCGGAGCAAAAACACTATTGTATGAAAGAATTTACCTTAATACTTTTACGTAAGCACCTGTTTTGAAATGTACTTAAAGAGTAAAACGTGAAAGTGTAGTGAAGTAGAAAGTACAGATACCTTCTCTCAAATGTAGTGAAGTAAAAGTAAAAAGTAAAGTACAGATACCTATTTTTTTTTTTTTTTGTACACTATTTACTACTTTTACTTTGTTATATTCCACCACTGAATATAATCTGCTATACACTTGACCAAGAAATACATTCATTCCTGCCCAGCAACACATAAATATACAGTACAAAACATAAGGAGTATTACAATTGATTTAAAAACTTCATCATTTAAAGTTGCGCTATGTAACTTTTGTTTTGTAGTGGTAAAGCTAAAAATAACTGTCATGCCAACATGTACTTCTTGATCATCTGATAATAAAATTCTTTCTAATCAGCTGCAGCACTCGGCAGACTTTTTTCTGAGCCCAAGAGCTGCGTGTACAATATGTCTGTACTGGGGCAATCCATCAACTCTGGCTGCAATTCACTTTACATTGAAAAAGTGTCACTTCTCTCTCTGTACCTTCTGCAGTGAGCCTTGATATTTTGGTCTTAAAGTGTTTGCATTAACCCACTCTACATGGTCCATACTCCTGGTGTTTTTATTTCACTATTGTATCTGTAAATCAAGATATGAACATTAATTACAGACAAATGAGGCAGCTTCTTTCCCGCTAGCGTTAGCAACAGGTTTGATTGACAGCGTTGCTAAGCGGAGAGCAGGGAGGAGTCTTACCTCTATCAGCCTCACTCTGGATCTGGATTGGCTCTTTGGTTGCTATGATACTCACGGTTGGAATTCCTAATATGGAAGTTGCCTCCAAATTGGCCCCTATAGCCGTTAGCCTCGATGAGCTTCATTCGTGACGTCACATTCACTTAGTCCACTTCTTTATACAGTCTATGGTACAGACCAGGAGGCACATTATGATATCTTTGAGGCAGTTAGTATTGAACCATAACAAACATAGATTTCAGTTTTACATTTTGTTCGTTGTTAACTCCAATACTGATTTAAAACTACTTCATATTATAAACAGGGTCATTAACTGCAGAACGTATAGGAATCTACTGTGTCATATCACTGTTGCAAGAAGCAGATTTTCATTTATCATTTCATTTATCTGTGTTTATGGCCCCCTTATTCAATTACAGAAAAATACAAATAAGAAAAAATAAAAACATGTACATGGACAACCTGCTTTTTCATAGAGTGTACAGTGATGGGTTTTACAGGGATAAATGCCATATTGTGGAACATTCCAGTCTAAGACAAGTGTGTGTACAGCCAAGCCATTCACTGTTGGTCACAGAGTTAATTAAAGTTGTCTCTGCCTAACATTTCCCCTTCAATAATGACTTAAATACACAGGTTTAGGTTAGCTCATCTATGTGATCCAGTCCAGTTTCTCTCAAAGATGTCGCTGTATGTAATAGTTCATGGGTGAGTGGGTGAAGTATGTTATGTCTTACCATGTTGAACTGTTCGCATGACTTAGCAGCTGGTACATCTGCAGGCAGAGTGTAAAAGGTGACTGAAGACATGCCCTGGCCAGGATAAAACAAGCATTTCCACAGGAGCTGTCCATGGTACTAATATGAGCTTAGTTATAGTTCCAAGCTGTAATACTGTCTTAAATCTTTTTTTTTTTTTTTTTTTTTTTTTTGAGTGAAACACAACTATACTGGATTCAAGTCATTATTATTATTATTATTATTATTATTATTATTATTATTATTATTATTAATTTATTTATTTTTTTATTTTTTTATTTTTTTTTATTAGCCGTGGTAACAGTAGTAGTAGAGGTAATAGTAGTAGTTGTTGTTGTTGTTGTTGTAAATTCTATTCATAATACCAAAATAAAACTCAAATATGTTTTAGATTAGCCTGGGACAATGGCAGGACTTAATTTAAGGCAGAACAAAGTCACTTTGAATGATAGAGCTCCCCCTGTAGCTCCTTTATGAGAATACACTCCCAGGGAACAGACTCAAAAGTGCTTTTTATTTTATATTGAAATAAGGCAGTATAATATTTAACATTGCCAAATATTAAAACAGTAAGAGTTTCCCAGAAGAACTACCTTTTGGTCACGTCGGCCATATTGCAGGACTGGTTTTCCACACAGAGACGACATGTGGATCGAACAGTCACCCCAAAATACATTTAACCATCACAGGGACTTACAAGGATATTTAATAAGGTACAAATATGACTTAGGTCTGCTTTAGTGCACTGTATAACATTTCTCATGGAGGATCCTCTCCACAGATCTGACCTGTCACTGACCTGGATGTGCCACCTGCTTCTCTTGATGGAGACAGTTAAGTTTAATGCAGCAAGCAGTTTATTTAGCAAGTTTATTTATACAGCACCTTTCCCAGACGAGGTAGTCACAAAGTGTTTCACAACAAGAAGTTAAAACAATGCCATAGAAGGACTTAACCAATACTTAAATAGAACTAAACCAGGACTAAACCAGGACTAAACCAATACTTAAATAGAACTAAACCAGGACTAAACCAATACTTAAATAGAACTAAACCAGGACTAAACCATTACTTGAATAGAACTAAACCAGGACTAAACCAGGACTAAACCAATACTTAAATAGAACTAAACCAGGACTAAACCATGACTAAACCAGAACTAAACCAGGACTAAACCAATACTTAAATAGAACTAAACCAGGACTAAACCAGGACTAAACCAATACTTAAATAGAACTAAACCAGGACTAAACCAGGACTAAACCAGTACTTGAATAGAACTAAACCAGGACTAAACCAGTACTTGAATAGAACTAAACCAGGACTAAACCAGTACTTGAATAGAACTAAACCAGGACTAAACCAGTACTTGAATAGAACTAAACCAGGGCTAAACCAGTACATGAATAGAACTAAACCAGGACTAAACCAGGACTAAACCAGGACTAAACCAGTACTTGAATAGAACTAAACCAGGACTAAACCATTACTTGAATAGAACTAAACCAGGACTAAACCAGTACTTGAATAGAACTAAACCAGGACTAAACCAGTACTTGAATAGAACTAAACCAGGACTAAACCAGTACTTGAATAGAACTAAACCAGGGCTAAACCAGTACATGAATAGAACTAAACCAGGACTAAACCAGTACTTGAATAGAACTAAACCAGGACTAAACCAGTACTTGAATAGAACTAAACCAAGACTAAACCAGGACTAAACTAGTACTTGAATAGAACTAAACCAGGACTAAACTAGTACTTGAACAGAACTAAACAAGGACTAAACCAGTTCTTAAATAGAACTAAACCAGTACTTGAAAAGGACTGAACCAGTACTTAAATAGAACTAAACCAGGGCTAAACCAGTGCTAAACTAGTACTTAAACAAAAATAAACTAGGACTAAACCAGGACTAAACCAGTACTTAAGTAGAACTAAACAAGGACTAAACCAGGACTAAAACAGTGCTTAAATACAACTAAACCAGGATTAAACAAGGACTAAATCAGTATTTAAATAGAACTAAAACAGGACTAAACCAGTACTTAAACAGAAATAAACCAGGACTAAACCACTAGTTAAACACAAATTAATTAGGGGTAAACCAGGACTAAACCAGTTCTTAAACAGAACTAAACCAGGACTAATCTGGGATTAAATTTGGACTAAACCAGGTCTTGTGTTGCATTATTATTTATACAGCTGACGTGTTCATTTAGTGAGTTTATTCAGCAGTAGTAGTGTATTTAGAGGCAAATCCTTAGTGCAGTTACATAACACAAACTAAACAGAGGCCACCCACCTTTGTCTGAGATGTACCATTCATCACTCCTCTGCAGTAGTTTTACCACACCAGGGGCTACAGGTCCTTCTGCAGTTAAGTCTCTGTAAAACAAACCTCCCATTGTGTGAAAATAAGCCAAGATACATTCACTACCTTTCACAGCTTTGTAAGGTTTATGCTAGATGGGTAGAGTAGCCATGAATTATTCTTAAGTATGAATACCGTTACTTCAAGTTAATATTACTCAAGTACTCAAGTAGTTGTCCAAGAAATCTTTAAGCAAGAGTAAGAAAGTACTTGGAAAAACTACTAATCGAGTGTGAGTAACTTAAAGAGTAACTACCTGGACACAACATGTGATTTATAATGTGAAGTTAATGCAATTTAAATGCAACAAAACACAACAAAATCTAGCGTTTTTAAAATTATTCCAGGAGCGGTGCAAGAAACACAAATGTTGAAATGTAATAGTGTCAGAATAAAGCTTTGGTCACTTGTTGGAAAGAGTATTTTCTGGACTGGAAGTCACACTTTTTTCATAGTTGTCCGGGGGTGTGACTTATACTCAGATGCAACTTATATGCGAAATGATTAAAATATATAATTTCATATCTTTGTTATTGTCACACTGACTCCTGTGCGAGGGCACTCTAGGCTTGTGTACCTGCAAGCCAGCACGTTACATATTATCTGATTAACTGTTAATAGATTATGTAAACATACCAGACATGTATTCAGTTCTGTCTATGCTTCATGTAGCTGAATAAATATTAATGTGTTATGTTAGCGTGCTGTACTACTATTCAGCCTGTTGTTTTCTATTTTAATGTTCTTATTATAATTTGCCTTTAAAGATAAAATGACGGTTTTTGGTTTCGGATTTTGTAAAATAAATTTCCCATAGTCCAGTGCGACTTATATATGTTTTTCTTCGCCTTTTTTCGCTGGTGTGACTTATACTCCGGAGCAGCGTATAGTCCTGAAAATACGATAACTAAAACCTTTACTAAAGAAAGAGTACTGTTACTTCAATTAAAATATTACAAGTAAAAGTATGCTGCTAGAAAAGTACTCCGAAAAGTACAATTTCTATAAAAAGTTGCTCAGTTAAATGTGAGTATTATATAGACCCTTTCAGACCATTTGTGTATGTTATGGTAAAGCGGGGAAAACTGTAGGTGGGAGCTGGTTCTCATGCTGTCTCTTTACATCTGTTCTTCCTCCTCCTATATACTTCTTAGGTGACCAACCGCCTACTCTGCACCACCCGGGGGAGGAGTGGCCAGAACATTTCAAACGTTGTACGTCAAAATATGGCGGACACCATTCACTTGCACCTGCGACTCTGCAACATTATACAGTAAGTCATTGTGTTGGGATCCTGTTCAAGACTGAGCCGTTCCTACCAACGTAGAAAAATTTAATAAAACATGGCACCTCCATTAGAGTTTAGATTGGCACGGGCCCAGCTTGAGTCTAGGGCGCAGAGCTACATGTGTTCCTCTGCTATCAGGTAGGCTACACTCTCCGAGCATGAGTGACAGCTGCCCCAGCACGATGAGCGCAGCCACCACAGTGTTATATTTTTCTCTCAAGACAAAATGTCAAGCTCCCAAGTAAAAAAAAAAGTGGTCAATGATGCAACGTGAGGGAAGGAGCATGAATGAAAGTGCAGGCTGTTACACAAAGCAGAGGAGAAGAGGAGAGAGACATGGATGCCCTCCCTGAAAGAGCGAAAAGACGAGGTGAGGGGGAGAGATAATGTGGGCCAACGAGTGGGGACAAGTGCTTCTGGTACCGGAGACACACAGGTTGAACACTAACACGTGGTCGCATGGAGCTCCATCGGGCGTGCTTATTCTGTCACTAAAACTCCACACGTAACATAAAAAAAAATGTAAATAATGTATCTCCAGGTCTATGTCTGTGCAGGGAGTAAAAACAATAACAGAAAAGTTCAAACAAAAGGCTCAGTGCAGCTCAACAATTATAGTCATTAGATCCAATGTCAGGGCAGTTTGAGGGGTATAACAGACCTCAGGACAAAAGTGTCTCTCCTCTGTGTCCTCTGTGTACTGCAGCATCACACCAGCCTCCAGGGGGAGCAAGGTGAATTGTAGAGACATGACAGGAAAGCCTCTTCTAAGCCTCTCTCTCCGCTCTGTTGTTTCGGTTGGTGATGAGACGAGACATTCCTTCGAAGTGTTTCCTCTGGAACGTCTTCTGCCATATTTGGTGTAGAAAGTCCGTTACATTGCGGCAACCGTGACATACAGGGAATGACTGGGCCCAGGTCAGATTTGGACAGTACGTGCGTTGGATATTTTTTAGATCTGATCTGAAGTCTAAACTCTGCACAGAAAATCCGCACCTGACCTGAGTGTCAAACCTAAGACCTTCTCGTTGTGAGGCCAGAATGCTGATGGCTGTGCTGTTGTTCTAACCAGCAGTGAGATAACAATACGCTTTGTTCCATTTCATTGTTACTGACACCCCTGATTGATTACTGTGTTTTCTTGAGAATAAAAATCTATCCAATAATGTATAGATCCTTGGCACTGATAGTAACATTCTGTCCCATTCATTTTAATGAGGCAGCAAAATAAAAACATGCATATTGGCGTTTGTAGACAGCACAGACAAATTATTGTTGTTTATATGTTTGTTACATTTGCCAACGAGGACAGCCAATATATAACTTCCAGCTCGTGTCTAAAGTTCATTAATGTATGCAGGGAACCACTTTTCAAGGGACCACTCACCCGTTAACACACACATTCATACATCAGTGTACACAGACACACTGGGGACAGGTGAGTTAAGTGTCTTGCCCAAGTACACGACAATAATATTCATCTGTGGGACCTAGAATTGCACCACCAACCTGTGGATCACTGGATCTGACCGCTCCACCAATGAAGTTTATGTCGAGAGTGGGATTCGAACTGCCAATCTTCTGATCAGTGGACAAACGCTCTACCAACTGAGCTTCTGTCGCCCAAAAAACAAGCTCCATGGAGAAAGTTTAGTTTTTTTTACTGTTGTCATTGGATTAATCGCATTGTTTTGAGCAAAAAAACTAAACTAAGCACATTTAATTCAATAAATGCAAGATAAATTAGTTCTATACTGATGAACATTCCAGGTAATCTCACCTCTGCCTCTTAAACAGGTGGCATAAGGTTACACAGTGCATCTTTAAAATTACCTTAAAGTTAAAATCAACTTTTTTTGGCTACTAAACTGTGTATATGGTGTTTTAATGGTACATCTATGGGTTCTACTCCTGTTTTTTTGGTCAATTTTAGTGCATACTAGGTAATTTGCAGCTTTTTGGTCAAAAACTGTCATTTCAAGTACTATGTGACATTACACATGACTGCTCTGAGCTGTTTCTGATTACAAACACCTGGCTAAAGGGGCAGCCAGGTTATGTCAGGAGCAGGGATTCATACCACTGACCTACAGATAGAGAAGATGCGCACTCTACCAATTTGTGATGTTTGATGAAATAAAACAAAAATTCCATTGTCAAACGGTTGTCCCCTGCTATATTTTTTGGCGTTTTATTGTCCACCATAACGTTCTTTACTATGCGATCGTTAGTATGCATGCTAATTTCCGCACTAATCGCTAACATTAACAAGCTACGCAAAACAGTGCTAGACATGGGAGTGTTTTCTAATCCGGCTCCGGTGTTACTCACGTGTGGGCGAGTGGTCGTCAGTCGCTAAAACAGCCCGGGTTCATTATAGTTTGCGATGTCTGGTGGTTTATGGTAAAAAAAAACTCTACTAAAAATGCATTGGAGCTGATGTATGGACCAGTACCAACCGATGGAACGCACATGTCCTGTTTACGAACACCGGAAGGGTCTATAATGTATGATATAATTACTTTTTGTGTATCAACCATTTGAAATACTGCCCCCTAGAGACAGTTTTCACCATTCCAATTGCAACACGCTGGTCCCTAGGTAGCTCATTTCCCTCTATGTAATCACTCACCTGAACTAGTGACCAGTACTACCATTACCAGTACTTCATCCATGCCACTTTCTGCTGAACCTGCTCCTATGGGCTTTGAAATGCAGATTCACACCCCAGTGCCATTACACTGTTTGTAATTATGTATGTTTGAATAATTATCTAAATGTACAGAGGAAATGAGAAAACATGGTACACACAATATACATTTCCAGTCAAATCCCATGGAAGCATTAGTAATATAATCAAAAGCGCATGTATTAAAGTCCATGTGGGTTTCATGTTTTTGTAATGATTACTACATTTAGTGGGATAGTACCTGTGGGTGAGAAGAAAAGTACAAAAATATACAGGAAGTAGTGGTTAGTTCTAAAATTAAACACCTCTATGTACGTCATAAAAACCAAAAATTACATCCGAAATACAGGGATAAGTACGCACAAGGAAGTCGAAACATTCATTTAACAAAATAAAGGTGTTGTCATTTGTTTTTTTAATAAATAAGCTACAAATCTTTATACACTAAATAGTACATGCATTGAAAGAGTCAGCACTTATAAATATCTTGGATTTTGGCTTGATGAAAACGTATTATAAAAAAAAAAAAAAACATACCTCAGAATTATGTAACAGTTTAAAATCTACATTATCATTTTATTACAGAAACAAATGCTGTATCCCAGTGAGTTACAGAAAAGAAATAGTACAAGCAGCCTTCCTCTCCATGTTGGATTATGGGGATGTGGTACTATACGTGCAGACTTAGATCCTTCGTTTTATTACAGGTGATGGATTTGTAACTCATCACTGTTTCTCTATGAAAAAGTAGGTTGGTAATCAGTGTTTGTTAGAAGAGAACAGCACTGTATGAAGTTTATCTATACGAGATTACTTCAAAAACTGCCAGAATACCTCACCTGCTTTTTAAACATTGATACCTGAACATTTAACACCAGATCACATGACCGCATAAGGTTAAGGACGAGCCGCACCAGAACTGAGACGAGAAAGAGGGTTTTAGTCGTTTTGCTTCAGAAAAATGGAATACACTCCAAGGAAAAGCAAAACTGGACACGTTGGTGACACAGTTGCAATTTAATAATCTGATAACAAACTTTTATACTCACACCTGCAGTTGTTTTTGATGTTTTATATGGACTTATTTGTTTTAGATTGTTGTTTTTTTTTTCAGTTTGTATTGTATTTGAAACAGGGCGCCCATGACAAAGAGAGCCCAAGTGTTCTCATTTTGTCCCTCTGTATAAATAAATAACGATAAAGATTTTGTAATATATTGTGTCATTTAGACTTGTTTGTACTCTTGTTGCTAGGTAACAGATATGGACTTAACTCTATGCATGTCATATCTGCTGCCCATAGATTCATAGACGCAAAATTCTCTGTCTCTGTCCGCTGTTATGACTCGATCACAACTGAATGGTGAAGCAAATCCCCATATAAGAATGTAAAATGTTTATTTCAAGATATTTAAGTCATTTATCTGGTCTCCTCACTAGTCACACGTAACAGGGGATGTTTTTAGACGTTTATGCGCACAAGTTCAGAAATCTCAAATGAAAACTGGATAACCGTTGAACTCAGATGCCACTTTTAAACACTAATTATTATGTAAAATAAAACTCCAAAAGGTTTATACACTCAACAATGACTTTTAACGAGGCTTTGACCCCAGATGACATCCCCTTGATTATTCATTAGATTTTTGTGCGCTATAGGAAAAAATACAAGGGGGGAAAAAAATGTAATTAGAAAAACACTACACAAGATTTATTTATTTATTTTTTAATCTAAAGATAATTATGTTAAAGGTGCTGTACCTGATTTTACTGTCTTAAACACTTTGCAGGGGTCCAGTTATCCCTCACTTGCCTTATGCATTCCAAGTACCCTGATTATTCATTGCGAGATTATAAGCACTATTCACAACTTTCAGAGGACAGAGCTTTACCACAGAGTTTTACCACCGCAGTAAAGCAACTAGCATGCTAACCGTGCACTTCATGACAGTAAAACAGACACAGCTGACATATTTTGACGTCAAGAGCTGCTTATACAATCTATCTGTACTAATGCAAGACAAACTTTGCTGAAATACATGGAAAAAAATGTAACTGTTACTTCGCTTTACTGAAATGAGTAATCTAACCTGGTATATGCCCTTTAATGTGCTTAATTTGAACCGGTGAATCCAAACTGCCCATAGAGAACGACTGTGGGAGTGCGAATGATCTTTCTAATGCTGTTGAGGTCCACGTAGTCGTAGCTATTTACAACTTTGCGCGGAACACTTTTGTACACCCACTTCTATACTGTTTAAATGTTATTTCCACTAATTATCAAAAGGGTGTTGGCGTGTTGATATGAAGTAGCCTAAAGTAATTCATTAAAATGCATTTTGGAGATTTGCATGTAGGTGTTTTGGAAAGGCAGTTGGGTTTGTTTTGAATTCCAAGTGATATTTTTAATACAAAAGAGAGGCACAGTCAGAGACCTTTTCAGTGGAGGATGAGGTGCTAATGTTAATTTAGTAAACACAAAACAACAGATTACACTTGCTTCTTGTTTGTCTAAAAACTGTTGTTATAATGTCTCGGAGATGCCAGTAATTGTTCTTGCGGTGAATGTTATTATATCACTTCAGCTGGATGAGTTTCAACTTTAACTAGGAGGGAGCGATATATATATACTGTAAGAGGTTATAGAGCTATCTGCTGTTTCTGAAAGTTTATTCTTCACTGATCACTGGCTATAACCACCTGCCATTCAGATCAGAGCATGATGGAGACCAAGAGCTGCATTGAACAATCAAAAAAAAGCATAATAACATAAAAAGCAGATCATCGTGAGATCACATTTACATCTTTATCGCCATATTGCTAACCCCTACCTTTAACCTTTGGCCGCAGCTGCCCTGGGACTAACTAGCAGATGAGGCCGAGTCTCTCTTTGCCTTGGCACCAGAGAAATTCTCCTTCATATGAACCATCTGTCACATTGAGGACCTCAGGGACTGGCCTACTGCTGGGGCTCAGAGTCAGGACTAAACATGAGGAATCGGCATTTCATTTCTATACACCTAAAACTTACAATGAATGTCTTTCTGTCAAACCTCTTGTTGTTGACAATTTCAAATCTGGTTAAAACACAAAAACTTAACAAAACTATGATAACAGTAATGACATGATCATTTTAATGTATTGAAGTCTGTGATCAATACAACATTTGTTCTTTGGCTGTTTGATTTTCAACAAAAAAGAGTGTGACTGTTGGCTAATGCTAGCTTGTGACAGTAATGTTATTTCAGAGACTTTTTAACAGCTAAATCTGTACTTTCTTGTCAGATTAAGTCACAGAGCTTCACACAGAGCAGTGCATCTAGTTAGCTTTACACCTTCATTACCAAACATATCATTTAATTAACTCCTATTAGCAAACTCTGATTAGCTGTACACTGAAATGAACACACCCTAGTTGGATCATTTAATCAACTCCTATTCGCAAACTCTAATTAGCCGTACACTGAAATGAACACACCCTAGTTGGATCATTTAATCAACTCCTATTCGCAAACTTTGATTAACCGTACACTGAAACTAACACACCCTAGTTGGATCATTTAATCAACTCCTATTAGCATACTCTGATTAGCCGTGCACTGAAACTAACACACCCTAGTTGGATCATTTAATCAACTCCTATTCGCATAGTCTGATTAGCCCTATTATTTGTTTTGCTTTAGATGACCAATTAGGGGCATGGACGAAGTATGACTCAGAAAACTGTTCACACCTTAGGAGAGTTTAATAGACTTCTCTTAAAAAAATAGCTTGTTCCAATTTAGACAATTCAGTTTTCAAGATCAAGCATACCTCGACGACTGAGACATAACACAGACGTCTCTCATCACCGAAACAATTCCAATACACAAGATATTAGCCCAATATCTGAAGCACAGCCCTCCATTTTGTTTCCCACTTATAATCGTATCGTCCTTTTATTGTCCTAAACATGCTGCCAGTCTGCGGTCCATGGAGCGTGCACGTCGAGACAGATATTTCGGCTCCAAAATAAGTGCCGTTCGGGGAGGCATACGTCAGGAGAACAGGGCTTTACAGTGATCTATACTCCAGCTAAAGCTTTTAAGATCCACATTAGCTACTGTCCCGCAGCCATCCCAGTGTCTGCTGCAGGGGGAACAGGCCATTTACCAACAGTGTCATCTCAATACGGGCCTGGGGTTATGAGCGAACGGCCATGGAGCTGTTGTGTCTGCGATAAGAGGACGATATGAGCAGATGAATGAGGAGGGAAGTAATGCAAGGCCTGAAGAAAGAGGCGTTTGTGTGGAAGAACTTTTTATTTTTATTTTTTATTTGGGACACGGTGGGATATTAAAAACACCAGACAGCTTATCTTATTTTAAGTGCAGTCTGAGCTAATTGGAAAGTTATCTAAAGTAATCAGACAATCGTTGGATAACATCTCAAGGCGTTACCATGTGTAGAGAAGTTTATAATATCCAAAAACATGTATAGGACACTTGGGTACAGAAAGGTTTGTCTTACCATAAAGGTTCACCATGTAACTTTTCTGATGGAGATGTTTTTGTTTCGCCTGGATTGGTCCATGGTGTGGCATTGTTACAGGTTTTATTGTCTTCATTTGCCTGGGATCCAGAATACACACTTCTCCAATACTTTTAGTGAATCTCTCAGAGTTCAGATGATGGGCGTGACTGACGGGAGGATTAGCCAATCACAGACACACACGGTCGTCCATATCTAACCAATATGGCAGCTTACGAGGAAAAAAACGAAAAGAAAAATATCACAAGGGACTGAAAAAGACTGCGGATTTCTGCAGAATCAATAGTGGCGTTATTTTGAATGTACATTTTGAAGATTCGTGTAAGTAAAAGGAGTTTATTTGCTCGCTTCAGGTGGACATTAATTTAGCCGCATAAACTCACGTAGCGAATATAAAAACCCATGTGACCGTCGGACTGTCGGACTACATACCTGCACTGGACCGTTGTGCGTACAGGTGTTGAACAAAGCCAAAATAATCCCATCATGCTGGTTGTTGTTGTTTGCCCAAAATCCTCCAGAGAAACACAACTGAACAAACTTCATTGCACCTCACAATGCTTTAAGTTCAGGCTAGAAACAAAAAAATGTTGGCTAACTAATAACTTGCCCAGAGACACATAGCCTAAGCGCTGTCTAATCTTCATTAGTAGAGTAACTCAGGGAAAAGTTTATGGTTGTCCAGGATTAAAAGTGTAGCAGGACTTCAGCGATGGTTCTTTTTCAACTTCAGGGCAGTACTTTGGCGAAGATTGAGGCAGCAGGTTTTAGCTTTAGCTTGAAACATGTACAGCGTTCCTTATTATAGTTTAAAGTAACAGCTAATGCTTAGACACGACAAAAACATGTACAGCAAACGGGTAATCAGAATGTACATGGTGCGCCCTCTGTTGGATTATCTCAGACTCATGACTCAGAAGACCGTAGTTGCCATAACCAGGTAACCAACACCCAGTTTTCGATGGAAACAGGTTCAAAGTAAGATTTTTCTGATGTGAATTTTGGAAATATGCCGTATTTTCCAGAATATAAGTCACACCAGCCAAAAATGCATAATAATGTAGAAAAAAACATATATTTCACATATAAATCGCATCTGACCCTCGACCAAACTATGAAAAAAGCGCAACTTATAGTTCAGAAAATACTGTGCACATTTTATATGGATGGAAACGCAGTTATTGAGCGAAGCAATCCCGCAAGCTTCAGTAACCAAATCTGCATTGGTGTGTCTGAAAACCTGACCTTAAGAGATAAATAAAGTTGTTTGATTGTTTGATAAAAAGTTCATTGTATTACACATTTAATTGTTTAGCTATACCAGGCAATATAGCTAAGAGAAGATGTACGACCTGGACACGTTTCGACTTCATTTATTCACACGTTTAACACACAAACCCTGGCTGTGTCTTTCTCTCAACTCTATTCCACCTTGTGATGTCATCATGTGGTAATACAGGAAGTGCTCAATTGTGTTTTTAAACTCCACACACCTTCACTAGAATCATTTGGATACTTTCAGCCCTGAAATTCCCCATCTATTCTGACCAAAAGGTAAAAGGTTAACTTGAAAACTACCGCTTCGTGACATCACAAGGTGGAACGGAGCATTTCGAGCTGTGGACTAATAATAAAAGATTACTCAAACATGTGTGAATGAAACAAAACATAACTCCAGCTGTGCTTTTGAGGAAATAACAACATTATAACACAGCTTAAACCTCATGAGAGTCAGTTTGGCGTAATACGGGACCTTTAACAAAACTAACACGGGTTTGTCTCACTTGTCCTCTCTCTCCGTCATCTCCTTCCCTCTGTCTTCTCTCTCTCCTCCTCTTCACTCCTCCTCTTTCTCTCGCTCTCCACCTCCGCTGCCTGTGGAGTTGAACATCTGTGCACAGCTGTTGTGGAGGTGTCCTATTTGAGTGTTGTTTTTCTCAGTCCTGTGCGTAACCGTCCAGCTGCCCCTGTCCTCCCCCCCGTCCCGTCCGTCCCTACTGTCCGGTAAACGCCAGAGTCAACCACGCTGACTCTAAATAACACGTCCAACACGCTAATGTGACGCGAGAGATGCTTGTTTCACACACACTGCTGAAATTTGACCATCCGGGCTACCGCACAAAGCCTCTTACCAAGTCTCTCTTCAAAACTGATCGTATCTGTCCTGTTCGCTTTACATCACACACACATAATTGTACTTCCTTGTGTTTTATAGTATTTATTGGGTTCAGAGTGATGAAATTGATACTACACAACACCAAGAACAATGATCCTGATGCTATAGGGATAAAAGAGAAGGGATTGTAAAAACATAAACTTTATTAAATATTGATCCAACTGTAATGTTCAACAGATTTATCCACAAGTAAGGGCATAATTCAAGTTTGAAGAAAAGTGTAAAATATAGACATTAAAGGAAGCATAGGTAGCATTTGTATTTAAAATTTCATCAACGTTATGTTTATTTTTTGTCCCCAGATACGAGGTAAATATGTTCTGTTCATATTTACTGATTACTGTACTGAATTATATATATGTTGTTTTTTTTTAGTTTTTATTTGATGGTTAGTTCTCAAGATGATTATCCAATCATAAAGCAAAATGAGCCTCACCTGAGTCTCTCATTTGTGTTGCCAGTTTCATTGCTGAAATCCATTTAGCGTAAACCTAAAGGGACTCTCTCTCATCTGAATCCTCACGACTTAACATGAGCAAATGCATCAAAATACAATTATAACTAATATGAGAGTCATAAAAAGTTCTTAACGTAATGTAAAAAGTTCTTAACGTAATTGTTAATTGTTTCTATTTTTACTTTCAAAATTTGCTAAATATTGCTTTAGTCCAAAAATGGTCAAATTATTCTGTGGAGAGCTGTTAAAACTGTGGTTTTTCTGCTATAGTTAAAATCTATGAATCTTTTGGACATTTAAATCACAATATTGATCTAAAACAACTTAAGAGAAACAAGTTGAGTTGGAAAATTGTGGTGCCCAATAAGAGCTGACATCATCACAACAAAGAGCCACACTGGGCCGGACCACGCAGTCAGCTCAGCCCGGGGGTCTAAACATGGCCGACCATTGGGGTCAATGGGTCGCGCTCAATGGAGCATGTCCTGAGTTTGGCCTTCAGCGGTGAGTCACATCCGGTCTTGCACTGCCCAAGGACCATGAGCAGTTGAGCTACACCCCATGAGACTTTGCGTGACAAGAGTGAGCGGAGCGGCCACGAAGGAGGCAAGGGAATATTAAATAAATTACAAATTATAAGGTTTATGCTTCTGGGGCGCTTCAGGGACATGTTCTAAACCTGTGGCTCATTCACAACAGTTGGACGCATTTGCATTACTCACATGCTCGTCCATGTTGTACCACATGACTGCTCTAACCAATCAGCACTTGAGCTTAGCTAGAGCAGACATAGAGCGTAGGATTAAAAAGCATTTTAAGACAAACGTATTTTGAGATCAGAAGAAGTTTATGATCTAAAAATAGGTAAAAATCACCACAGGCAGGAGGGATTTTTTAGTTGTAGTACCAATGAGTGACCACTAATCCAACTTGAGACAGCTTTAAGCGAGCAATACTCTATCCAGTTATTTTAGTAGATCCATTTTAGCCATGTGCTAAAGTATGTACAGAGCAGTGGCCGTGTACTGATGGTGGTGAAAACGGGGGTAGATTGGAGCAATGACGCCTTGAAATACAGGAGTATAAAGATGACTTAAACATGGATGAACCACACTAAATTATAACCTTGGTTATGTGATTTGATAGACCTCCTTTAACCCGTAGGCTGCATGTTCTGAATGTATATTTTACATCAACACAAAAGAGATTTAAGTACACACTACAGGAAAATACATTGATATAAAATTCGACATATTTCACCTTCGTCTCTGATGAAATTTCAATAAAAGGACAAAGAAACGGTCCTTAAATACACCACGGCTCAAAAAGAATGTTTACGTTAAAGCCGCAGTGGAGTGGTTTGAATTTTTCTCAACAAACACTTAGAACAAGAGTCAAAGGAGAGTGTTGTTGGAAGATTGTTTTTATTTATTTACGCTCCATGTATGCATTGTAATTATTCAAGTAATTGAATATATAGTTTCATACACAGAATACTTATCCAAGTTATTTACAATATGCTGAAGTCTTTTTTCCATTCAAAAGGGTTTTCTTTTCTAAATAATCAATCACTATGGCAAGGATGCTAAGTCTTTATCATTCGGGAACTCATGGATAAACTTGTTAATCCATGAGTTAATAGTTGCATTTCCATCATGTTATTTTTAATGCGCATTTTGAAGGTTTGCGTAAGTAACGGGAGGTGAAAACGCAAAATTAGACCCTGTTTGACGCCCTTTAGAATCCATATTTCTCATAAAAGTTTATTCACTCGCTTCAGGTGGACTTTGATTTAAGCGCGTAACAGTTAAAGCAGATTTTGGAAAGTGGAAAGGCATTTAGCTGCATAAACTCACGTAGCGAATATAAAAACCCATCTGACCGTCGGACTGTCGGACTACATACCTGCACTGGACCGTTGTGCACACAGGTGTTGAACAAAGCCAAAATAATCCCATCATGCTGGTTGTTGTTTGCCCAAAATCCTCCAGAGAAACACAGCTAAACAAACTTCATTGCACAACGCTTTAAGTTCAGGCTAAAAAACAAAAGATGTTGGCTAACTAATAACTTGCCCAGAGAGTCTAAGCGCTGTCTAATCTTCATTAGTAGAGTAACTCGGGGAAAGTTTATGGTTGTCTAGGATTAAAAGTGTAGTAGGACTTCAGCGATCGTTCTTTTTCAACTTTACTGCAGTACTTTGGTAAAGATTGAGGCAGGAAACTTTGGCTTAGTGGTAAAACATATCCATAACATTATAACAGTTACAGCTAACGGCTAAATAGCAGAGAAATTGTGTCTCTGTCAATCAAACCTGTTGCTAATGCTAGCGGGAGGGACACAATAGTGAAATAAAAATACCAGGATCATGTAGAGCAGGTCAATCTGAACATTTTAAGGCAAAAATGACGAGCCTGGCAGCAGTATTTACGGAGAGAGGGGCAACAGTTTTCCAATGTAAAATGGAAAGGGCAAACCAATCAGAATGTGCACAGTGCGCCCTCTGTTGGATTACCTGTGTCATGACTCAGAAGACAGCAGCTTTCATAACCAGGTAACCAACACCCAGTTATGTGTCCAAACGCTTGGATGGAAACAGGGACAAAGACACATTTTGTTATACGTTTTTCTGATGTGAATTTTGGAAATATACACATTTTATACGGACGGAAAAGCAGCTAATGCCTTACTTTATTTATGTTATGTGTAAACTTTCTTTCTTTATTTCTTTTTTGAGCTGTTTGCAGTTGACAAGAATATTTTTCATCCAAGGTGGTAAATAAGTAAGAGTTAAGTGTTGTGGAAACTGCTACTCAACTAAGAGTAACTGTCTGGAGGTAGAGTAAAAGTATGACGTCTAAAGAAGTACAATTTCTTTTAAAGGTTACACAAGGTTACACAAGTAAATGTAACTGAGTACTACTACACATCTAGTAATCCCTATATGTCAGAAAATGTATATAAAAGAACAGCAAAATTTTGATTTAAAATTTCATAAACTTGACCTATGCCTGTCCCCAAATATGTTCGTCCCCAAAAGCTTTTACTGATAACAATGCTAAAATCCATTTTGGTTTGAACCTAAAATGCCTCTGATCTGAATCACCACTACCTAAACCCCAGCATCTGCAGCTCAGTGAGTGATTTCTGGAGGTTCTGACCTTTCACATGTGGGATAGTTGTGACTGTAGTAAGATTTTAAAACAGTAAGAGAGCAGGCTGCAGACAGTTCCTTTAATTTCCAAAATGGTTCTACTCTTAATCTAACTTTCCTGTTCCTAGGTCCAGTATGAACAGTATGTGCCAAAGTCAACATTGTCCCGGGTCACCATCTACCCCCCAGAGAAGGACTGCCTCACCAGTCGACTTTGGAAGAGACCTGCTTCTGTTCAACCACAGCAACCACGTACCAAACCTCCACCTCCTCAACGCAAATCCAACCAGCGCGTCTCTGCCCTGGAGCTCGTCAGAGTGGAGACTAGCCATGTGTTCAGCTTGGAAATGCTGCCGGTTCAAAGTAAAAGCTCTCCGGGTAAGGCCAAACCCAGATCTAAACCAGAACCAGGCCTGGACTTCCTGCCGCCTTTGGACTGCCGGTTGATTTTTTTCTCCTACAGGACGCTCAGAGGTACTGCAGGTCAAAGAAATATGCAGTGACGGTCAGATGTCTGCTCAACGCTCTGCAGGTGAGTAGCACTGATTTATAACTCCCTGTGTAATTAGAGCATGTGTTTTTCAAAGTGATTCATGTGCCTTTTATCTCATTATACAACTGAGTAAGTCCTGCTGTTTAAAATTTAACCCAATTAACAGATTGAAACATTTATTTCACACATTTCTTTTGTTTTTTTTTATTCTGTTTTGAACATCAAGTGATACTCAAAACATGTACAGAGTTATAGGAGCCAGGAGGAAGAATGACAAGATAACACATGGTTTTCTAATTAGACAATGTGTTTTTCAGTCTGATTTGTGTGCATTTTAGATAATTATACAACTGAGACTGGGCTTAATACACTTAATACAACATTTCATAGCGTTATATTGTTAAAATAGTTGGAGGATGGTGAAATGGATACACAGATTGGGATATAACATCTAAAGTCCAACTGTAACTGACAAAACCAGAACCAGAGCTGAACCTGGTGCTGGTTTACATCCACAGCCGTCTGATGGAGGCCTTTTTCAGGAGCAAGAAGACCCACAATGCTTTGCAGCACACACACAGGTCAGACAAATACTATTGACCCTATACCGTCCCATCCAATTTTTCCCTAAAAGCAACGAAACCACGCTTTCTTTGTAGCAGCACTTCTGGTTAAATGAAAATCCTGTTCCTTTCAATGGAGAATTTGGGGAATTTTTGGCGCTAAAATATTACATAAAGTTGGTTGGTTTATATCAGATGTTTAATGATTATGTGCAACAACAAGTCAACACTGCACCCATTCTCTGGGAAGCTTTAAAACAGCTCTGTAGTCCCTATAGAACTTATTTTCTGTCATGATCGGCAGCTCCATACAAAATAATACAACCCAAATGACGATGGCACTGCCCACGGTAACTTCCGGGATAAGGTGAATACAAACAAACATGATTCAAATGACATAAGTTATGACTGACAGCTGGAGATTTTGCTGTTTATGAAAGACTTAAGCTTTTAGTGAAAGCGTATTGCAAATAAATTGTCTTAAAATGTCTTTATGGACTGTTAAAGGGCCCATATTGCGCTAAGTTATAAATTCCCTCATCAAAAACATACCCAGAATTCTTCTCTCAAACAGAAAACACTCTGTACAGTCACAAAAACAGTAGCCAAGGAAGTGCTGGGTATCAGATATAAGTGTTTGTCTACATTTGTATACACTTGTGCGTAATTACACTTCCATTTTGGGCTGTGTACCTTTCCAATGGTACTTTTCACTGTATATTCCCCAGTATTAAGGATAATTTCGAATCTAAACAGAATAATAATGCTCATGAATTATCTTAAATCCCATTTCTACTTGTTTTTATTCATGATTTCAGATATGGGCTTTCTGTTATAGCAATAATGCAGTTCAAATCAAAATAGTATATGTTTTGAATGGGTAAAGATTATAGATATTCATAGACGCAAACTTCTATGGCCCTGTCCCAATACATGTGCAACTGTGCAGGGTGTCCCAATTCCCAATGTTTTGATCCATGTTTCTCTTCCCAAATTTCTACAACTCGAACACTTGGCGAGCCCACGCTACTCAGAGTTACATCAAATTGAACATTTTATGATACACAAATAAATAGTGAAGCCAATCTCCTACAATAAAAGGTTCTCAACAATGACACAACAAGGCTAATGCTAACAGCTATTGGAAAAAACACCAGGGAATGTCTCCAGAGTTGATTAATGATTGATAGCATGAACATTGAAAACCAAAAAAATTACAAAAATCCTACAAATCAGGAAGAAATCATTGGTCTGAAACCTGAAATGTGCTAACTCAGAACCTACCACCAGGATTTTTTTTCCGGTGTCGGCCAGTAAGCTTGTCCATTTGATTTTCTTCCATCTTATTGGTGGACTTCGGGTACAGAGAGCAGGATGTCAGGATCACTACACACACGTGCCATGTCTGTGCGCTAAATTAGGTGTTAAGTTTCACTCATAAATGGTGAGAATAGTCGTTGGCTTTCCGTAACTTGGATTATAATGAAGCACCAGAGGAGAGTAAGAGAGGAGAAAGAGAGAGGGAACGAGGGCGGATGGCACGGCACACACACAGAGGCAGGATGGAAAAAGCACTGGACTTTTAGACAAATTGTGTAGATTTACATTCTCCTGAACACGAGCGTGGCCTTCAGTACCACAGGCTCTCACTGGCACACGACTGACTGTAGACCTGTTGATTAAAATGCGTCTGCCTTATTATCGAGATTGACGATTTATCGATCTTTTGATTTCTGGCACAGCCCCAATCCCGGGCCTCCTTGAGCTCGTGCACTTATGACCCAGGCATTTTTAAAATCTGGTATGGATTTCTTTTAGTGGGTGGTGAGATAAAGCAAATTTGATAGCTTAGTTCTACTCGTCTCCAACAGCAATGAAAGAGCGTCTAAATTATTAATCAATTATTTTGGGGAGTGAGTTTTAGAAGTTTCCAGTGATTTGGGCTTTTTCAAGTTTACAGACCGGTGCTACTGGAAGTTTGTGCTGAAATTCTATTGTTTATTGTCTAAAGAAAGAAGATGTTTGATTTTTTTATTGCAGTGTTGAAATTAGTATTAAGTACGCGTTCCTTAGTTATTCTTCAGTATGGAGACAACTGTACTCTAGATAAGAATTTGGTTACACATCATGGTTGAAGTACAAAAAGGTCTCAAGCGTCAAACAGCGACGGATGTGAGTCACAGGAGCTCATTGGACACCCATTATTTTCAATTAAATAACATTTCTCTCACCTCAGATTAAAGTCCAGTGCTCAAAAAATAAGAAGTGCTTTTTGGTTGTTTTTGAAGAAGAAACATTTAACAAAACAAATGCGCTTTCAGATCAGACCTAACGATCGCTTTACGGCAGACACGTCAAACTCAGGCCCTTGACATAATTATATTTGGCCCGCAAGATCATATCAAATATATATCAGAGCTGACCCACCGGCTGCCACGTCAGTATAGAGCATGCACCTCTAATACTACAAATCCCAGAATGCTTTGCAAATGTGTTGGCATCGCCCCCCCACCACTTCTGTTGATACTCATTAGCATCTGGTACCTGTCACCTCAATCAAATTTAATACACTCCTTCTCAAAAAAACATGCAGATGTGTTGAAATGTTTAAATTAATACTTACTTTGGCCCACGACTTAGTTCCAGTTTTTAATTTTGGCCCTCCCTGAATTTGAGTTTGACAACCCTGCTTTACGGCATTAGACAGGAGAGCACGGACAAACTACTGATCAATACTTTTACTTTACAGCGGTTTTAACTGCTAACACATAGCATATTTAGGATCACCATGTTGCCGTTTATTGTTTTGAAAGTGCTATATTTGCCGAAAACAACATATTTTATAAGCTTTTGTTTGGGGACGTCCTCCGTTTACTTTCTGCACAAGTCACTCCCCCTTCAGAGCGCTATCGCTACACAATCAGCGGGTTTGTGAAGTTGCTGTGTACAGTTTTGTATTATGTTTTTATATGTAAAAGCTGAAGGTAATTCTGTTAACTGGGCAAAAAGTTGTAGGAGTGAAGATGTTTCGCTGCTCTTCTTCAGTTCTGGTTAGATTGCTGTTGGACACTGCCTTATATCTAATGTTTTTGTATATTTATGGAGAATTGTTGTTGACGTAAGCTTGTGGGATGAGCATTGGACCGAATCTTACAAAGAGCTTACTGTAAGGAGGGTTCAAAAACAGTCTGAGAGAAAACGCTAATATACAGAAACATGCACATTTAAAACCTCTTCAGGCCTGTTTTTGATGTTATAACAATGTCAAATTTTATAAAGCTCCATTTTCTGTAGTACATCCTCCTTAATATAACATCACATTTCAACATCATTATAATCTTTTACCAGTACAAACAGCTGTAATTGAAAAGATGCGAGATAGATGTGTTTAATGCATTTATGAGGAACATTCTCAACAAAGCAATAACACTCATCTCCATGGAAACAGTCCATCTTTACATCCTGTTGTTTTATTTATATGGGGCAGTGTAAGTATAGGCAGTATTGAAGGTATTGAACATATTTTCAAGGTTCGAAGGTAAGCTATTTAATGATTTGTAATTTGTAGATTCAGTCTTTACTATAGTCATTGTTTTTTTAGACCACGCATAGCTGTCTGAAATTGAAATAGTACTTATTGCATTATATTACATGGCTTATATGGTTCCTGGCTATATTTGAGGATGGAAATGGTTGTAAAAGGTGAGGGAAATTGAATGACCGGATGTATAATGGTGCAAGTCTATCTGCTTGTCTTTGTTTGCTGCCTCTATTGTTTTTCTTACACTAGGCAAAACGCACAAAGCTATTGAAATATATAAAATATTCAATATGCCCGTGCCACAAAGACAGCACTGGATGAATTCTAAGTTCTGGAGCATATACAGAATAATTTATATAAATGGTAGGGTTGCCAAAAGTATCAAAAATCAGATATTGATACTGAAATTAGTATTGAGAACTAGATACTCATTTGAGCCGAAATGCATTTTTTGGAATGATCTTGAGCTCTGTCAGAACAAGTGTAGCAGGGTGGACTTTGTGGAGTAACCAGCAGGTGGCAGTGGAGCAAAAACTATAAAGGTTTCCCAGCAGTCTTTGGTCTCTTGCTGTGTTGTCCTCCATGATGGAAGTCCAGAGGTGAAGCTGAGGGCCTGTCTTTGTTCTTCAGCCGACAAATGCACGCTTAATCGGCTGCATTTGAAGGACACTTACGTCACTTCCGGTGCGACAAGGACTGTCCCATTTCATGCACCCGATGAACGCGGCCAACAAATGTGAATCCGTGCGTCCGAGCAGACTTCACGCACTTCTGTATCCCATCACGCGCCGCACGTGACTTCTTCTACGGGAGAAACAAGGTATATATTTTCTTAAAGTTATGTAATACTAGATACAATTGGGAAGAGATCACCTATATTGTTATATTTGTCTATTGATATTCAAAGGGGAAGATTAATTCCTTAATTCATTCAATCTAAACAGAATTAAATGCCTGCGACGATGACACCTTGACTCTTCTTCAACTGAACAACAAATAATTAAAAGTAAAACTGTAATTATTTCATTAGTCAAAAGTCAGCAGCCATCACAGTTGCTAGGCGACGTAACGTAAGCGATGCAACGTAAGCACAGCGGTTGACGTACGCTCCGTGGCACAGGCCTGTCCCGTTTTGACATGGGCGCAACTATCGAATTTAGACACGTCACGGTGTGTCATGGCCTGGCCGAGCTGATATCACTGACTGAGCACGATCGCCAGTTTTGAAGCAGTTATGGGGTTTGAGTCAGCAACACCCCGCAGTGCGTCCTGCTGTCTTGTCTTAAAACTGAACGCCTTTTATAGCCAATGAAATTATAACAATCAGAAGCGTTTCACTATTTTAAATAAATGTTAAGTTATTTAGCTTATTTATGTTCTGGGTTAAACCTGGTGGAGTTGCTGGTTTATTTACTTTGTCACCCACTCGTAATACCACACAAGTATAAGACAACATAGACTAGTATACGCCCATGGATCACTATACCTGACTACTATGCCAACTGAGTGATTACACAGATATAAGATCCGATAGTAATCTAAAAAAGTACTGTGTTTTAATCATAAACTGTGAGGCTAGCAGTTACAGGGGCGAGTTTGCAGCATATATATTCCAACCGTGAGTATCATAGCAACCAAAGAGCCAATCCAGAGCGAGGTTGATGACGATAACGCCCCTTCCCGCCCGCACTGCTCATTTACCACGGAGCAGGGGCTTAGCAACGCTGTCAATCAAACCTGTTGCTAACGCTAGCGGGAGTGACGTCAGGGAAAGAAGGCGCCTGATTCGTCTGTTATTAATGTTCGTGTCCTCGTTTACGGACAGAATAGCAAAATAAAAATACCGGGGTCATGTAGAGCGGGTTACAGAGAGAGGTGACAATTTTTCAATGTAGGGTTGAGACTAATTTCAGCACGTATCAATACTGAACAAAACAGGACAAAATTGGACCTTTCCTGAGCAGATTTACAATGACAGTATTTCTCTACACAAATATTTGTTTATACACTTGACTGCTACTGACATGTTGCCCCAGCAGCATTGAACAATTTAATGCACAGAACAAATTTCCCTAATATACTTGCGTCTCTCCAAAGAGATATTATTGCTTTGTCTGGAACTGCCACAATATGGCACAGAAATGAAAAATGGTCACAGTTTTATATAGCGGTTTTCTACCTTCAAGGCACTCAAAACGCTTTACATCAACGAACTAGCCACCGATTCACACACGCATTCAGACGCCAGTGTACGCAGACGCTCTACTAATGGTGTTTATGATGTTGAGAGCGGGATTTGAACCGCCAATCTTCTGATCAGTGGACAAACGCTCTACCAACTGAGCTTCTGACGCCCAAAAAAACAAGCTCCATGGAGAACGTTTAGTTTTTTATTGTTGTCATTGGATTAATCGCATTGTTTTGAGCAAAAAAAACTAAACTAAACACATGTAATGTAAGATAAATTAGTTCAATACTGATGAACATTCTGGGCAATATCACCTCTGCATCTCAAACAGGTGGCGTAAGGTTACACAGTGCATCTTTAAAATTACCTTAAAGTGGAAATCAACTTTTTTTTTGCTACTACACTGTGTATATGGTGTTTTAATGGTATATCTCCAGGTCCTACTCCCTCTTTTGGGGTAAATTTTAGTGCATACTAGGTAAATTTGCAGCTTTTTGGTCAAAAACAGTCAAAAACTGCTATTTCGAGTACTATGTGACATTACGCATGACTGCCCTGAGTACAGACAGGTGTTTCTGATTACAAACACCTGGCTAAAGGGGCAGAGTTTGACACGTAGATACCTGTTAGATCAATCACAGTGGTCCTCATACCTCCAAAAACAACCTCTCCTTTCCCCTCACTGTCCCCTTTAGTCCGCCAAGTACTGCCTCAGTTAGCAGCACTATTTGAAATGTGGTTGTGGGAGGATTTTAGGCGTTTAGACCCACTTTAAAAGCTCAGAAAAATAGCACTTTAGCTCAAGACTTTCCTCAATTTTTTGATTTACAGCCCCATTCCACAATAAAGACCATTATAAATAAACTCCCATTCAAATTTAACTGTTCAGACCAGCTCCCTTAAATCACCGCATTGAAGTAAATATGAGACTCACTATTTCTGCTGCGTCTGCTTTTTTTTTTTTTTTGGTGGTGCCTGTGCCCTGTAGCAGTCACTTTTGGAGAGCGCCACTTCACAGCGTTCTGCCTGTGAGTCGTGAGTTGATAAAGAGAGAGGAGGAAAGCTTTTGTTGTGGATTTACGGCCTTCGCTGCTGGGCTTTTTCTGACGAGAGAACACCATTATTGCGAGCTTACATTTCCATAATGTTGCACGCTTTTCCTCCCTCCTCCCGTGTCCCGAATCCGAGACCGGCTCAATCCTGTCCCAACGGAAATATCTTTTTAGCCAAACAATATTGAGGAGCGTCGTGAATGTGCCTCCCTGAAGCAGCTGTGGAGTGGCAGGCAGCGAGGGGAGGGGCTGCTGAGGTCGTGGCGAGGTAAAGGTGGGTAAAAGGGTACAGCGCTGGAAAGAAATTGTTAAAGATGCACAGAGTAACTTTTCTGTTGGGGGGTCGGCCACTTGTTGGAGATTTATCCACAGATCTGACCTGTAACTCTTCTCGGTGTCACCTGCTTGTGCTTGAGATTGTTTATTTTTAATATAGAGATGAAAGTTACCAAACTCCAAACTAAACTAAACTAAACCTTTGCACTTTTTATTGCTAAACAAGCTGTTTTATTTAAGTGGAAAGACTCTGCATCTCCCTCACATGCACAATGACAATGGATAACAAATATAATGTCTTATACGGATTTGGAAAAAATTTGATACACTGTTCGCAGATGAGGAACCAAATTTTTTAAACTATGACGCCCTTTCTTAGATTTTTTTTGAGAAACCTTCAACTGTTGCTGTAGAGATTATTATCTGAGATTATTACACAGTTTTTAAAAATATATTCTACTATTATTAATTATTATTATTTACATTATTTCCCCTTTTTCACTATTATTATTTATTTATTTATTTTATTTTATTTTTTATTATTATTATTAACATCACTAGTATATGTATGTCTCATTTCTGTTTTGTGCAGCTGGTCTGTAGTTTGTTGTTTTATGTGTGTGGGTGAGGTAATTTTGTTAATTTTGTCATGTTATTTGAAAAAAGTTATACAATTTAAGTATAATACACTTAATTGATTTCTTACTGCCGAATAAAAAGACCTTTGGAAGAAAGAATATAGAGATGAAAGGCAGCTCACAGTTCTATGGTAGGATATACATTTCTTTTCGAAGTGAGAAGAATTATTGAGATATTTCTGAGTTCACAGATTCCAGGTTCAACTGAGACTTCACGGCTGATTTCTAGCTTAGTTTTGTTTTGTTTTTTTCTTCCTTTTTTGCTAAAAAGCTGCCAGAAGTGACAACACACGTAACAACTTTATAGGGTCCAGCTAACATCAGGATGGAGACTGGACCTTTTGGATTTTTTTTTTTATCTTTTCTGGACTGGATCTTTTCTATCAGTACAAATTAACTAAAGGTGGAATTAGTGTCACATAATAGCTTAAATATTGACGTTCCCAGTCCTAATTTTAAGGCTGTAAATTAAATATTGCCTCCTATGCATTCCTGATAAAACACACAGAGCAAGTTCATATCTAGGGATTTAAAGGTCCTACATTACACAAAAAGGATTGTGTCTTACCTCATGAAAAACATACCCGAGGTTGGGTTTTGTTTCATTCACACGTCTGACTAATCCTTTATTATCAGTTTGTCTGCGTCTCCAAAGCTCAAAATGCTCTGTTCCACCTTGTGATGTCATGCAGTGGTAGTTAACAGCTACTTTTTACGTTTAGTTCAGTAGAGATTGGTAATTGTGTGCTGAAATCATCCAAATGATTCTAGTAAAGTGACGTCTCTCATTTTAAAAACACAGTGGAGCACTTCCTTTATCACCACATGACATCACAAGGTGGAACAGAGTGTTTTCCGTTTGAGAGAAGAACTCAGACTTAATATGGCTTGTAAGTCAAAAATGTGTGAATGAAACAAAAAAAAACTCCAGGTATGTTTTTGATGAGGAAACATTATAACAAATCAGAAAATGGTGTAATATGAGCCCTTTAAAGTACACAATCTCCAAGAAGCAAAACTGAGAAACAGTTTATGTTTAATGTTCCAGCACTGAGCTTCTGTAGCCATTTTCTTTTAATTTTGTATTATGGGAACTGTTCTGAACAATTTTAGGTCATAAAATAATTTGTGATAAGCTGTGATGTTGTTATTTGTCCAAAAACATGACCTTTGACCTTAACGACATTGTATCTGATTTTTATTGTCTAAAACCTTGAAAAATATAAGCAGTTCATCCCTACTATTACTTTGCATCCTGAGCATCCTAATTATTCACTGCGATGACGTTAGAATTGCTCTTCACAACTTTGGGAGGACGGAGCGGAGTTTGCAATCACTGTAATGCTAACAACTAGCATGCTAACTGCACACTTCCTGATTCTCAGACAACAAAAAGCTTTATAATTAGATGCTGACAGTACACAGCAGACTTATTTTGACGTCATGAGCTGCTTATGCAATAGACCAAGACAAATTTTGCTGAAATACATGGGAAAAAATGGCTCTTTGAAAACAACACGGACTAAATACTAAACTAAATAATGTGATAGTTTTCATATACTGCAATCCATTTCCCTTTTGTTTATGAACACAATAGGCACATTTTCTTTCGACACATAAGAACTGTGAAAACTTTTGGAACGTTTTTCCACAATATAAAAATAGTTTTGTGAGTTTTGTGAAGAAGGCTGCTTCATTGTCTGCTTTATCTGTCAGCTGCTTTTATCTACAACTATTTATCCTCCCATTGTGTGTTTCTCCTTTTGGAAAAAAAGTCAAACAAATCCTGTGAAATGCTAATGCAAGTCAAAGAGTGTAGCCAGAGGTACATTTTTATCTCCGTCAGCATTTGACACCAGAAAATTTCAAAATCCTTTTTCTGAAAATGGGTTGGTTTAAAATACTAATTCTGACCAAAGTCGTATCAGCCGTTGCTGTGTGGGAGAATAGTGCTGTTATGATACTGAAATTTCAAACTCTATTTCAATACTAATGAACAGACTTTAATGGGGGTTTTTACATTCTGGACCATGATGACGTCTTACTCTCAGATGGACGTTAGAGCCAGATTTTCCTATTGACAACATTGTACTTTGTCATGAAGTATTCAAAAGGCAAAGGCACAAATGTTGAACCTGATCATTTCTATTAGTGACTAGACCCAAGAACTCACTGTATTATAACGAAAATCTGCATTTGGACCATATTAATTTTAGCTGCCCTCGTCTATATTAAACATAATTGGTCAATATAATGTGACGTCATTTGAAACACCACAATAGCTACTTAATATTCCACGATGATAACAAAAAAAACACTCTTTCTTTACACAATAGAGTGTAATTTTCAACTTTAAATGATAGTACCGTAAATTTCGGACTCTTGCGCGCACCTTAATATAAGCCGGACAAACTCAATTTGAAAAGAAAATACATTTTGTACATATATAAGCCGTACTTGAATATAAGTCGCAGGTTTTCATGTTGGAAAATTAGATATTTACTCAGAAAGATGGTACACGGAGGTTTTTGGAGTTTTAATTTAAGGCGCTCTTTTTTTCAAACTGTGCATGAAAATCGTCTGTACGTCATCAACACGGGATGAAAATATCTGCAGGTTTAAAAAACAAAACAAAATGGCACCAACACAGGTCACGGGCAGTTAGCAAATGTTATTACCTTTACATATCTCACGTCTGCAGTCCATAAAGCCAAATTTAAAACTAGGAAAGCCGTTTTGCAAAATCACATATCATTCCGTAAACTACTTTTTTCTGAAACAGCCTTGTCCATCTTGTCTGTCATATGCATTTTTGAGCTTTTCTCCGTCCTCCAGTTGTATTAATATTCCCCTATGACGTCTGTTTAATCCCTCAGTTGCTTAGCTGCCTCACAACTAGAAGGTCCAAGGTTAAATTCTTTTTCCAATTTGCCAGTGTTTACTAAAGGTTGATAACGAAATACATTATTGAAATGCTTTTCAAAATGCACTTGTCCATTAACCAAGGTCGGAGGTTTCATTACCGCTCAAAGTTCTATCGTTCCCTTTATGACGTACATTAACAGATTTTTTTTTTTTTTCCTTTGTTTAATACTTTCTACATTGTCTATACACACGGAAGACATCAAATATAAGATGCAGGATATATGGAATTATGTAGCGAAGAACAAAAGTTAAATAACCCTTTTTTTTTTTTTTTTTGTATTTTATATTCAAATCCTCAAAGTAGCCACCCTTTGCTTTGTGGACAGTGCTGCAAACCCTTGGCCTTCTCTCACTTATATTTATGAGGAATTCACATTAAATGGTTTTCACTTCACAGTTGGGAATATATTTTTTTACATTTTGAGTTTATTTTTTGTTTGCTGTAAGAAAAATACATAAAAAAGTGTGTTAAAACTTTTGACGGATAGTGTATGTCACATCTGCAGCTCGTGAAAAAAAAAAAAAAAAAACATCTGCAACTCATGTCCTACCAGGAAGTGAAATTATAAAAATCACAAAAAGTGCCCAATTATGGAAAGTTAAGCAAGATATTTAGCAAAATCATACATAATGACTTTAAACTACTTCTTAGTGAAATGAGTAGTCGTACGTTTCATTTGCACTTTTAAATATTTACTTGTCTCTCACTCCTTTGTTTTTATTCATACTTCCCTATAACTTATGCAGCCGAACTACTTAACTACTTCTTCAGCGAAATGGGTAAACGCAATTGAACGAAAATCACAATTTGCATAGACGCAATTAGGATATTTCGTTTGTGGAGGAAATTACTGTATGTTACTTCAAAAATTGCTGTCTCACTCCTTTTTATCAATTCTTTATGAGTTTAAAATGTGAACTTTGACCAGAATCCTTATTATTATAACATCTCGCCCCTCTCTCCATAACTGCTGCTGTCAGACTCGTCATTTTGGTCTTAAAATGTTCGTATTAACCCGCTTTAACATGATCCTGGTCTTTTTTTCTGCTTTTGTGTCCATGAGTCAAGATATGAACATTAATAACAGACAAATCAGGTGTGTTCTTTCCCCGAGATCACTCCCGCTAGCGTTAGTAAGAGGTTTGATTGACACCGTTGCTAGGAGAAAGAGGGCGTTACCTTTAACAGCGTCATTCCTGATTGGCTCTTTGGTTGCTATGATACTCGCAGTCGGAAATCCAAATATGGAACTCCAAATTCGCTTCATTTGACTGGAGCCGAACGCTATGGGTGACGTCTCACTCCCTTCGTCCACTTCTTTATACAGTCTATGTTTTCATCTTCTACCTTCATTATCTTACATTCACTTGTCTTTCCCTCCTCCCTTCATATTCCCCCACCCCCTGCCCCTATTTGGGAACAAAGCTTCGATCCGAGCCCCCGTGAGGACCAGAAGGATTAAGTGGTCGATCTGCATTATCGGCATCTGTGGCCTTTCTAATCCTGCCCTATGTGTGCACTTATGTTGAGTGAACAGCGAGGCAAAGCCCAGGTGGCGAGGAGTGCACGGCCCCTTGATCAGTCATGAGCTAAAAAATACTGAAGAAAAGAACTCCATGATGTACTATATGTCCAGATCCTTTGTATTCAGGTTCTTTGCAGTATTAGTAGTAGTAGCATCCACATATACAAGCCTCAGATTGATAAATTGAAGTACTTTGACAACATAAGGTGCTACAAATTTGGTTTTGTAGTTTTTCCAAAAAGCGCTTTACAAAACACACCTTATTCCCAATGAACTGACCACCCATTGTGACTCCTCCCTCCCTCTCTCTCTCTATCCCTCTATTTCCTTCACCCACCTTCTACTCCCTCTTTCTCTCTCTTTCTCATTACCCCTTCCTGCTATCTATCTCTTTATCACACCCCCTTCTCGCTTCGCTCCCCTTTCCTCTCTCTCCCTCTCTTTCTCCCTTCTTCTCTCCCTTTCTCTCTCACCCTGTTTATCCCTATTCCTCCTACTCTGCATTCCACTCTCTTTCTCTCACCCCCCCTCCCTCTCTCTGTCTATCTCTCTCTCCTACTTTCAATTCCTTTCTCCCTCTTTCACATTCTTTGCCTCTTACTTCCGTCCCCTTTTCCTGACTCTCAACCCTACTTTCTCCCAATTCTCTCCCTTTCCCGCTCTCTCCTTCCTCCCTTCCCTCGATCCTACTCTCCCCTCTTTCTCCCCCTTTCTCTCTCCACCCTCTCCACTGTCTTCTCTCCCTCCCTCTTACCCTCCATTCTTCTATCCATCTTTTACTCTCTCTCTCTCCCTCTCTTCCTTTCCCTCCTCCACTCAAACCCTCTTTCCCTTCATTTCCTCTCCTTTTCAGTCTCTTTTTCACTCCTCTCACCCCCCCTTACCCTCACTCTCTTTTTCTTTCTCTGCCTATTCCTGTCTTTCCTTTCTCTGTCGTTCATATTCTTTGTCTCTTTCTCTCTCTTGCCCGTTTTTCACAATTTTCAAACCTATTTTCTTTCAATTCTCTTTCCCTCACTTTCTTCCTCCCTTCCCTTGATGCTACTCTCCCCTCTTTCTCTCTCTCTCCCCTGTCTTCTCTCCCTCCCTCTTACCCTCCATTCTTCTACCCATCTTTTACTCAGTCTCTCTCTCCTTCTCTTCCTTTCGCTTCTCCCTCTTTCTCTCTCCCCACTCAATCCCTCTTTCCCTTCACTTCCTCTCTCTTTCAGTCTCTTTTTCACCCCTCTCACCCCTCTTACCTTCACTCTCTCACTCTCTTTTCCTTTCTCTGTCTATCCCTCTCTGTCTTTCATATTCTTTGTCTCTTACTCTCTCTCTTTCGCCCGTTTTTCACAATTCTCAAACCTACTTTCTTGCTATTCTCTCTTTCCCTCACTTTCTTCCTCCATTCCCTTGATGCTAGTCTACCCTCTTTCTCCCCCTGTCTTCTCTCCTTCCCTCTTACCCTCCATTCTTCTATCCATGTTTTACTCAGTCTCTCTCTCTCCTTCTCTTCCTTTCGCTTCTCCCTCTTTCTCCCTCCCCGCTCAATCCCTCTTCCCTTCACTCCCTCTCTCTTTCAGTCTCTTCTCTTCTCTTCTCCACCCCCCTCACTCTCTCACTCTCTTTTTCCAGGTGTGCTCTGGCTGTACCGTCTCCGGCCCTGTCCCGAGCACAGGATCACGTCTGGGCTCCGGCTCTATTGGCAGGTGAGTGGACAGATGGCGCGGGGCGGACCGCTGCGAGCCCTGAGTGACTATTGGTTCATCTGGACACCTCCTCGTCCAATCAATCACGGGCGTTTAGTGACCTCCGGCGCTGGCATATGCTCCGCTAAAGGCTTTATAATGAAGCCGCGAGGGCAGGCCGGGTTTGCCCACGCTGCAGAATGGGACATGTGGAGGACTGCGGACGGGACATAAAGGACGCGGTCAATATATTTACAGAGCGCGGGTTTCATATCCAATAGAAAAGAGGAATTGATACCTCTCAGCTCAAGTCGGCGTTCCCTGTGGGGGCGAAGCGAACGGAAGACACTGCACTTTTCTCGAGTTAGACTTTAATCTGAGCTTTATTTTAACACAATCTGACCACAAAGAAATGACTTAGTTGGAACTAGATGCAGCGCTCGTGTTTCTGTCCCTCGCTCTCTTCCTCCCTTCCCTCAACCCTACTCTCTCTTCTTCCTCCCCCTCTCCCCGTCTTCTCTCCCTTCCTCTTATCCTCCATTCTTCTATCCATGTTTTACTCTCTTCCTTTTCCTTCTCCCTCCCCGCTCAATCCCTCTTTCCTTTCACTTCGTTTCTCTTTCAGTCTATTCTTTTTCACTCTCCCCACCGCTCTCACTCTCTTTTCCTTTCTCTGTCTATCCCTCTCTTACTTTTAATTTCTTTCTCCCTCTTTCACATTCTTTGTCTCTTACACTCTCCTTTGTCTCTTTTTCCCCTTTTTCCCGACTCTCAATCTCCCTTCTCGCAATTCTCTTTTTCTCTCTTTCCCTCCCTGTCTTCCTCCCTTCCCTCCTCCCTTTCTCTCTCCATCCTCTCCCCATCTTCTCTTCCTCCCTCTTATGCTCCATTCTTCTATTCATCGTTTACTCTCTCTCCCTCTCTTCCTTTCTCTTCTCCCTATTTCTTTCTCCCCACTCAATGCCTCTTTCCCTTCACTTCCTCTCTTCTCTTTCACTCCCTCCTCACTCTCTTTTCCTTTCTCTGTCTATCTCTGTCTTACTTTCAATTCCTTTCTCCCTCTTTCATGTTCTTCGCCTCTTACTCTCCCTCTTTCTCTCTTTCGCCCCTTGTTCCTAGAGTCGGGTGGTGCCGGTGGAGGCGCTCTTGTCCCTGTCCGTTGGGAGTCTATTTTTGCCGGACGCCGGAGCCGACCGCAGACTTTCCTCTTAATAAATGAATAGTTATCGCATGAACACGTGGCTTTAGAGGCGGTGACCGTAAATGTCACATTCACAGGAGTCGCAGCTGGGACGGGTACAGTCTGACTGAGGTGGTTGACATTGGGCCCAAAAAAAATCCAGCCTGACCCGACCTGAGCCCGTGTGCTCATAAAACCAAAGTTACCTCATGTAACCTCGGTTTAACGTCCCATGTGGAGTTTTAGTTTTGTGTTTACAGGGGAGTTAGTCGTCTACCTGCGTGTCTCATTCTCACTATAATATACTGGAAATGCTACACAAAATACACATGATTTTACAACATTTTCTAATCTTTACACAGTGTCAAAAATAATGGTCAAAACTAATTTTGAATACTTTTTTTTCACATTTTTTTTTTCCACATGACTTTGAAATGTCATTACCGTAACACGTCAGGATACTGTATTTCACTATTTTTCTTATAAAATAAAATAATTATGACATTTCAACACTGTAGACCACATGTGTCAAACTCAAGGCCCGTGGGCCAAATGCGGCTCGCCATGTCATTTTATGTGGCCCACGATAAAGTAAATTAAAAGGTATGACTGTCTTAAAATGTCAGTTTATCATTAAATACACAGTTACACAGCCATTTTTTCATATCTATGCAAATCCATATGCAATATTTGTAACTTGAATAAGCAAAAAATATAGAAACGGTTAATTAACGAGATTAAAATGTAGTGACATTTATCTTACAGTTAAATCTGTCCCTTTGAGAGCAATTATTTTGTTGATGTGGCCCTCGGAGAAAAATAGTTTGACACCCCTGCTGGAGACAAACACATAATAAATTTACCCCACTCTAGCTTTAAATATATTGTTAAAATTTATTACAAAAACTGTTCAGACATATACAATAATAATAGTTAAATAAAAAAATAAAAAAATCTAAATAATTTTTTTTTTTTTTAATCATAAATGAAGGAAAGTTATTTATTTATTTATTTATTTATTTTTAACTTTATTTTTTATTTATTCGGACATTACATTCAAATCAAACATTATTCAACTTGTATAAGGTTGTACATAACATTTCTAACTAATATTCTGTTCTGCACATCTTACTTTTCCCACATTTGAGAGTCATTACTGTAAAGCCCCCAACACTCTACAGGATAATTTGCCCAGTTTAGGTCCTGATTTGCTTCTCTCTGACAAAGAGGCGTGACTTTGGATCTTTGTGTGCAGTTTTTAATCCGCTGCATTCCTCATGTGTGGTGTCAGAGCGACTTATATGTCAGATCGTAACCACTAAATATGACCAGAGCAACACAGGCAGACAGACACAGAGCCGCTCCGGAAGAAACGAAAATAATTATGGGATTTTATTACTCACCTTTCGTAAAGCTGTAAAGTGAAACTGCTTCATTCTCATCCATATTGTCCATTAGAATGAGTCCTCTGCAAATAACGACACCCAGTCCACAAAACGGTGCTAAACACGACGCTACTTCCTGTGTATCGCTCCATATTTCACAAATAACAATCACAGTTCTGACTTTGGAACACTTTAGAGCTTAAAGCGAGTCGTTTTACTTTAGACAGGAAACAGCTGAGGCGAGGTGCGCTGTAGTTTTGATCATAGACTGTATATGTGATGGATATAACTAACCTTCTTGCCGTCATTGATGAACTTTAAAAGAGTGTCTTCTAAGGACAGTACAAGAAATGTCCGAGTTACTGTTTTATAAGCCTTTTCATGTTAGTTTTTTATGCCATTTAACACAAAATCTTCATTGCCAGACGAAAGAGAAGTGTGTTACGGCAATGATATTGGATGTTTTGGTAATGAGAAGTGATAGTATTTCCTATAAAAGACAGTAAAAATGGATGATTATCACTATTTTTTACCCATTACCCAGAATTCCATATAAATGCAACACAAGGATTTGAAAGCATGCATATATTTTTACTCTTATCAAAGCGGTTTTATCAATTTTGAAGACTTGAATACTGAATTTATACTGCAGTGAGAAGGGGAGGGGACTGAAACAGGACTGGTGTTGTTGAGTCAGGACATTGGCAACGGTCATCATTCTGGACAATGTTTTTCAGATGTTTCCGCTACCATCTGGTTCTACTTCTGAGTGCTTAAACAGCAAACTCTAAATGGATATATCAATGAAAGAAGAGAGTGTGTGACATTTAAACTTAAAACTACTTCTGTTGGTAGTTGATTCCATTATGGGACAATGCTGGAAAAAGAGTTTTTATACTGGGTCGTATTGGGACATAATGATATTGGGTCACATTGAGACATATTCTGCAAAATCGACTTTTCAGAGCTTTTAACCATGTTGTTTCTCCTTCTCATTTACCTGCTCAAAGTTGCATTTAGAGTGATTCGTGCATGTTTGAGTAATCTTTATCCTCCTGCATTTGCTCCAATCTACCCTCGTTTTCAGCACCACTGCTCTGTAGTTACTCCCTTGTCCAGTTTTATTTCCTTAATCGGTGATCCATGTAGGATTCAGCAGCATTGCGTAGCCATTTTGGCACAATTTATTAAAAAATTGCTGCTTGCTAACATGATCTGCAGCTATCCACAGGAGAACGTAATGCCTGATTGAGCACTGTCATTTTTCAACCAGGAAATCATTGCACTTCTTTGTTTTATTCAATTGTTTTAGATCAATACTGTCTGGTGTCTTAGGTTAACAATATACCAGACAAAAGCACAATATATCTTCTTTAAGGTACTTTACTTGTATGCATAATCAAATCTGGAGTGAGGTGGACGGCCCTGATACAAGTTGGCTGGTAATTCCATGTGTCAAGACAAGTTGTTGATGTTTTCGAGAGTTTTCCATCAAAAATGTTGGCGCATAGATGTTACACTGCTTTTTGGTTCATAGTCGGAAGTTACAAAGCATGCTGCCCTTCTTTGAACTCTTTCAAGTTAACTCTGATAGTCGGATACTCCTTTGATAGATGAGGATCTCAAATGGTAGTGCTGTATTTGAGGGTGCTGTGTTCTAGCGAGTTATAGGCGATGCTCTTGGCCTCTGGGGGACGGTGCTTCAGATTCTTGCCGATAAAGTTCAGGGTGCTGCTTTCCTTTGTGACTCTGCATTAACTTGTGTCTCCCAAAGTAAATCACTCCTAATGTGTACAGGCACTTACTTGGTGAAGAGAGCGTATTATCGTACATTTCGCTGAATTAAAACGCAGACATCATTTATGGGACCACATCTGCAAGGCATGGAGGTCGTGTTATGTGCTGGAAAGAATCTGTTTGTAAACCAGACAAACAATCATCAGCAAATAGGCAGACAGTAGTGCCTGGGCTGTGTAAAGGAAGATCATTTATAAAAAATTTAAAACAGTAACGGCCCGAGTACGGTTCCCTGTGGGACACAAGAATCCACAAGTGTTTCTCTATGAGTACGATGGCCAAACATTAGAAGAATTATGCTATCCAGGAATGAATGGAACCAGTGATACCTGCAATGCACAGACCTTAAAGCTACAAGTCATTTGGTTGAATATAGTGTGGAACAGACTTTAAACCAGCAGTGATGTTTAAGACGGGAGTGAAGGAATCTATTTTTAAGCAAAACTGTATCTTCAAAGCATTGACAATGATGAGAAAGACACTGCTGGAGGATATAACACTGCTTTATAGGACCAAGCTGCCCCATCTACTGGAAATCTGTATACAGCAAATAGTTTCAATTACCACCACTGTGCTCTATGGTCTCCACATAATTTTAGCATAAAGATGAGCAGAGGGCTTTTGCCTCATTATCAGGTACAACCCCTTTGCATTGATTAAGATATAAGGATGAACACTTGGATCAAGATAATAAAAACTGGATTTAGAAGCCTTCAGACCATATTGACGCTGTGGAAAAAGGTGCACAATTGTTGTGAGACCCATAATAACATTATCCCTTATGTCTAATGCTCATGACTTTTTATTTATTTTGAAGTAAATTTATTTGGTCGGCCACTGCTGCACTGAAGAGGGTAAAGCTAGTTTAATAGTTTAAAACTATTGCATAATTTAAAAATGATCTGTGGATGATGAAAATAGTACTTGTATGAATACATTTTATGAGTTCATTACTAAGACGTTGATGTTCATCACCATAATATGTATTTCATTACCGCAATGGGAACTTTTTGATTGTTGTCCATGTTTATTTATATTATTATATCAATATATTTAACCATTAATATAAATGTATTTTACATCTAGGTCAGATTGACTAACACATTTTTATAAATGAACTTAAAATGGATCAAATTGTTACAGTTATGATATAGTAAGTTTGTGTGTTTAATTATTCAATTGTATTTCCCTAGGTTTTGGGGAAATACTTTTTTTATTTTTTTTATTTCAAGTGTTTAAAAGAACTTTGAAAAATATAATTTTGAGGTATAATATTTAATGATGAAAATGAAATGAAATGAATGAACAGTAATGAACTGGAATGCTCTTTTTTTCATAAAAAACAAACAAAAAACAAAATAAAATAAAACTACACAAAACAAAAAAATGCACTTTTATAGTTGATATAAAGTATCACCTCTGCCTCTTTCAGGGAGGACATTCGTGTTTTTCTCCTCTGCTCCTCTGCTCCTCACTCCGTGTATGAGCCACATACTTTCAGTCATGCTCCTTCTCCGCTCACATTTCATATTTTACCACTTTGTTTACTTGAGGGCTGGACATTTTGTCATGAGAGCTGCACTCAACTCACTACGGCAGCTGTCAATCAAAAAGAATATATGCAAACCCTCACAGTGCACCTTTAAAGAAACTTCCAAATGTGGTGCAAACGAAACCTGTTTTTATTCTATCTGCAGTAAAACTCTTCTTACTTCCCATTAGCATTGAACAAGTCCTTTAGAAACACGACAAACATGTGCTTACGTCTAAACACACGCCACTGAGGAAGGTATTTTTAACTCTCAAGTGCACTACTGTAAAGAAACAACTGCCTTTCAAGTACTTTGCTTTTCCTGTGCTTAAAGTGCATATGAAAGGTTAGACTGCACGCAAAAACATACAAAGGATTGTAATTAGCTGACAAATAAAAATGGACAGCACCACCTTTATTTTGTTAAAGAACACTTTATTATTCAAAATGAACTTTGAAAAAAATAAACATGTTACCTTTTTTTCCTTTGTCTCTGAGCCTCACAAAACACTACATTTGAAATTTCTGGGATTGTGATGTCATAGGTAGAGACCCTGCACAATTTTTGAAGTCCACAACCATAGTTTAAGCATTTCTGCCTCCAAATTGCATTCATCACTGCTGTGTGCTAATTACATGTAACTCATTATGTAGTTTAATTGTTTTTGTTGTAGCATGCCCCTCTGCAGCCAGTAGATAGCAAGCTGCACCAGATCATTATGATTTAATGTTGAAAATGACATTGTATTGCTTAAATTAAGAGTATTAGAATCGTTATCAAATATCAAGTCTGTTCCTTAGTATGGAAATCGACTTGAAAATGTAGTATAATGACAACATAACTTCCTTCCCAAGGTCTACGTGGAGTTTATTTGTGAAGCTGCTACGCTAAACAGACTCTATAGTACAAATAAAAGCGTTGACATTAAAGTTCTCACAAAGTTCAAACTCCATTACTTCTTGGACAGTCTTGTTGTAAAGTTTGTATTCTCTGTGGGTACGGTGTTGAAGACATTATCAGGGCTTTCATCTGCTCACAGGAAGGAGATGTGTGCTAATTAGAGAAGACTACAGTGAGAAGAGCCAGCACTGTGGGCCTATTGTTAGAAAATCTCCTACAGACGCTTAAACACTGCAGATCAGAGATGTAAGGACCAAACCCATATGATTTCAGGTTTTCATGTTTTTCTAATTATGACGTGGTTTGGTGGGATGATAGTACATGTGGTAAATGTGCATCATAGTCTTATGTCAGTTACGTGGCATTTAGTGGAAGAAAAGTTAAGAAGAAAAGTACAAAAATACAGGAAGTAGCAGTGAGTTTTACAACATAAAAACTCTACCTACAGTATGTCATCAACACGGCAAATTTCATCCAAAGTGCAGAGTGAAGGAGCGCATTTTTCTCATAGTTTAAACATTTCTTGTCCTTGTCCTTCATTTTTATGTGGCTAATCATAACTATTGTAAAAGTATTGGTCCTTCTTCATGTTATGGTTGCTAGGTAACAGGAATGAAATTACAGTAAAATACAGTATATCATATCTGCTGCCCATGTCCAACCAGGAAGTAAAATTATAAACTATAAACAAAATTTGCTGAAGTGTATAATTTTACTTCCTAGTTGGACATGAGCAGTAGCAAATATAAAATATCCAAAAATATTTAGTAGAGTTATTTCACTTTTTTGTTTGGTACATAATTCCATATATCTTGTTTCGTATATTTGATGTCTTCCGTATGTTTCTAAAATGCAGAAAGTAATAAACATAAAGAAAAAATATGGTGTGTCCAAACTTTTGACTGATAGTATACGCCTATAGCAACCATAAACAGGGTCAAAGCATGTCTTATTTACATAATACTTATAATTTTATAAATACAAATATATGCAACACCTTTTATAACCGTGTCGTGCCCCGCAGCAAGAATGTTCTGGGTTAGACTCATAGGCGGCATGGGACCTTTCTCAACCCAAAACATGCAGAATAGGTAAAATCCTCCAGCAAAATTAGTCCTGACCATCTGTATATATAAATGGACATGGCTAACGCGCTAGCTCATGCATCAGGCACCTTCTTTCCCCGAGGCTAACGTCAGCTACAGGTTTGATTGACAGGGTTGCTGCCTGCTCCCTGTTAAACCAGCAGGGCCGATGGGAAGGGGCGTTACCTTCAACGGTTTCACTCCAATTAGCTCTTTGGTTGCTATAATACTTGCGGTTGGAATTCCGAATATGGAACTTGGCTCTGAATTCGCCACATAACTGCTCTAGCCTCAATGAGCTTCATGTGACTGGAGCTGAGCACTATGGGTGACATCACAGTCACTTAGTCCACTTCTTTATACAGTCTATGGTCCTGACCAGGCCTCGCTCATGATGTGTGAAGATCCCTAAGAGCTGCACTGTGGCCCACTGCTCCTGACAGGTTGTCCCAGTGGATTTGAAGGATGGCTCAAATGCAGAGGACAAACTTTCTTATAGAGACCATCAAGTGCATCTTAACCTGTATTTTGATCAATATTTACTGCAGGTTCTATCCTACTAAACAAACTAATTTAAAAAGAGCCCATTATTCTGTGTAGCAAGATTGATTACACAGTGCTCCTTTAAAAGAGAACATTAGCTCATTACTACATACTGGGCCACAGCTTCAACAGTCTTCAGTGTAACATACCTGAAATTGTGTTTTGTTTCATTCACACGTTTAACACACAAATCCTACATATTCATCCTGTGTTCTTTTCTCACTGTTCCACCTTGTGATGTCATGTGGTAATACAGGAAGTGCTCCACTGTGTTTTTAAACTCCATTCACCTTCATTGGAATCATTTGGATAATTTAATACCTGGAATTGCTGATCTATACTGAATTTTAGGTAAAAGGTCGCTTTGGAGATACAGAGAGAGTAATAACTGAACTCAACACGTGTGAATGAAACAAAACACAACTCCGGGTATGTATTTGTTGTATGAGGTAACAACTGTCTAACGTGGCTTAAAGCTCACACAGGAATCCATGTTTGGTCTTGCTGTACACTTCCTTCACTGCAGAACCAACACCAGAAGAACGTTTCCAAACTGCCCAGACGCTGAGGGAGCAGGACCCCTCTGTGCTCTTTGTCTAGACTCTCCAAAATGGTGTTGCATGGTATCAAATATTATTTTTTTCCATATAGCACAAGTTAAGCACAAGTTTGTTTAGGTTTTTTGTTTTTGTCCCTGACGTGTCTTGCCTAACAACAGCAATATGCAATGTGAGAGGCGGGGATAGAACTACCAAACTGTCGGTGAGCATTTTGACCCTCGGACAGACCCGGAGCATATCCTGTGTCAAACAACCTCCTCTTGCTCCATCAGTCGGCGAATGAGAGACAACAAATGGATAAGTAATGAAACAGGACTATGACCGTAAAGCTAACAATAACTAGCATGCTAACGTGCACTTCCTGATTACCAGAGAATAAAGCTCTTTCTAATTACATACTGTACAGCTGCTTATACAATATATCTTTACAGGGTCGTGACAAATTTTTGCTCAAAAACATGGGGAAAAATCAGTTTTTGAACTAATCCAAATTGTAGAAAACTTTAGCTTGTGTCTAACTTTAAATAGATTTTGGTTCTTGTTAGTGCAGTACTAAGGGTTTGTGATGCGATTAGACCCGAATAAACATGCTTTACTTTGGGGACCCTAACTTTTCAGCTTTTAATAAATGTTGTTTTCATGGCTGTGGTTTTTACTAGTTCTGCAATAAACAGCTTGAATTTAAGTATACTGTGAAAATTTGGGCAAGTTTTTTTTATCCATTCATTTCATATTGGCCTTGTGCGCTTAGACATTTTAGCCTAATTGGCAGTGTGGTCGGCAGAGTCACCAAAAACTACAATGAAGTCATTATTCCATTGCCTCTAAATGCTCAAGTAGAAGTAGAAATTGGTCCAAAATGAATTGAGTAGAAACAAAACAGTTAATAAAACAGTCTGAGAGTTGTGAAAAATGCTTATAAACTCATCGGCGTGAATAATTAGGATGTTCAGAATGCATAAGGTAAGTGTGTGTGTGTGTGGGGGGGGGGGGGGGGTAACTGTGGACCACTGCAAAATGTTTAAAATGAATTAGTTCAGTTTTAAGACAGTAAAATGCACAAGTTTAGAATAAATATGCACCACAAAAATGAGAAAAAATATGTTAGTTTTTGAAGCAGCGATCCAAGAAACTAATGTTTACATGAAGCTTTTGTCACTTGTAGACTTACTCAGAGCGGGAAGTAACTAAATATTAAGAGTACTGTCAAATATATAACTCAAGTAGGAGTAAAAGTATGATATCTGACAACTATTCCAAGCACTACAATAAAATAAACTTAATAAATTACATACTTGTCCTGTCTTCTTCTCCAGATCCTCCATATCTTGCCCCAGACCACAGACTGGCTCTCTAGTCCCCCTAGTGATGTGCAGAAGTACTGCATCAGTGCCAGATTCAAGACCAAGCAGAAAGAAGAGTTCGCTGAGAAACATGGCTCCCCCTTGTGGCCTACTCTTGCAGGTGTGTGTCGACTCCAAATATGTATTCATCCTGTTACTTAGTGTTACCCGGAAACTAAACTCGTAACCAAAGAAACTAGGCTCATGACCAAGGAAGGACTTTATTCATACATAAGTCTTCTTTGCATATTCTCAGAAATTTACCTGGGAAATTGCCAGATCAAAAACGCAGAGTAATTAGTTCTGGCTTTGTCCACACTTGACATGGTTCTGGCAAAATGCAGGTAAATTCTCGGGTCAGGTTGCATGTGTGAAATGGGCTTTGGTTTCTCTTTTGGAGCTTCATCATCTAAACGTTACCATGGAGTCTGAAAGAGTGGCTCAGCTGGCAATTTAAATCCCACTGTGATTAACGCTGCGTGCTGTTGTTGCGTCCCAGGGCAAGACACTTCACTCAGCTCGTCCAACGTGATTTTGGTGTGTGCGTGAGTGTTGCTTTGTAGTGGCCATTGGTGACGATTAGCAGCCTCGCTTTCGTCCGTCTACCCCAGGACAGCTGTGGCTACAATGATAATGAAAAATGACTTCAATGTAGAGCGTAATTCAAGTTTTAGGTATTAGATTATCACATTTTTTGCAAACCTGGCTCAGAGAATAGCAGTTGCAGACTATATATATCACCCAACTCCAGCTTAACCTTTTTTTCTTGTTATATTTAAGGAAATTGCCATATTTTACAAAAGTAGGTATTGTGTCAAATGTGCTTTTGTGCGAATAATAGACAAACCTGAACTCACGAGTCAAACCATTTGTGATATTGTCAGCCATTGCGCTCACATCGCAGGCGGCCCCGTGGTACGCTGCACTTAAGGCTAATTCTCTCCGCCTGGTACAATGGAAGGAGTCGCCCTGACCCGCTCCTCACAGGGCAAATGTGTCGCTGAATGGAAGCTTACGACACCACTGTGACGATGTGTGAACTGGCGGGGGTCTGCCTGGAGGAGTAACGGGTAAATGTACCTCAGCAACTTTTAGAAGAAAATATACTTAGACTGTCCAACATTCCATAGGCTGGTACACGTGTATACATTAGCTCCAATGGTAAAAGACGAAGTTCAAATTTGTCAAACGGATAATGGACAATTGCTATGGATCAGATCTGGACGACTGAGGGTCTACAGAGACATTAGCTCCAATGCATTTTTAATGGGGGGGACTTAGCGTTAGCCTCCAAACAACACAAACTATGAAAAACCAGGGCTCTTTTGGTAACTGTGAACCATTCGACTACACACGAGTAACACCAGAGCCTCCCTAGAAAACATCACCAGGTGTAGCGTATATAAGTAAAATTAATGCAACGCTGGATGGAAATAAATCTTGTGACATTGTAGAAGCGAAATCGAAACAATGCAATAGCGAATGTGTGACATAATCAAAGCTAAAGGCGGAACAACAAAATATTAGAGTGTTGTTCCAAATGTTTGGTTTTTTTGGGCAGGTGACCTTTTTTTTTTGGGCCAGACAGTGTAGTTACCTCCTGAGTTCTTTTTGAGTCCTTTTCACTAATATTTGCTCTATGTAACTTTTATGGTGTAGTATCTGTCACCTGCTTGTTTCTATAGAGATGTCCTTACTTTGGAAATAAAATGCAGGCGAAGCTACCTGGAAAAGTTACCGTTCAGATCTGTGTAGAGACAGCCCTGCACAGTGACAATGCATGTTCATAAAAGCACCTGTAATTGAATAAATGCTTGGTTTATTGCCATTATGTGAAACATTCCAGGCAAAGCAATAACATCTCCACGGAGACAAGCACCCGCAGACCCTTAATTGAAATAGTGTCTCTAAAGAAGAGGTGTCAAACTCAATTTCACCGAGGGCCACATCAGCAAAATGATGTAGATGTAAAAAATATGACTGTAACTGTGTCTTAAAATGTCAGTTTATCAGGAGATACAGTCGTACATTTTAATTTACCTGGTCATGGGCCACATAAAATGACCAGGCGGGACACATTTTGTCCCCGGGCCTTGAGTTTGACACATGTGCTCTAGAGGATAAATAAAGCTGATTGATTGAAAGTTACATTGTGCACTTTTTAGTAAATCCAGACTGATATCTCTCTGCATTTTTAAATATTTTTCAGTCATATTTTCACCACATCTTCTATCGCGTCTCAAGCTAGAACCTAAAACATGTTCGTCCAATCAGATTTGTTTATTTCAGTGATGCATCTGAAACCAAGCACCTCATTGGTCACACATAATTTTAACCAAAATCACATTTCTCTCACCTCAAATCCGTGATGTTTTTCAGTCGTTTGTTATATATTTTCCCATAAGCATCCATATTTGTTTTGATGTAGATGGACCATGCTTGTCCCTGATTTGCTAATCCACCTGTCAATCACTTGGGGAGACCGGTGACCAGACTCACATCTTTCTAAAGTATTGAAGAAGTGTGTATTTTGTAATTCTAGATAAATCTTCCCAGGAGTAAGTCTATAACTGACAAAACTCATTTACTTCAGCAGTATGTTGACCAAATACTTCTGTACTTTTACCTTTTACCTTTACTTTGTCCACCCACATCAAACAAAATAAATATCGTCGTAATCCTTGTGCATGACTCAGAATACGTTTAGCTATCCCTTTGGTTCCCGGCGTGTGGTATGCTAGCCCGTGCTCCGCTTACATGTCCCTTAGCACACCGGGGTTAACAATACAAGTGCGCGCTCGCTTTTTTCGGTTGCCCCCGGCGACGCTCTCAGAATCTCAATCATCTCCAAATGCATACGTGGCGCGAACAAGAGCACGCCCAAATATTTCAGTCAATTAGAGCCGCGGCGCCGGACCTTTTACATGAATTTCAATAAGTAGTCTCATTAAAAAGTAGCAGGAACAAATGGGGAATGAAATATTGAATAGGCCCGGGTTATTGTAGAGGTCTGAGAGGCTAATAGGACAAGCTCGAGTACTGAGGTTTGTTCTTATGCTGTTACAAGCTAATGAATGAGAATACCACTGATTTTTTTTTTTTTTCATCCGATACCAAAGTACTGCAGTAAATGTTGTAATATTGATCCAACACCAGTCCCAATATGTTTATGAAAATACATTGGAACAGATAGAATAAGAATTTTACTTCCATCCCTGCGTAAACTGATTTAACCTTTATGACTCAGAGGTTTTATTTTAGCTCGGACCAAGTTCTGCCATTGTGTCTTTAGGCAAGACACTGAGCCCACATCATTCCCTGGTTTGAATGTGGTGGTTCTGTGATTGTGTGAGTGTTCAGGATGATGGGAAGGGTGGATGTTGCAGATTTTTATTTTTTTAAGTAGTACATGTAGTAGGTGTAGTAGTACGTGTAGTAGCAGTACATGTAGTAGGACTTAGTAAGTATAGTTGTAAGAGTAGTAGGAGTAGTAGTGGGTAGTAGGTGTAGTAACAGAAGAACAGATGAACCTCATTGGACTGATATTTCTGCATTTTTCTGGATTATTAACCACAACAATTGCAGGCAAATTTTATATTATTGAGATAGTAAAACAATGTGTGTGTTCGTGTGTGTGCGTGTGTGGGTGGGTGTATGTGTGTGTATGTATGTGTGTGTGTGTATGTATGTATGTGTGTATGTATGTTATTTGTTTGTTAGTTAGTTAGTTAGTCATAAATACAAGTTAATTATAGTAGCTATGTAATTGAACTTAACTCATTTCACTGACGGCTGAGACTGAGAGCAGTGTTAGGGTCAAATGTATAACAATAATCTCAATTTGACGTGACTCCTGATCCAAACGCAGACACTTTGAAAAAAAAATATCCCTGTTTACTTCACACATTTGCAACACCAAGTGAAAACTTTTTCCCAGATTCCATGGGGATCGTGGCTATTTCAGCACCTTGGAGAGCTCCGGCTGAAAACGGCCTCTTTAACTGCATTCACCTACTCCCTTTATTACGGAAGTTGCTGTGGGCGCCGCCATCGTCATTTGGGTTGTATTATTTTGCATGGAGCTGCTCAACTTAACAGCAAGTAAGTTCTTTATGGACTTCAGAGCAGTTTTAAAGCCTCCCAGAGAATCGGTGCAGTGTTGACAGTGTTATTGCACATGAAGACTGAACATTTTACACAAATCAATCTACTTTATATCAGATTTGTGAGGTGAAACTGTTCCCTGATTCTCCATTTAAATGATTAGCATTCTCAATAAACCCAAAGTGCAGCTACAAAGAGCACGATTTGGAGCAGTTAAAAGAAAAAGTGGGCGGGGCGGAATAAGGTTAATATAGAGTCATTATAGATTCTGATATTTCATGTATTTCTTTATTACAGGGGTGTGGGCTGTAATCTAATGGCTTTTTGTGCGTCTGTTTATTTATGTGAAAATAGTTTAATGGATATATTCTATAAGTTATATGCGACTCAGTCAATAAACCTATAGGCCTGTAAAAATTGATTGCGTTCTTCTAAATGCCTTTCACAGCTCAGTCATGCATAATTCCAGCCTTTTATAAATATCGATCTCTTATGCCTCGATGGGTTTCTGCCTTACATTTTAAGGAGTCAGTGTGATATTGTTTTAATCGCTATGGCAACAGTCCCATGAATATAGCACCTTTAGGCAGTGCAGTGAAATGTATTTTTACATAGAATATTTATGATCAATTTTTATTTTATCATTTTTATTAGCTTTATTTTTCTAGCTTGTTGTACATATTTTATTTTATTTTTTTATACCTGCTTGTCTCCATGGAGATGATATTGCTTTGTTTAATGTACAATAGTATGGTATAAACGTTATCTCCCTGAAGAAATGCAGGTGACGACCCCAGACCAGATCTGTGGAGAGGCGAGCCCGCTTACACTAAGAATGCAGGTTTTTTATGTATTTTTGAGCATCTGTCAAATAAATGCAACAAAGGTAAAGGTAAAACATACCTGGCAGAGTAATAACATCTCCATGGAGACAAGGTTTGCCTTTTGCCACAGTTAAAAATAAAAGTCATAAGGTAAGGCAAGGTGAGTTTATTTGTATAAGTAATTCAAAGTGCTTTACAAATCACAATACAAGAGTCAGGGCTAAACATGGGGAATCAGCGTTTAAGTTTTATGCAGCTAAAACCGGCAACAGTCTTACTGAAGATGTGAGACAGGCCTCTACTTTGACAATGTTTAAATTCCAGACTCAAAACAGTTCTGTTCAGCTGTGCATACGACTGAAAGGTTTTTATTCTGCACTCTTCTCTTTTAATGGCAATTTTATGATGATTATTTGTGATTATTTATGTTTTGATCTGTGTGATTTTAATGTCTTTCTTATTCTGTAAAGCACTTTGAATTACCTTGTGTACGAATTGTGCTATACAAATAAACTTGCCTTGCCTACAACAAATCAAAACAAAAATAATCACAAATAATTATCATAAAATTAACATTAAAAGAGAAGAGTGCAGAATAAAAACCTGAGAGAATGAGAAGCTGACCAATTAGACGTATTTGCTGTTGTAAACAAATTAAAATGATTATGTCCAGCTCTAATAGGCCATAACTGAGGGCAACTGTTGTTGTGCATAATCATTATTTTATGTTGCATTTTTTAAATCAAGAATAGGTATCACCAAAACAAGTCTCACATTTACTTTTTTTTAAATATTTTAATCATCAGCCATTATGGAAAGGATGGTATATACAGAGCTATGAAAAAATGAAATCTAGATATACATTTTTGTCCATATCGCCCAGCCCTACTATAGGTATCACTAATTACTCTTGTGTTTAGTTTATGTCGATAAAAACTCATCAAAATGAACGCTCAATCCAAGTAGATATTACCTTCTTTGCTGTAAATGCTTTAAATCCATTATACAGTGTGTTAAACGAATAGTCCATTTGAATAAAGCCAGTTAGCATTAGCATTAGGGCTCTGTGGTAGATTGTTTTTAGTGGATGGGACACTTAGCACAGTCGCTAATGGGGATCTGCAGTATTGTCATCACTGCGTTCTGCCGTTAGCCTGTGGTCGCTAATAGCTCTAAATGACCCACATCATTTTCAATCAGCGCTCGTATATTTAATTTTAGCCAATGTGAAGCCGTAGTTAACACTTCGTATAAGGATTGAATGGCCAGAGAGACGGGGGGGTTATAGGACTAATGAAAATATACTACCTAACTAAGCCAAAAAGAGGAACAAAAATATTAGTAGGAGTAAAATGTAATTATAAGGATAGAGTTATAAGGTTATACTGGATGTTTTTTGTTGGAGTTAATCATAATATTCTTGTTCCTTAATATAGTCTGTACACTTTTATCAAGATTTTGTAGGATTGGTTTGAACTTTAAACCTAAAGAAGAAGACCTGTTCTGCTTGTGTCTGCTATACTTATAATCTATGACACCCGTGGATCATTATGTTGTAATTTTGACATTTAAAATCACAAGATTAAGATTAAGATATGTCTTTATTAGTCCCACAGTGGGGAAGTTCCAATATTGCACCGCACAGTTAGAGAACAGAAGGAAAGTGGTACATGCAATAAAACAAGACAATAGATAATTAAATAATTAAAAAACTAGACTTAAAAAATAAACTAAAAATAGACTCTAATGTAACATCTCCGTAAAGTGACTTGTGACATAGGTGTGGTTGAATGACACATGTTCAGTGTTAACAGTGTTCATTGTACAGTCTGAAAGCAGCAGGAAGGAAAGACCTGTGAAACCTCTCCTTCACACAGCGAGGGTGAATCAGTCTGTCACTGAAGCTGCTCTCCAGGGCAGACAGAGCGTCCTGCAGGGGGTGAGACTCATGGCCCAGCATAGAAATGACCTTAGCCAGGAGCCTCCTGTCCCCCACCTCCTACACTGAGTCCAGAGAACAGCCCAGGACAGAGCTGGACTTATTGATGACCTTGTCCAGCTTCTTCCTCTCCCTCTCTGTGATGCTGCTGTTCCAGCAGACCACACCGTACAGGATGGCTGATGCCACCACAGGGTCATAGAAGGTCTTCAGGAGTGGTCCTCTCATTCCAAAAGACCTGAGTCTTCTCAGGAGATAGAGCCTGCTCTGGCCCTTCCTGTACAGTGCATCTGTGTTGTGAGTCCAGTCCAGTTTGTTGTTCAGATGAACACCCAGGGACTTGTATGAGTCCACTCTCTCAATGTCCCTTCCCTGGATGTTCACTGAGGGGGCAGTAGAGTGGCGTCTGCGGAAGTCCACCACCATCTCCTTGGTCTTCTCTGCATTGATGATGAGGTGGTTCTGCTGACACCAGTCCACAAAGTCCTGTGTTAGTCCTCTGTACCCTCTGTACTCTGTACATCGTCATCATCCTTGATTAGACCAATGATGGCAGAGTCATCAGAGAACTTCTGCAGGACGCAACTGTCCGTGTTGTGTCTGAAGTCTGCAGTGTAAAGGGTGAAAAGAAAGGGCAATGGACAATATTGATCTAAAACGACTTAATAAAAGAAACAAGAGCACTGACTTGACCACTGACTGTGCTGGAAAACTACGGTGTTCAGTGGGATCCAACGTCGGCGTAAACGTCATCACAACAAAGACTTTACTCTAATAACTCAGATTACTCAGGCATTACCAGATTACTCATGCATACATGGATTACTCAAAATACAACTTTGAGAAATAAATATAAAACTAGATTTTGCATAATACGTCTGTTTTAAGGGGACAAAATTTCAGCAAACACAATTTTTTTCAGATTGTAATATTTCTAAAGAATACTCAATTATAAAACTAAGCTTTTGACATTTGTAGTGGAACAGAAAAAAAAAAATTTAAAAAGGAATTAATAGTGTGGTAAATCCTCTTTTGGAAGAACAATTTATTCATATAATTATTCAAGGTAACAGTAAAAGTGTTTTAGCAAAAATGATCTTGTTCTAATACAGATATATTACATAAGCAGCTCTTGAGGTCAAAATAAGTGTTGTGTACTGTCTGCATCTATCATGTTGGTGTACGACAATCAGGAAGTGCACATTAGCATGCTTGTTGTTGTTCATTGTTCGACAGTAAAAATCCACTCTGGTGAAAAGCGCTTGTAAACTCATCACCGTGAATAATTACAATGGTAAGAATGACCAAAATAAGTGAGGAAAAACTTGCAAACCTTTTAAAATGAACTAGCCATGTTTTTTTTGTTTTTTTCTTTAAGACATTAACAGGTACAGCGCCTTTAGTACAAACGCATTAGTCGGTTGTTTAATATCTGAAGGTTATGGCTACGATTCTTTAATGACCATCCCCATTGTCCTCCTTCTCTCATCACACCCCCTCGGTATCGCACCACATTCTGAGACCCCTGGGACCCCCCTCTCGGTGAGTGTCATTTAGACTCTATTTGACCTCCACAGCCCAGAGTCAGGTGGCACCACGGAACAGGGGGATGGGGCGTCCTACAAACCCAAATAGAGAGCTTGTGTGGGGCAGACAGGTATCCCACAGAGGAGGCTGGTTGTCCTGTAATTACTGCTATGGGACAGTCGTGCGAGGGTTGAGGGTTGACCACGCAGGAATTCTGTCAAAATGGGGTTTGAAGGTGAAGGTAAAGTGCTGAATTTGTAACCAAGGACTTGTGGTCTGAGAAATGGGACAAGGGGGTAATTCATTTGCTGCAATTAAAGTTACCTGTAATTAGCCGACTGTGTTGTATTCTCACATATCACCACAAGATGCTGTCTATGTTACTGCAGTCTGATAGTGCGCCAGCTTTGGTCTGACAGAAGAAGAGCAGAGAACACAGGTGAGTTTGAAACAAGGATCTATTAAAATAACCAGATAGAGTATTGCTAGCTTAAAGAACTGCTCGTGTTTGGCTGACAGTGCACCTACAGCTTTCGCAAAGGTCGAATTTTTAGTTGATTTTTACCTGTTTTCAAATCATAAACTTTTTCTGAGCTCAAAATACATCTGTCGTCTTAAAAAAAAGCTTTGGTTACGCTCTATGTCCGCTCGAAGGTAGGTAGATAGATTTTTTTTTAACCAGTAGATGGCAGATGTGAAACCTAAGTATATAGCAGTATTTAGCCAAAAATAGACTAAAATAAAAACATGTTTATTAATATTGGTTGTGTTTATTGTATTAAAAAACAAAAAAAAAAGCCTGCATCCTTACTGTGAGCGGGCTTCTCCACAAACCTGACTCTAATTTGACTCCCTTTTGTCTGTTTTCATGGAAATGCTGTTCTTTTGGCTGTAACGGTGCATTCAGCGGTCCTGGAAGTTTGTCTTTTCCGAGTTCCAATATGTACATGACGATGGGAACGCGGTGCAATCTCGTAATTTCTACTTGGAAAGTCAGAGAACATTTCAAAACCCATGTTAGAAAATCCAACACGGTGGTCCAATGTAACCTGACAGTTAAAATATTAATGGCACTTGTGTTATTTTGCCTTTAGTTGCTCCCTCCTGTCCACCTGCTTATGTCAACCTGGTTCTGTACAACCTTTGTGCCGCTGCAGTTTATAAAAATGCTGTTTTGCTGCTTTACGTTCCAAACTTATGGACGGAGCTAATGTCAACAAAACCCTGATTCACTCTCAAACGTTGCTTTATTTACTGTTATGTCGTAACAATGTCCAGGTCATTAAATTCACTTCATTAGATTCTCTTTTTGGCCGATTTGCACACTTTCCGAATCTACTTTATTGAGTCTTTACTGTAATATACTATACTGGTCATTGTTTTTCCAACTTCAAAACTGAAACGGGCATCCAATTTTTTACTTTTACGTTATTCTGAGATCTGAGTTCCGACCTTCAAGAAACATTATTTTTCACATTTTCTACCGCCACCTGCCCTCATATTGTATCTCGTTACTAATATAAATATAAATTAACTGCTCAAAAATCATAAATGTTAGAAGTTCCAATCTTTACTGCCAGTTGTTGTTGCAATAAATGATTAAAATGTGTCATTAGCATCCAGAGTAAATATAAGAAATGTTCTAACAACTAAAACATGTCTTGTACGTGTTTCAAAGTTTCTGTGTTTAGTCATATTGCTGTACTAAATGGGTTTGTAGGTGATTTGGGGCTTTTACTGCTTTAATGTAACTGTTTTTTTTTCCTTATAAGTTTGCGTAAAGCGTTGGAAAAGTCGTTTGATCCGCGGTGACCACCCTCTGTGACGTTAATTGCTATTCCGTAATTTGACACCGAAAGTTCGAGGCGACATATTGTACTTGTCATTTTTGAAACGCTGAGTTAAATTCATAAATAATAATTTGTTGTGCTATCAGAAGTTTGTTTGTGTGAAGCGCTCCGGTTGGCTCTGGGTCAACATGTAATTCCAACACGTGTCGTATCTAAAATGGGGTAAATATTAGCAATACATTATTCAGATATTAACTGTAATGGAAGAGCGTACGTATATATTTTGCCTGCGCTTTCTCAAGGTCGATTTGCATTTATTCTTTCAATAACTATTCATGAGTTTTAGCTTCCAGTTATATGCAACATTTTGAGGACTTTTGCCCATTCAAAAGACATAATGTTTAGTTTTAAATAGTTAATCGCTATGGAAGTTATCCTAATTTGTCATAATTCTGAAACCCATGGATCGTTAGCTATTTTATTGCAGCCTGTCTTCGGGCAGACTGACACCATAAAACACTCATAATGTCCAAGGATATTACTCTAAGTACACAAACAAAAGAAAAAAGTTAGGATTAGAATTAGAGTTAGGTTTAGGAACAGTTAAGTTGGTTAAATTTAGGGCTTTGGGAAATGGGGCACTAGTCCTGCCCCGTAACAAAATGCCGAACATCTAAGACAGGCGTGTCACATTTTCACCAAGGGCCACATCAGCAAAATGGCTGACCTCAAATGGCAAGATGTAAAATAAATCAAACTACCTTTTTAACTTGTTAATTAACTGTTTCTATATTTATTATTTATTCAAGTTACAAATATTGTATATGTATTTGCCTAGATGTAAAAATATCTACGTATCTCCTGATAAAATGACATTTTAAGACCATCATACCTTTTAATTTACCCTGTCGAGGTCCACATAAAATGATGTGGAGGGCCTCATTTAGCCTGTGGGCCTTAAGTTTGACAAATGTGATCTAAGAGGTCGCTGTTGTTTATTATTGTCCTTTAAAGGAGACCTATAACGTAAAATTTACTTTTTTGATCTTTTAATTATGTTACAGTTGTTTTCCCTCACCATTTATTCACCCGAAGTTGTATTTGGGATGATTCGTGCATGTTTTAGCAATCTTTAATCACTTATTTCCAAGACGCCATTGCCAATCAACACCTGTTTTCCCAGCCACCGACATGCCCTGTACTTACTTCGTTATCCTCGTACTTCTTACACGGTGATACATACAGGGTTCAGCAGCGTCGCATGGTCATTTTGGTACGAATGAAAAAAAATCTGCAGCTATCGATAAGAGACCGACAGCACGCGGCACTTTGTCGTGATGATGTTTACGACGATGTCATGTCCCATTGGGCACCACAACTTTCTAACACAGAACTAAGCGGACTTCTTTCTTTTATTGAGTAGATTTTGATGAATGTTGCGATTTAAAATGTGCAAATTACAACATAATGATCCACGGGTGTCATGGCTTATAACTGTATAGCAGACACAAGCCCAACAGGTCGTCTTTAACTGTAGTAAAGACGATTGTGTTTGCTGTTCTCTGTGTAATCTTCTTGTATTTACACCTCACAGTTTTGCACGATGCACTGCTCGCCCTAACCCAGTGTATAATTCTAGTCTTGTTAGCGTGTTCTCCTGCAGTCTCCATCTGTCCGCCTCCCGCTGCCAGACAGTTTTCTACCATTTAACTGGCTCTGAAGTCCATGGTTTCCACAGCTCTTGCCACAGTCTTGTCTTTACAGCCCCAAAAAAGAACAACACAAGGCTCAAACTGCGCTCCATTCTCTCAAACCGGGCGGGGACGAGCAGAGCAGCGCCCCCTAGAGCATACAGCGAAGTTGGGAAGATTTGAATCGTGTGGTTTTGTTATAGGTTTCATTTATGAACAAACAAATGACGGGTAACACACAGAAATGGCACAAATGTTAACTGCTAATACATAACATTTAAATCACCGCGTTTATTGTTTTGAAAATGCTATATTTGCCAAAAACAACAGATTCATATGTTTTATAAGTTTCAGTTTGGCTTTTTGATGCTATGAGTTCCTCCTTTTCTCGCTCCCTGCGCTAAGTTAAATATCGCAATGACACAATGAGCGTCCGATCACATCAGGATTGTGAAGTTGTAGTGTATTTTTTGTATCATGCTTTTGTATATTTGGGTTTGAATAGTGCCTGGGAGAGATTGCTAGATGATTCAAACATACACGGATGACATTTAAAACCACTCCACACATGTTTTTGATAAATGAAGGTTATAACACGGTAGAACGCTCCAAAAATTCGATCTTGCATAACGATTGAGTTTTCAAAATTACCGTATTAACCTTGCAGTTTAAAGCCCTTTGAAGTGAAAGCAATTGTGCCTGAATGTTTGAATCTTTTGTGAATAAAAGGTATGTCTTTGTTAATTTGTGCTAACAGAAAACACTTTGAACTCTGTGCCAGCTTTTGTTTCATGTGGATACGACCAGTCATTCAACCTGGGTAAAACACTGAAATACACAGTTAAAAGGCAAATTCTACTAGACACATTCAGAAGTGCGTCACAGTTTTGTAGCTTTTTGTTTTTTGCAATGGGGGAACAATACTTTTTCAACAATAATACTTCTGTTTCCTGGTGGTGGTATGTTTGCAGCAAATTTATGAAAGAAAACAAATTGTTCTGTTGATTTTAAATACAGAACGCGGAGATAGCATCCTAGTGGGAAATAGTGCATGAATAGCATTACAGATTATCAGTAGTTAAAGGCGCTGAAGCGGATTTTTATTGTCTAAAAAGTGAAAAAACTGCTTATTCATTTCAATTGGTTTGCAGAGGTCCAAATTCCGAGCACTCTGAGCATCCTAATTAATCACCAGCTGAGTTTACGCCAGCTTTTCGCAACTTTCAGAAGACGGAGCAAAGTTTTTCCATCACGGTAATGATAACAACATGCTAACCACGCAATTCCTGAATATTGGACAACAATATATCACATAACAATAACAATATATCTGTACTGGAGCAAGACAGATGCTTCTCAAGTGTATGGAAAGGAATCGAGTACAGGAAATACACTGCCTCGCCGAAGAAAAAACGTCGCTACCAAAAAAAAAGGTGACGTGCTAATATCTCATTGGACCGCCTTTAGCTTTGATTACGTCACATATTCGCTGTGGCATTGTTTTGATAAGCTTCTGCAATGTCACAAGATTTATTTCAGAATCAGAATCAGAAGACTTTTATTGCCATCGTCAGTGAACACAGCTCACAAACTAGGAACTTACTGCGGTGATAAAGTGCAACATAAAAACACACTGAACAAATACAAATAAGGGCATGCACAAAGTTAAAAAAGATATGCTTAAAAATAAAATACTTAGATGTAGAAAATATATACAATAGCAGCATCAGTACAACCATTTCCATCCAGTGTTGCGTTAATTTTTCACTAAGATGTTGCATTGATGATGGTCGAGTCTGACCGCTGCACAAAGCTTCTCCAGCACATCCCAAAGATTCTCAATGGGGTTAAGGTCTGGACTCTGTGGTGGACAATCCATGTGTGAAAATGATGTCTCATGCTCCTGAACCACTCTTTCACAATTTGAGCCTGATGAATCCTGGCATTGTCATCTTGGAATATACCCGTGTCATCAGGGAAGAAAAAATCCATTGATGGAATAACCTGGTCATTCAGTATATTCAGGTAGTCTGCTTAACCTAGACCTGACCAACTGCAGCAACCACAACCTATTTGCTTCGTTAAATCCAGGTGGCGACTTTTTTGTGCCTTAACTGTTTTTTTGTACTATGCAGCTGTTGCAAACTTGATCCAACTGCGTCTGTACTTTTTCTTTTACAATCTAAGACCAGTATTCTTACTTAATCAACCACCCACAATCCATGATACGCAAAACTTACAGCTACACTCTTTTGTCTCACTCATTTCACCGCTAATGTGCCGCATTACATAAGCTTTTCTGTCCATTTAAGCGCTCCCAACAGCCTGCACAGTGCTTCTTATTGCATGAGTCAGGCTGTGAGTATGTGTCACCGCCTCTCAGTGAAACCAAGTGGGATTTAAAAGCCCGCGTCTCCATTGGCCTCGCTCACCAAAACAACTAGCAAGTGCAATAGAGCCATCACACACGCACTTCACACTCTCTCTCTTCTGACAGAAAGTAGTGCCATCCACAAACAGATTTTTCTTATGTTCACAGGTACAGGGCCAAATCTGAATTAACAGTTTTGAAGTTTGAGGTGGTGCCAACACTGCGAAAAAGATTATTACATAACAACAATATTAGAGAAAGCTATCGGGATGGTATCTGCACGTTTTAGCGCGTCGGCTATTGGGCTTAATCTCAAGTGGGGCGTCAAAAATGAAACTCATTAAACATTTTACGATGTTGATTTTTGGAATATAGCAGATTGAAGCAATGACGTCTTGAATACAGTTAATTTTATCCCCATTTTCTCTAGTACACGTCCACAGCTCTGTTTTGTTTTTTTTAATACATGTAGGATTTGGTAGCACCACGTAGTTATTTTGGTCCAAATGAAAAAAGATGTGCTGCTAACTATGTATATGTACAGTTATCCATAAGAGTTTGTGATTCTTATGGCGTCTGGGGACTGCGGAAAACTGGAAACGTCATCACAACAAACTGCCGTGCAGCTGTCATTCTATCTTACGGATAGTTGCACATCACGCTAACTAGTAGTGGATTTTTTTTTTTTCATTTCTACCAAAGTGACTACACACTGCTGCTGAATCCTACATGTATCACTGATTAAGAAAATAAAATTAGAGAACAGAGCAGTGGGTGTGGACCACTGGAGATGAAAAAAGGGGTAGATCGAAGCAATGACATCTTGAAACTTTTTAATATGTTGTTTTTGGCAGATATAGCATTTATAAATCAACAAAAAGTGATGTGATCTAAACATGGAGATCTAAATATGTTATGTTTTAGCAGTTAATACCACATAGAAGTGTAATACCACCTCTTGGAAAATAAAATCACTGCTTGCTGTTAGGGGTGGGAATCTATGGGTGTCTCACGATTCCATTTGATTATGATTCTGTGGCTCATGAGCCGATGCAGAAATGATGCATCAATACATCTTGTTTGACTTTACTTTTTACCATTCATATCAAATTAGTGGATACTTTTGTGCACAACTGCAGGATGACTTTAACACAATTTCTTTAAATGACTAATTGCATTGTTTTCTGTGACAGGGATTAGTGTAGCAGTGTTGTAACAGCACATCGACCACATAGTAGCCGTTAGCAGCGCATAATGCTATCTATTTAGTTTCTCTGCAGACTTATAAGAGAAACATCAGCCCACACACCTCTGTCCTCTACAGGAACAGAGTGTGAAGTTAGTTTAGAACAGTTTATCTGCACATTTTGCTCTGAAGCTGCTTTTCGAGTGGGTAACATCAAGCTGTCTCCATCTCGGACGCAGAAAAACGTTTACACTACAAACAACAGAATGCTGCAGCTCGCGGTGTTGCGTTTGAGCGTCTTTTGCTGAAAACTCAAATGTGAATGAAAAACAAAGCTTCAGACAAATCCTGAACAGAGCGATATCCCCGTGGGTCACTGAGCACAATGGAGCTCTGGCGACAGGGATGAGGGAAGCAGCAGCAGTCTGCCATAGCACTGCTGGCAGGTCTGCACTGATTCAGAATTGTTTTATCAGAATGCATCTAAAAGGCAATTATTTTTCCCACCTCCACTTGCTATAGGATGAAATGCAATATAATTCTGCAAGAGTGGGCTTCTACATTGTCATGACTTTATTTACAGCCACTTGATTGGTGTAAAACGAGGATACACCACAGACATTATCCCACCAAACATACACACACCAAGCACAGAACAACATGAAACTCTGGCATTTTAAACTTTGCTCTTAACCTTCTCCATGTTGTGTCACAGTCAGGGTTGACCCCTGGCTTTGGGCTGATGGAGCGGCTGCAGTATTCCTCTCTGTTGGATCAAATGGGACTCAGAATGGAACAGGCTCAGATCCTTTTGCACCGCCAGGCCCAACTCAGCAACGCCCCCTACGCCCCAGCACAAACAGCAGCAGCAGTCCACTGCGGGACAGGGAAATGGTGAGGTTACCTCCACAGACACACACATGGGCTGTGAATTTATGCTTTGATACAGAAGCTTGGATGTGGTAGATAAGTGTAAAGTTAAACCATTGCTCAGCTTTTCTTGAATTAAAATGAGTAAAAAACAATAAAGTTTAAATGCATCTTATAATAATAATAATACATTTTATTCATAATGCACTGTATATATTTGAAAGCAAATCTCAAAGTGCTACAGTGTGAAGCTATAACAAAAAAGAAAAAAAAAAAACAATAATAAATTAAAAAAAAAACATGTTTAAGGGGCCAAATCTTTCCTTTATTGAGTAGATTGTTTGTTTTGTTTTTTTTTTTTTATTATTATTATTTTTTTATTTATTTTTTTTTATTTTTTTTTGTATTTTAAAATGGTTTTCATTGAATAATTTAATTAAATAAACCATACAGTGGGACATTCCAGGATAAGAAATGTTTTATGAGACGAGCAGGTGACGTACCCTCCACCAGAGCTTTAATGTGAGCTTTGTTTTAATGTGAAGTCACAATATCATTTTTAGCATCACGATTATTGAGAGAAAAAAACAAAACACGATTTGATGATTATTGACACCATGACCGAACAACAATGAAGTTCATAATTTCAGTTCTGTTGTTACGGTATGTGACCTGTTTAATTAAATCAAACTTTCTGAGGTGACATAAACAGCCAGATAACAAAGCACTTTACATTAATTGGACTTTTTTGAAATTAATATAATGAAATGAAAATTATTAATAATGTTTCTAATATTGTCATGATTATATTTTATTAGCTCTCATAATAATATTGTGATCTGAATAATCACAATAACCTTAATAATAACCTAATAAAACCACAATCTGCACTGCTGGAACCACAACAGGTGATGTGATTTGTCCTGATAACAAAGTCCCTCTCACATAAAATTACAGTCATACACTAGCATTAACCAGTTTTTCAGTTAGTTACTCTCACCTGAACGTCAAACACCTAAACTGGCCCATGAGCACTTATAATGATCACAGGCTCTTCATTTAAACCCAAGTTTTTCAGCTTTTTTGCCTGTGTTTGCAAATGTGTGTCACCATTGTAATTAAATTCTGCTATAGACATGCATGGAAACCCCCCCCCCTCCAGTGTGATGGCACTGCACAGTATCAGTCGTGTGTGTACGGATGAGACACTACACATACAAACATGGGCACGCACATGCTCACACGCGACAGACTGAGAGACTAACGCACCATTACAATAACACAACTATAAGAAATGGTACGTGAATATATACAAGAGTGAGGCTCCTTTTTGAAAGTTTTGTAAAAATAAAAAAGATCCAACTTCTCTGCAAAAGTGAAGATACAGAAAGTTTGTGCATTAGAACAGTAAAACTACAGTGAGATACGCCGAGGATGAGTCAGTCAAAGTGACAATCCTGACAATTTTTAGATGACTTTGACAAAAAAACTTGTAAGCCATTATGGTACATTTATTTTTGTTCAACTTCTACAGTCCATTTCTGCTCCCACTGTGTTCATTTTCAAATACGGAATGTTACTTTTTTACATTAAGGGCACAATAAATCTTTCAACTTTAAGCACGCAGGCTACATTATTCCTTTATCATGCAGATTATTCTTGTAAATGTAAAGTGAATGTGACAGATGACATATGGTTTGGTTTATTAGTGTAGAGAAAGTTTGTATGGAAACATAAGAGCGTGCAGTTCCATCGCCTCTGATCACCTTTCACTAACTCTATTCAAATCCGTGTTGTTCCTCTGGTACAGACGACAGCTGTGGAGTCAACAGTGTGGGCAAAACAATACAGATGCTCATGTTATGGACTTATGGAAACAAGGTATTTTGCATATTATATTAAGTTAAAAAAAACAAACTTACAAACTTGCCAAATGTAATAATGGAACTGTTCTTTTTGTAATTTCACCAAGCTGGCACACTGTTAAGTCTGCACTTTTTAGGCTTTTTCAAATAATTGTGGACATCTTTTATTTTAATTTTTGGCATGGTTTATGTAAAAAAAAAATAATAATAATTAAAAAAATAAATAAATAAATACTTAAATAAAATATATAAAATAAACTAAAATAAACTAAAACAACTAAACTACACTAAACTGAACTAAAATGAACTAAAATAAAATAAAATAAATTAAAATAAACTAAAATAAAATAAAAATTTGCAGCACTTCCACAAGAACATCTGGTTTCATGTCCGTTGCCCCCTGCTGGCAATAGTTGGTAACAAAGCATGTTGAAATAGATAATTAGCAGCAAAGCCAAAGCTATGTGAAGACATTTTTCACTATTACACAATTAGAACATGTATGTACTTTTTAAATATTTACTTTAACAAATAATTTTCATCCACTTGTGTCCGAGATCTTGTTCTTTCCGTCATTATCCAAAGCTCATGACCAGAGGTGAGGGGTAGGTAGACTGACCGGTAAATCGAGAGCTTTGCCTTTCAGTGGGGTTTACTCCGCAGGGTGGCCCGGGCGGCGCACCCTTAAGGATGGGATGAGGAGCTCGGAGTAGAGTCGCTGCTCTTACACGTCGAGAGGAGCCAGCTCAGGTGGCTCGGGCATCTGTACACACCCAAGAGGGACTATGTCTCTCAGCTGGCCTGGGAACGCCTTGGGGTCCCACCGGAGGAGTTGGAGGACATGTCTGGGGTGAAGGAAGTCTGGGAGTCCCTGCTTAGACTGCTGCCCCCGCGACCCGGCCCCGGATAAGCGGAAGAAAATGGATGGACGGATGGATGGATCTTCATGGAGACATTCAGTATAAGTTGATAAGCTTCCAGTTATAGGCAACATTTTGAGGTGTATTTTGTTTTAATCTGTTAATCGCTATGGCAATGGTACTATTTTTTTATTTTTTTATTCTGAAATCCATGGATAGGCCTATATTAAACATTTTGAGTTGGTTGAAACCTCGATTTAGAATTCATCCCTAAACTTTTAAACTGGTAATTGTGAAAAAGCCGACCTGGTTTTTGCTCCACTCGTCCGGGTAACACCTCCTCTTCTGTGCAAAAGGAGGATAGAACCAAGGATCAGGTTCACAAAAGAGAGAGAAATAGCTGTGAATTGGAAGAGAGAGAGAAGAGTAGGAGGGAGAGAGGAGACAGAGCGAGGGGTGGGAGAGAGGGAGGGAGACAAAGAGAGACAGAGAGAGAAAAACATAGTATATATATATATATGGAGAGAGGGGTGGAAGAGTCAGAGAAAAAGAGACAGTGGAGGGAAAGAGAGGTGGAGAGAAAGAAAGTGAAGAATGAAAGAGAGAAAGGGAAGAATGGAAGAGAGAGCGAAAAGAGGAGAGAGAGACAAGTGAACAGACCTGGTTCAGATGGGTGTCCACGGCCACCCTTAATGACACCCTCCACTGAAGCAGCAAACCAGACGAGAGCCAAATACACTCCATCCGGCCGCCATCTTGTTTTTTCCGTCAGCACAAGTTTACCCAAAATGCACTGGGGCAACTCTGAGCCAAACATGCAACAGCGAAGGAGTGAGATAGAAAGTCATTTACACTTTTATTCACACGACTGCTGGCTTTTTGAAAAGAAGGTGAAATGTAGGTTTATGACGGTAGTAGTGGTGGCTCAGTAGGTTAAGTGCTCAATGCGAAGGTTGTTGGTTCAATACCCACTCAACTACGGCCTTGCTCGAATGCGTGTTTTAAACAGCCCATATTACGCTTTTGAGCTTTGAAGATGTAGATAGACGTTACTCAAACATGTGTGAATGAAACAAAACACAACTCTGGGTATGCGTTTGAAAAGTTAACAATATTACACAATGACTTAAAGCTCACAAGAGTCAATTTTGCGTAATATAGGATCTTGTCTCCATGAGCATCCTTCCATTTTCTCCCGTCTATTGAGAGCCAGGTTGTGGGGGCAGCAGTCTGCAGAGAGCAGGGACTCCCACACTTCCCTCACCCCAGACACGTCCTCCAGCTCCTCCAGTGGGACCCCAAGGTGTTCCCAGGCCAACCGAGAGACATAGTCCCGTTTAGGATGTCTTAGGTCTTCCCCAGGGCCTCCTCTTGGTGGATGGGATGTGCCCAGAACACCTCCCTAGACATCCAGAATGCATCCTGAACAAATGCCCGAGCCACCTCAGCTGACTCCTCTCAACATGGAGGAGCAGCGTCTCTACTCCGAGCTCCTCCCGTGTGACCGTGCTCCTCACTGTATCTCTAAGGGAGCGTCCAGCCACCCTACGGAGGAAACATATTTCGGCCGCTTGAAGATGTTCTGTCTTTTTCCTGGAATGTTCCACAGTATGACATTAAACATACTGTATCTGTCAAGTATTTATTAAATCACAGGCTTTTATTGTGAAATCTTCTGCTTGTCTCCGTGGAGATAGACGAGTTTAATGTAATAGAGTTTAAAATTCCAAGCAAAGCCATAACATCTGCATAGAGCCAAGAAAGTAGTGGACCATCTACCCGAAAAGTTACATAGGTCACCTTTAATACACCTCTGCACCTTCTTATCATAAATGTTTCAGTGTGTATAGTCAGGGGTTCAATTCCCAGCTGAAAAATACATGTAAGCTCATTGTGTCTGCACATTAATCTAGTGGAAAACCATTACCAGATTTAAGATGGAACGTTTTTTGGGGGGTTTTTGATTAAGATTTTTGTCAAATAATGATTTATGTTTCTTCAGTTTCTTCTTACGTTTGACTCAAAATCTTACATATAGTTGATCAAATGGAAGCAAAGTGGAGCAAACATTATTATATAGAAAAAGCTAAAGACGCTTGCAATTTAACCATCAGTCTTTCAGGAAACAGTAGGTTGCCTCTGTGTTTTATGCTGTTTTTTTTTCCCCTCACTGAAGTATTTATCAGCGCCTGCTTTTTCATTTATGTAAAAAGTCTCTGAACACCTTTTTTTGTTGAATTTCAATAACATTTTCAAACAAAGTAAGAAGTTTGTGTCACCTCGCCTGCCTCTGGTCTGCTCTTTGTTTCAAATCAACTCAATTTTGCGAGATTACAGGTGGCAGAAAAACAGCTCGGCTCAGTCCTTTTGGGTTATTAAATATGGGCTGAATTAGTGGAGAACAAGCACAAAAAATGTCAAAATTTGTTGAATTTCAAATAGTAAATCAAGTTGTTTTGACTTTTTAGATTTATCTTAGGAACCTCGTTTGTGTTCACGTCGATATTATCTCATTTGAGCTTAGTATTTCTTTTTATAGTTATAATCTACGACACCCGTGGATCATTATGTTACAATTTGCACGTTTTAAATAGCAATTTTCATCTTAAACGACTCAAAAAGAAAAAAGAAAGACAGGAACAAGAACGCTGAAAACTGCAGTGTCCAAAGGCAGCGGACCTCGACATAAACATCATCACGACAAAGGTTTGGCGCCCCCTATGGACAGCTACAGATTACACTGGCAAGCTGTTGATTTTTTTTTTCATTTGGACCAAAAAAGCTACGCAACTCTGTCGAATCCTGCGCGTATTATCGCTTAAAAAAAACTGAAGAATGAAGTAAGTACAGAGCAGTGGGCGTACGTCGGTGGCGGTGAAAACGGGAAAAATAGACTGAAAATTGCTCAAACTTGCACAACTCACTCCAGATACAGCTTCAACTTCAGTAAATGCGAATGGGAAAAACTACAACGTGGTTAAAAGCTCTCTAAAAGTCATAACAGTTTGCATAATAGGTCTGCTTTAAGGTGTGTTGCCTGCGTCTCATTCTAAACCATTTTATCTACCGTGACTCTGGAACTAAGGCTGATGCACTGTTAGCATGCTAGTTGTTGTTGTTAGCAGCGTCATGATGGTAAAACTTTGCTCTGGCTCTGGATGCGAGGAATGCATAAGGAAAGTTTGGATAAGTTCTGGGTTTTTTTTACCTTTTATAAGACTGTAAAAAACAGGTACAGTGGCTTGAAGTATTTTCAAAGGTCCTATATTACACAAAATTAACTCTTGACGTGAGTTTTAAGGTAGTTTAGAACATTGTTACCTCATCAAAACCACACCTGGACTTTGAGTATTCCTGTATTATCAGTCTGTCTCGATCTCCAAAGCTCAAAATGCTCTGTTCCACCTTGTGATGTCATCTAGTACTGGTTTTCAAGTTAACAGCTCCTTTTTACCTTTTGTTCAGAAGAGCTTGGTAATTCCTGGGCTGAAATCATCCTTTAAGTGCTTTAATAACTTATGTTCAATTTTACTTATAATATTGCGCTGAGTTATGACAAAATAGTGGAAAAAATAGTGTTTAAAAATATTCATTCACAAAAATATGACATTTAAATGTTAAATTCCATAATGATCACCTCACGACTCTTGGGCTTCACCAGTGGGAAAAAAATACAAAATAAAATCTAGATTTGCCCCTGATTAAAATGATGTTTATGTCCTGAACGTGTATTTTGGCCAGCATAGATATACCAATATTAACATTCATACACAAACACACGACCCTATTCAACCTGTAATGGTCCTCCTATTGTTCTCTTTGTTTCTTTTTGTTTGCTTTGGGTTTGAGGATAGAATCATTGACCTGTGAGAGATTATGTCATAATCTCAGACCTGGACGACTGAGGGATTACACAGACATCATAAAGTGCTGTAATTAAGTAAAGTACAGATACCTAAAATTTATACTTAAGTGTATTTTAAGTAAATTTTTTATTTTTTTTAACTTTTATTTCATTACATTTGAGCGAAGGTATTTGAACTTTTTACTCTACTATATTTTTTAACTGAACTGAAAAATGAAAGTATTTTTTTATTATAGTTTGATCTGCTGAAAAGTCTGAGAGGTTTAATTTTAACGCGTTCATAATCTGAGCAAACAAATATACAAATAAACACAGGCAGAAAAAAACAACTTATTCAGTAGTTTCTGTTAACAAAATACAGCTCAAATCTTTATCAAAACAACTACATTTGAAGCTTTATTAGATCTCCAAATATGTGCAAAATACTTTTACTTTTTACTCTTTACGTATATTTTTAAATACTTTAATACTTGATACTAGATTTTTGCATGTGATACTTTTACGTGACTGTTATTTTTTTCTTTTTTGCTCTCGTATCTGTACTTTTACTTAAGTGTCAATATAGAGTACTTCTTCCATCACTGTTTGGAGCACGTTGAGTCTATTCCGATGCTGAAAATGTCGGCGTGACACTGAACAAACAGCAGTGTCCCTCTGCAGTACCTGACCCGCGCAGTGGTCAGTCTGACGGAGCGTAGTATAATGAATTGACAGGTGTACCGGCCCACACTGACACTGGGCTTTGGCTATTTTCTCCCCTCAGTTTGACATTTCTCTGGGACATTTAAGTCTTTTTGGATTCTGAACGTGGTGAATTATTAAATAGCAAGAAGAGAGGCAGGGAGGAAACCTAAAGGCTTGTTTTCAGTGCGTTTTCTGCGTTTGAGACAAATACACAGCGTCCAAATCAACTGGTCACAAAGGATGGTGGAGTGAGTTAGTGCTTCTGCCATATAGTGTGGGGGTTTGGGGTTCAATCTTCAAACGAGCGGATTTTATTGAGTGTCTCCTCTTACTATCGAAGCAGAATGACTACACTGTTTATATGTCAGATTTATGTCTCCTTAACTTGTCAGTGTTGCCTTGTTTGTTTGGTTGGGGTCTAGTCCATAGACTGTATATATAAATGGACATAGCTAACCTGCTAGCGTCGTGTTTCAAATAGGAAGTGATCATATGCGCGTTTCCGGCTCCATCGACTCTGGTTCCAATTGACTTTCTATTGAAAAACCGTTGCCCCTCTCTCAGTAACTGCTGCTGTCAGACTCGTCTTTTTGGTGTTTGTTGTTTGGTCAGTGATTGTATTAACCCACTCTACATTCTCCAGGTGTTTTTATTTTGCTATTGTGTTTGTAAGGCTTGCCATTTTGGTCTTAAAGTATTCATATTTCACTGCAAGCGTTAGCAGTTCCTTTCAGTAGCAGTAGTACTTTAAACATTAACCAGGGCTGGTTTGTGTAAAGGTGATAACGCAGCCTAAGTTTAAATGAACCATGAGTTTGTGTGTTCAGCTGCAGGGGCTCCAGGCCGACCTCCTGAATGAACTGTCCGGGACAGAGACTGGAGCAGAGTGAGTCAGACAGAGTACTGCAGTACTCCAGGTAACACACATATCATTTGTTCACATTACACATTAAAGATGCACTAGGCTCAGAGATGTGGAGCAGTCAGATACATTAACTTTTTCAAGAAATAGAGTGCTTTTCTAGCAGCATACTTTTACTCCTATTTGAGTAATATATTTTCATTGATGTAACAATACTGTGACTTGAGTAAACGTTTTGATTACTCTTCCTACTCTAAATAACTCCGCTAGTGACTTTATGAGCTTTATGTTTTATGTTTATGTTGAAATCATTTGAACATTTGTGTTTCTGTCTCTGCTTCTTCAGATATTATTTAATTTTTCTTCTTTTTGTATTTCCTTTTTCGGTAGATTATTTAGTTTTGTTTTGTCCTTCAAATTACTTTCACTTTAAATTATAAATCATATGTTCCACCCCAAAAGTTACTGTTACTTGAGTAGTATTTTTTCCCCAGATACTTTTTTACTCGTACTTGACTAATTTCTGGGACCACTACTTTGTACTTCTACCTGACTGCTTCTGTGTAAATGTACCACAGTATATCTTCAAATGCCTTTATCAATAGCAGGTGATTTACTGCTAAAGAAATACCTTGAGATACATGGAATATTTTTACTTACTGAGGGGCTGCAGGTTCAGTTTGAGCTTGGAGTATTGCTAGTGATTACACAAACCAAAAGAGGGTATGATAAAGCCCGGTTTTCATGTCTAATTATGACTTGGCTTGGTGGGATAGTACTTATGGTAAATATTTATCATAGTTTTACATCAGTTAAGTGGCAGTTTGTGGGGAAAAAGTTGAAACACAAAGTAGTGTCAAGTTCTAAAGTGGAATACCTCTATGTCATTAACACTGAAAATTACATCCAATTTTTGTAGCAGATTAAACTTTTACACCATCTAACAAAACAAAGGTGCTATAAAGGTGATATTTTGTTCTCCGTAGAGCAGATGTGAGAGGACTTTCTAGTATTTGTTCCTTCTATTATTGATCCAGTCTGCGATGAACTCTGCTGCACTATTGTTGTATTTTTGCTCAGAAACACGAGGAACAGGAACTGAAAGCGCCGTGTGGTCTGGGGCCGTTTGTCAGACTCATTACTCATTAGGATGAGCGGGGAAAAAGTCAACTTACTGAAACTCAACACAAGAATGAAAATACTCAACACTCAGTTCTACAATAGGAAATAATCACTTTTCTGGTGCTGGAAGTACTAGCGTGTTGCCATGGAGATGTTGTTGCGTTGCCTGGAATGTTCCACAATATGGCATTTAACTTGAGTATTTGAGGAGGGACGATCCCGCTCACAGTAAGAATGAAAGACTTTGCATTAATAGGAAATATAATAATAGTATCAGCAATAGAAATAGTAGCAGTAGTAGTAGTAGGAGCAGTAGCAGTAGTAGAAGTACTAGTAAGATTAGTAGTTGTACTACTAGTAGTAGTGGCAGTAGCAGCAGTAGTAGTAAGAGTAGTAGAAGTAGTAGTATTAGTAATAAGAGTTGTAGTAGTATTAAGAGTTGTTGTTGTTGTTGTAGTAGTAGTAGTAGTAGTAGTAGTAGTAGTAGTAGTATTAAGAGTTGTTGTAGTAGTAGTAGTATTAAGAGTTGTTGTTGTTGTAGTAGTAGTAGTATTAAGAGTTGTTGTAGTAGTAGTAGTAGTATTAAGAGTTGTTGTAGTAGTAGTAGTAGTAGTATTAAGAGTTGTTGTAGTAGTAGTAGTAGTAGTATTAAGAGTTGTTGTAGTAGTAGCAGCAGATGTAGCAAGTATTCATAGTAAGTAGTAGCAGCAGCACCACCAGTAATAGTAAACAGTAGCACTTGCAGTAGTAGTAAAAGCAGTAGTAACAGTCGCAGTAGTTGTAAAAGCAGTAGTAGAAGTAGTTGTAATAGTAGTGTTCCATCTGTGTCCTCCTTCATCCTAATGGTCTTATTACTCTGTCGTCTCTGACAGTTCACACTTCTCTGAACATCGGAGCAATTAACCTCATATAAATGTAATGTCAAACTGTCATGTATGAGCAGTGTACACGTGTCTTTGTACACGTGTCCAACCCCTTTGTATACGCAGTACATATGCGGTACACATGCAGTACATATGCGGTACACATGCAGTACATATGTGGTACACGCTTTGGACAGTACAGCCTTGGTCAGGACTGTGTCAGCTGGAGGATTTGACCTATGGAACGTGCTCATGTTTTTACAAGAACTGAACATGCAAACTCCAGCGGTCTTGTAGCTGTGAGACGAAGGGGCTTGTCTATTCTTTCCTTTCTTTCTCTGCATGTCTTCTCTCTCTTCTTGCTCCATTCTTCTCTTCCTCTTACACTCTTTCCTCTTTCTCTTTCTTTCTCCTCCCTATATACAGTATTTTCTCTCCTACTCTCTACCCCTCTCTCCTTCTCTCTCCTCCCTTTCTCTCATCCTCTCTCCTCGTCTTTCCTCCTTTCACACTCATTCTGTCCATCCTGCCTTTACCTCTCTCTCTACTTTCAAGCAAAGCAAGTACGTCTCCATGGAGACAAGACTAGCCAGCAGAAAAGCTACACAGTGCACCTTTAACATACTGTATATTGGTTTCCATCTTTGTCCAGCCTATTTTTTTAACCCCAAAATTAGACAAAAATAATTCAGTCATAAATATAGCACCAAACTAGTCCAAATATCTAAAGTACTGACAAAAAACTTGCCTTGTATCCATAAAAACAGAATAATCAAATCACACTGGATATATTTTCACACTTTCCTAACGAACTAGAACAAAAGTGCAAGTAACTATTTTCAGTCTTAGTTCATTGATTCCCATTGGGCCCCTGTCAAACCGGCGTGGAGTTAGCGTGGTGCTGTACGAGCTAATTAGCACTGCTAGCTCAGCCTTCTCTGTGCTGTGGAAGTCTATAATGTAGGCTACATGTGGCACGGTGCTGTCAGGACGGTACAGTGTGAACCAGAGGAGCAGGCTAACATCGCGGCTAACGGCTATGGCTAAAGCGGCGCGAGGGGAGCTACGTGCGTTAAGCTAACGTTGTGTGAAAGTGCCTGGGTGTCAGATGAATAACCAGGTGTATATAAGGTAGCAGGGTTCATTGCAAATAAATACGGCAAAAAAATGTCCCAATTTAAGAGATAGTATATAACTTTTTAGTCGCAAGTTGCATGGGTTTTTTTGTTGCTTTTTTTCTTTTTTAATTTGGTTGTGTTTTTTGCACTGAAAAAAAAAAAAAAAATCATGCATCCTTAGTATAAGCAAGATTGCATCTTCACAAACCTAACTCGTATTTGGTCTGGAGGAGGGTCTCTCTCTACTTGTTGCCATGGAAATGTTGTTCATTTAACTATAGATGATGTCACTTCCGGGTCCATTTTTTTTATTTTTATTTTTTAACCTTTATTTTGTTCCTTATTCATCAAGTCAGAGACAATTATCTTTATAAACTGTATGTTTAACCACAGATTGTATCAAAAATGTAAATAATGTAGTAAAATTCTAGCATAACATAGGATTACCAGTGTGTATATGTCACTAAATGCCGGCCACCGCTAATGCTAGCTTAGCCTAGCCTAGATTCTTACCTCAACCTTCCTAGCGCACTTTCCGTCACAGTTATAACAATAGATCCATGCATTTAACCTTGTTCGCTTTAAACAACTGCAATATCTTTTTAGCGTGATGTGATGTGTTGTTGCTAAAAACTGAGCAAATTGTAAGAACGTTCATAGTTTTCACTTGGCTGATGGACCCGGAAGTGACATCACCATAGACTGTATAAAGAAGTGGACTGGAGGGAGTGTGATGTCAACCATAGTGTTTGGCTCCAGTCAAAAGAAGCTCATCGAGGCTAGAGATTATAGAGGAAAATTTGGAGCAGAGTTCAATATTTGGAGTATCATAGCAACCAAAAAGCCAATCCAGAGTGAGGCTGATGAAGGTAACGCCCCTTCCCGCCCGTTTAGCACAGAGCGGGCACTTAGCAACACTTTCAATCACGAACATTTTAAGCCCAAAATGTCGAGGCTCACTGCAGCAGTTACAGAGGGAGAGGTGACAATTTTTCAATGCAAAATGAATTGGCGCCAGAGTGAATGAAGCCAGAAATGCGCCCATGATCACTTCCTATTTGGAACGTGGCGGCTAGCAGGTTAGCTACATCCATTTATACATAAAGTCTATGTTTTTTCCCATAGAGATGCTCTGCTTGGAAAATTCCACATTGTAATTTCGACAGAGGCAAGCAGGTAATGCCACCAGGCCAAGTAACGTTATTGAACAGCCCAGGCAAACTAATATCATCTCCATGGAGACAAGCAGGTGGTCGACTCTCTGAAAAGTTCTAGCGTACTTTTAAGCAGCATATTGTTCTCTGCAAACAGTGAAACTCTATCTCATTTTATTGAGAAACAAACCTTTTAATATTGTGGTTTCTATAAAATCACAAAATGTTCTTTAATGCATGTTTTGTTCTGTTTTGTTGCATTTAATTAGCGGTTTATATTTCACTCTCTCTCAAATGGATTTTTTAATGTGCGCTTTCTGAACTGAAGCTTGGAACGGAAACATAAATTGCACATCTTGTCGTAAGCGTAAATATGTAAAATTGCTATTTGATATTTGTCCAGAATTGTTCATCCCAAGTTGAACTCTTTTAAAATGAAACATAAGATTGTGGTGATATGTTTTTTTGTCTTTTGCCAAAATGAACTTCATTTTCTTGCATTCTTAGCATGGGGAGCAAAGAGAATTGAGATATTTTCAAAACATTAAAAGGTAACATGGTGGTTTAAATAGGTTGTGTGTTAGTTGTGCAGTTAATACCCCACAGAAGTAGAATAACTCCTCTTTAAATAAATCTAGTCCCAGCAAAACCATTCTTCCAGTATCATATTCATGGTTGATATGGTTTGTGTGTCGTGGGTGAGACGTACTACAACCGCAGGAGAGTCAGGTGGTAATGAAAAATATTTATTACATTAAAGGGGCTGCACCTGATGTCGTTTCTGCTCTGTTGTAGTTGAGCAAAATTAGTTTTACCCTTTTAGGTCAAAATGAGACAGCTGTGTTCTGTCTGCATCTAAAAAAAATAGTTTTATTCTCAGAAAATCAGGAAATGAGCAGTTAGGATGCTGGGGGTGGATGGTAGGAATGAATATGGTGAGTGAGGAATAACTTTGGATCACTGCAAACTGTTTAAAATGAACTAGTTGTCACATTTTGAAGACATTAAAAATCAGGTACAGAGCCTTTAATACACTTAACTTTATGCTATTACTTGATTTTAGTTATTATCTCTGTATGAAAAAATGTTAAAATGACTGGAAATGTGGAATGATGATGATTTAAGTAGTTTGGATGAATTACATTTATAAATTTGTGGGACTCAATTTTTTAAACGCTTTATACCTTTGTTTTAGCATCTCATGTTTTAGAACTTAAAATAATTACCATGTTTAAGAAGTGGTATTTTCAATCTTGGACTCTCCCCCAATTGGAATCTGGTATTGAGCTCCATCTACAGGCATCAGAGAGAATTACCATGTGGAAAAACTAATCTTAGTTAATCACAAACATGTCCTGACAAGTTAAGGGTCTGGTATTGATTTGTGGAAAATTGTTTGTACCTGTGATGCAACAATCTTGGAACAATTTAAACTGGATTTTGTTACATATTTTGACAGATTCCCTTGCGTAAATACATAAAGATGTCAGCAAAGTAATAGGGCCTTTAAAAAGAGTAAAATAATATTGGAAAGATCATTTGGTTTGAAACAAGAAAAATAACTACTGAAAATAATACATTCAAAATTGAAATTGGAAAATGTGTCTTAGATAAAATGTCCCTGAACTGTGGGGTGCCCCAGGGGTCAATCCTGGGACCCCTGTTGTTCAATCTCTACATGCTGCCGTTAGGCCAGTTCATACGCAGCAACAAGCAGGGACCGGCCTCCTGCTGCTCCCACAGTCAGGACTAAACATGAGAAATCAGCGTTTCAGTTTTATGCAGCTAAAACCTGGAGATGTGAGACAGGCCTCTACTTTGACAATGTTTAAATCCAGTCTCAAAACATTTCTGTTTAGCTGTGCATGCGACTGAAAGGTTTTTATTCTGCACACTTCTGTTTTAATGTTAATTTTATAATGATTATTTATCTTTTGATTTGTCGTGTTGTGCTTTTAATGTCTTTCTTGTTCTGTAAAGCACTTTGAATTACTTTGTGTACGAATTGTGCTAAGCAAATAAACTTGCCTTACCTTGCCCTTGCCAAAATCAAATATAAAATAATTCCAGTTTAAAACATTACAGCTATTTTCAACAGTTGTTATTTTTATGTTAATTTAACTTTGTGTTTTCCGAGCTGTTCTTTGTGCCTTTGCAGCTCTATCGTCCAAGACATTTGAAAACCCACTGAATATTTATCATCCTGTCTTTATTTGCGTATTACATATTTATGAATTCTTTTGACCAGCAGTTGACATGACGTAGTGTTGTGATGTTGACCTGGGCGCTTTGTACGTTTGAATATTTATAAAACAAAAATAGTGCAAACAGAGGATGGATGACTTTTGTTAATAGCATTTTGTTACACATTTTGACACTATTCCCTTGTGTAAAATATATAAAGATGTCAGCAAAATAATAGGGTCTTTATTTGGCAGAGATTTGTAGTTTTTTTAAATTGTAATTTGTAAAAATGTCCTCAATTTTGTTTGTACTCATCACACTGTTTGACTTTTAGGTGTAAAGGTGTATTTTTCTTAAGTATTTGAGCAAAATTTGTCTTTCCCCAGTACAGATATATTGTATAAGCAGGTCTTGATGTCAAAATAAGTCCTTTGTGTAATCAGGAAGGGCGCAAAGTTAGCATGCTAGTTGTTGTTAGCTTTACCATCAGCGAAAAACTCCACTCTAGTCTTTAAGAGTTGAGAAAAGAGCTTATAAACTCATCAAGGTGATCAGAATGCATTAATAAGCGGGGAATAACTTTGGACCACTGCAAACCGTTTAAAATTTGTGTTTTTCACATTTTTAAGACAGTAAAAAAATCAGGTGCAGCACCTTAACATTCACATTTTTGTTGTGTTTTAAAGCTGCATTATGTAACTTTCTGGTGGAGAGCTATCTGCTAGTCTCCGTGGAAATGTGTGTCCTTTGTGTTTTGCGCATGAACAGTCAGGTCTGTGGAGAGGTGAATGAATGCTTTTAATGTATTTTTGTGCAATAACTACATGTGTAATTGAATATATGCAAAATAGACATGTTTAATGCCATACTGTGGAACATTTCAGGCAAAGCAATAAAACCCACAGTGACAAGTAACAATAAACTAAAAATAAGCTTAATAATTAAAAAGTTTTTTGACTGTTTTGTGTTATCGATGAGATGTAAACCAGGGCCTTCAAACTCAAATTACCAGGGAGCCGCAGGAGGCAGAGTCTGGGTGAAGCTGTTTTCAACGTACATGAGGAAATATGCCAATTCTTGTGGATTTTATGGATATACATTGTTATTTGTTGAATCTTTTGTGACAGGAGTACACAGCGCGAGTGATATGTGTGTTTGGGTTTTACCAATTTGGTGGAACCTTCTACACGCAACTTGGTAACGCCACACTAACATTAAATTTTGTCCTGAGGGCCACAAAATATTGTCTCGTGGGCTGCAATTGGTCCCGGGGCCACGAGTTTGAGACTCCTGGCGTAAACCCAAAGTCTACAGAGAACTATTCCCTTAATCTGACCATTTAGAAGACACCTATTCACTTCCTGGTCCAGATCTTCATCCAATCAGATTCCCACCTGACAACAATTCCTGCTTTTTATCAACAGAATAAAAAAAGAGAGAGAAATATTAATTAACTGTGACTGTTAATCACTCCTGTTCCACATAATAATCCTATAGGAAACCATTATGGGAAAAGGCAGGAGCACTCAGGGATAATGTGCTTTAAATGAGACTCTTTAGTACAACATACCAAGAATATGTTAATGGCACAGTACAGTCATCTGTTATACAAAGTGTTCATTGAAGAAGCCTTGATGAATAGTGTTTACGTGTAGAATGGTTAAATGCTAATTATTTTAATGCAGCAGTATAAGGGGTAAAACAGTTTAATTGGCTGAAATACACAATTCAGCTTATATGCATCAAAACCAGGGGTGGGAAATAACTAACAACAAATACTCACTACTTACTGTAATTGAGTAGATTTAGTACTTTTTGAGTGGATTATTAAACCTACACTTGTACTTGTAATTGAGTATAATACTGACCACGTGATTGTAATCATAAGTTACTGAGTACTGTACAAGTTTATTGGTAAAATCTTGTATAAAACCTTGATCTTGCATTAAAAAGTCGCTTGCAACCAGTGCTCTGAGTAGTATTTTTCATGTGTACTTTTTATTTTTACTCACGTACAGTTTCGGCAGCAGTACATTCATTTCGAGGGACAGTAGCTCAGTTGGTAGAGCGTTTGTCTTCTGATCCGAATGTTGGCTGCTCCCAAAGATGAATGCTGTTGTTGTGTCCTTGGGCAAGACACTTAACCCCCCTTCCTCGCCCCCACTGTATGCGTAGTCCATGTACATTAGTGTATGAATATATGTGTGAATGGGTTAGTGGTTCTTTGACTGTTTTGGTGGAAAATGAGAGTATGATTAGTCAAGTAACTGTACTTTTACTTGAGATTAAAAAAAAACAAAACTCCAATAAACACCACAAAGCCTGCGAATTTCCAGTATTTTCCTTGCACTCATATAAATGTAACACTACTGGCCTTTGGTGTGATGCAATCCTAACAGCTCCTTGCCAAAAAATAACTCCCAGTGTTTAATAATTCACTTCTAAGCTGAGGTTGGGTACTTTTAAGCAACTTTTTAATACGATTATTGTTGAGTAAAAAGTCAGTTTCAGTAAAGGTTCGTAATAATTTAGTAATAGATACATCATAATTCATTTGTTACTATTTCATGCTAAAGACAGCCATGTTGTTAAAAATAATCACTATGCACTCTAATTTTGCTTTAATTGAGTTTTATTTTGAAGGCCCCAGGAAGTGATCACAATGCATTATGGGTAACAGAAGCAGAATTCAGTCAGATAAAGCCTGTTAGAATAAGGCTGCTTGTTGATGTCCAAAACTACACCTACAAAAGCAATAGCTGTAATTTTCATGTGTATTTGGAGACTTAAAATAAATTTTCTAAGTATTAATGACCTAATTAGCAGATGAAAAATCACAAAAACGTAGTGTGACTCATTAAAGTATCAGTTTGCGGAGTTAGCTTAGCTTTTCTGATGCATTTATTTTTATATTACAAAGCGAATGTACATTTATTTCGGTTTGTTTTTCCAGTTTCACTCGAGCTTTTCACAAAACAATTGTAAAGAATTACAAGCTGTCTTGAAGATTGCTTTAAAGGAAAAAGACATAGACAAAAGAAATAGTACAATTATTATTCTCAGAGTAGATTTCAGGCACCATACGTTTATTGCTACTTGATTAATACTTGGACTGTCAGGTGTATCGGCTCCTGTCTTCAGACTCTGGCTCTTCCTGTAGGACTGTCAGGTGGATCTGCTCCTGTCTTCAGGTCTCTGGCTCCTCCTGTGGGACTGTCAGGTGCATCGACTCCTGTCTGCTTACTCTGGCTCCTCCCATGGGACTGTCCGGTGCAGATTGGGTCAGCAGAACGCTCGCGCATTCGTCTGAGCGCTGCATAAATTTGCATTAGCCTTTATTGAGTGTTGAGACGGAGCGAGGCGGCCCCGGCTGGCACTAGTGCTCTATTGGCATGTGAAAAAGATGAATTGTGCCCGCAGTGCTTTCCAGTAGCTAAACAATGATTATAATTCCGCGAGCTTCATGTTTCATTAATGAGCGGATTAAAAGGCTGATGCAAGGCTCCGGATCTTCCCGTGCTGAGGCAACACACAGCAGGTACAGGAGAGGCCTATGGGACTGAACCTGTGCTCCTGCTGGTGTAAACATGCACTACAAATCCAGTGTTAAAGTCAAGTCCAAGTCACGCTCCTGTGTTCAATGTTTGAGTCCAAATCACTTAGGATTAGTCTAAGTCGACTCTGTGTCAAGTCCCCAGGGCTCTCGGCGCAAGTACGAGTGCTTAAAAAGGTTTAAAATGCTATATTCGCTGAAAACAACATATTAACATGTTTTATAAGTTTCACATAAATTTTTTAACTGAGTCTCTCCTCCCACTGCTGTCTGAATTGGCCCAAATGACCATAGGCAGTACTTTTTACAAGAAGTTGTCTGGAATTCCATCACTAAAGCTTCAATAACAAACAACATTGTGGTACCAGACCTAAAATGTATATGGTCTAAGCCTTATTACAGGTATGATAAACTATGGCTATACTCTATATAAACTGCATTCTTACGAAATACCCACTGTACTGACCACAAGTCTGTGTCCCTCTATTTCCAATCTGTTTTAATGTGGCCCACGGTGAAAAAGGTTTGGACACACTTGATCTCAACCCGAGTTTGTGTCACAGTCCATTTAAGAAGAACTTGTAAACAGAGGCTGACAGTGTAAAGACTTGAAAGGTGTGACTTCAATTCAATTCATTTATTTTTGTAACGCCCAAAATCACAACAACAGTTGTCTCGAAGGGCGTTCATGTTTTGGTTGATGGGGGAAACCGGAGTACCCGGAGGAAACCCATCCAGACACGGGGAGAAACATGCAAAACTCCACACAGAAAGGCCTGGGCGACCCGGGGATCGAACCAAACCTTCTTGCTGTGTTCAGCCACTTCAAAATAACTTGTCAGGTTCAAATCCACATCTGAGTAGGAAGAGTCTGATTTGAGTCACGAGTCAATAAATTGTTTGCTGACAGTGATAATAAGAAATAAGGATGATTAGTTATAAGATCTCATAACACAAGATTATGAGAAAAATGATCTCTTGAGACTTTATCCATGTGTTTACATTTGGATTGGACAAAAATGACTCATGCTGAAGTGTTAATCTCTTAAGAAACTGTGAATCCAAAAAGCAGCGCATCATAGACAGAAAAATATAAAATACATCAAACATTGAAAGGCCAAAATTATAAACTGCATAGCTCAAATATGTTAAGTTTAAATTGTCAAAATCTCTTCGTGTCTCGTTCTCGTGGACCCAATCTCGTCTTGTGCGAATTGTGTCTCGTCCCATCCAACCATGAACACGAATCTGTGCGTAAAATGTGTGTTTTTAAGTCTAGCTTGGAAGAAAAAGAAAACACATTCAAATGTTCTATAAACTCTAACTGTTTTTGTCTCATTTATACATCAACTTCACATTGTTTTGTCCCACCGAACTGCACAACTCTTTATTGCAGGTTAACTAGTTTTAGTTGTAATATCCGGCAACCCAAATTGAAGAGTCTATTCAGCATATCTTATTTTGTAAGTATCGTTGTATTCAAATTTACAACACAACATACTTCTCTCTCTACAATCCTTCCCCTCTCTCATTTTCTCCTTCTTCCTTCCCCCCTCCCTCCCTCGTTCCCCCTCTCTCCTCCTCTCAGCCTTGGACATAGCTCCTTATCTCCGCTCTCTGGATGCAGTCTTATTTGTGAACAATCAACTCTCTCTCTCCCTCTCTCTCCTCAACACAAAAGACTCACCAGCCCTCCTCTCTCGCCCGGGTAAGTTTAGGACCAGGCAATTACCCAAAAGGAGATTGGAGCAGGGGAGATGTGAGCGGAATGGTAAAAAGAACTGAATATTTGGGACTGTAGAGACGCGTTGTCCAGGTACAAAAGGTGTCCTGCGGTAATTCGCGTCCTGACAGATTGTATTTACACAAACCAGGCCCTGTCACTTCCTGTTTGTGTCACATGACCAGCCGGCTCCGGACTGGGACAAAGGAAGTTAAGACGCGTACTGTGCTATTGTTGTTGTTGTTGTTGTTGCTATGTGAATGCAGTCCTCCCTGTGCTGGTGGAATCAGAATTTGGATGGTCCCAATTTATAAATAGTGTAGACTGGAATTATTTAAAAGTGCACTATGTAACTTTTCTGCCACCTGCTTGCCATCATTTTTCCAGAAATGTCATTGAACTTGCGGTGTTTTTATTATGGCTAACAATAACACGCATTCTTACTGTGAAAGGGGTTTTGTCAAACACTCTAGGCAAAGCGATAACATCTCCATAGTGACAAATAAGTGGAGTTACCTGCTCCAGAAAAGTTTCATAGTGAATCTTTTCGTCATATAATAGATAATACAGCCTCATTTCCACTGGCATGGTTCTCTTGGGGACGCCTTAGCATGGAAAAGTTGGGGACCACCCTCAGCCTTACAAACGGCCCAGGCCACTTTTGGGCGTGACACAGAGTTTAGCAAGACACGCCCACAGACTTGCACCACCATGAGGCACTGGACAGATATAAAAAGATGAGTGCTACAGGAGCATCAACACAGATCAACAGTCGTTATTATTAGTTCTACTGAGGTGACGTCGGTTGTTCACGTAGCAGAGCCTTGGACCTAGAGCATGGATCGATTGACATAGCTGGAGCATGGAAACACAACTCAGCTGGAGGAAACCGCAGTGCTGCTGGTCCTCCAATGACTCTGTATGGGTGTAACTAGCACCACAGCAGACCCCTTTCGAAAGTAGTACCTCCAGCGGTCTGCTTTGTACCCCATACCAGCCATATGGAAACGAGGCTTATCTAAATGGAAAGAATTTGGGATGTTCTAATATGGATTGTTCTCAGTCAATATTGATATACAATTCTTGTCTTGCAGTTGTGGCAGATATTGGCAAGGCCCACAAAATAAAGTTAAGTACACATTTCAAGTTTATTTATATAGCACATTTAAAGACAGCTTCAGATGTCAGAAGTGCTTCACATAAAACTAAACAAAAAACAAATACACAGATAATACAATACATAGGAAAAGAACAGTAAAGCACCAAGAAATGAAGTGCAACTACAATTTTATTATATATTTTATCATAGTTGCTTGAAAAAAACATTCAAAACGCAATGCTAAGAGGCCTAATGCACAAACAACGTTCAGACAGTAACAAAGTCTGGAGGACACAGCAAATACCTCTCTAAAAAGTGCAGTATGTAACCTGCTCGTCTCCATGGAGTAGGGTTATCATGATACTAAGATTTTAAGCTTGATTTCGATACTAAGGAATAGACTCGATACTCAATACTGATTCTGATACCACAATGATAATGAAGAACTCTCTGTATTTAGACAATAGAATGTGACTTTCAACATTAAATGGTAGTACTTTTTTATGTTTTATTACCGTACGGTCATATATCTGTGTCGTATCAGTCGTCCAGGTAGGTATATTAGGTATATTTGTCTGTGTCTTATACTTGTTCTGATACAGCTCAAGATCAATCTAAAGCAAGGGTGTCAAACACATTTTTACCGAGAGCATCAGCAAAATGATCTCTCTCAAAGGGCCACATGTAAAATAAATGCAACTACTTTTTAAACTTGTTCAATAACTGTCTGTATTTATTTTTTATTCAAGTTACAAATATTACATATACATTTCCATAGATGTAAAAATACGGCTGTATAACTATCTCCTGATAAAATGACATTTTAAGACAGCTAAACCTTTTCATTTATCTTGTTGTGGGCCACATAAAATGACATGGGGGGCCACGTTTAGCCCGGGGGCCTTGAGTTTGACATGTGATCTAAAGCAATTCAGGAAAGGTTATTTTTTTTTATCGATGCCCGCTCAAAAAATATATGTCTCGATACTCGTTTTAGCATCGATTAGTATCAGATTTTTGCTACTTTTGACAAGCCTATTCCAGTCCATCACAAACAGGACATACGCTCACCTTACATCACATATGGACTACTAAAAACACATGCTTTTTAGGGGTCACCAGCACCGCACTCTCGACTACTTCTCCCTAAAATCACAGAGCACTCCACACCATTACCTCTCCCCCTCTCCACCCCACCCTCCATCGGGCGCTTGCTTTTAGCTCGTGTGCAGGTGCGAAAAGGTCACGCTCGGAGGAAGTGCACTTGAATGGAGCTGTCGGACTGAGAGCTATAGAGAGGAACGCTCTAACAACTATGTTTCCTCACACTCTCCTCCGCGTCTGGCAGCCTCCATCTTGTTTTTTTTCTATGGCACGCTCAAAAGAAATGGTGAGAGGAAGCTGATTCTGACATGTTTTTTGTTATTAAAAAAAAGCTGTTTTGTTTCAACTTGCTGTCATATGTATGTGTCAAATCTAACCATCTTGCATTCATTCAATTACAAGAGTTTTATTTTCAGAAGTACTTTGAAAAGCTGTGAGCGGGGTCGCCTCTCCGCAGATCTGGCCTGTTGATGTTTAGCCTAACAGAGGTATAGCTTTCAACATTCAACAGATGGGCACAGGTAAATGCAGGGGCTTCTTAAATCACTCCCTATTCATGTACGAGGAACCATTTTCTTGCTGTTTCCATGGGGATAGTTGAGTTTAATGTCATACGATGTAACAATCCAGAACAGTTGGAGGACCCTGCATAAAAAGTTACATGCATTGAGTCACTGCCATCCATGGATCTATTATAATAACTAGATTTAGCCTAGACCTTTTGCGAGTTTGGTTTAGTGGCCAATCTGTTCTTATTGCAGCGGAAAAATCCTCTCTAGTCCAGAAAACATTTTGCACATTAAAACAAACTCCTCGTGTTTGGCTCACAGGGACCTAAAGTATTCACAATTTCATAAGCTTTTACCGTTTTTAGATCATAAACTTGTCTTAAAAACAGCTTTTTAATCTTTAACTTCGGCTCGCTCTGCTCTGCTCTAGCTACTTTCGCTCTGATTGGTCAGAGTGGTCACATGGTACGCAAAACCACACCCCTTTGCGAGGTCGGTGGGCTGCAGATGTCTAAGTATTTTTGTTAATCAGTCGCAAGATCCAGAAGTTTAAGTAAAGTTACTGTTGTCAAATTGAAAAAAGAAAAAAAATTTAAATTTTTCCTGAGACTTTTTTTAGGTTGCTGGAGGGACTATATCTCTTGGCTGGCCTGGGAGCGCCTTGAGGTCCCAACGGTGGAGCTGGAGGACGTGTCCGGGGTGAGGGAAGTCTGAGAGTCCCTGTTTAGACTGCTGCCCTTGCGACCCAGCCCCAGATAAGCGGAAAAAAATGGATGGATGCATGGATTTTTTAAGATATCAACATAATGTGGAAAAAAAAATCCACTGAATTGCTTTTGACACCGATATACCAACGAACCATATGACCCACACGTCACACCACGTCACCCAATTCATGTACGCGCACCCCCCTTTATCTTCCCGCGCTGTAAACAAACCTTGTGCTTAGCGAAAAGTCGATGGCGTTCTCCTCTGCTTAAGTCTTCATAAGCACTCCGAGTCCCAGCCGCCATTTTTCTTCATTTGGGACATTGATCGGCATTCCTTCACTCACTCCTCGACCCCCTCAATATTGTCGTTCAAGGCTTGTTTAAAGTTTAAAGATGTTGGAGAAATAGCTCTTTGTAATGAAGTGTTATCTGAAAGGGTTTGAGAGACTGCAGTTGTCGGGAGTGCGAGCATTGATCCGGGTAGTGCTCGCTGTGCCGGTGACAGTGTACGAGGAGACAATGGAAATGCCACCGGGCCAGTAGACAGGTGAGTAATGGTGGGTGTGTGGACAGAAGAGGCAATTAAAGGGACAGAAGGGGCAGATGTAGAGGAGGGAGAGAGGGACGGAGGAGGGGGGGTTGTACCAAAGATGTATAGGTCACATTTTTCACCTTAATTAGTCTTAATAAAGCATGAACAAAGACTTAATTCTTAATGGACGAATAGTTTTAAGAACGATTCAGGCTTAGTAATTATGACCGTTACTACTGACTCTAATCAAGTAGTTACTGAATTTGTTTGTTCAAAATGAATTGAGTCTTTGTTCATGCATCATAAAGCGAGGTAAAGTCACAGTATGTAACCTTTTAGCCACGTTTTTTTTTTATTTTGGAAGTTTTTATTGAACTGAAAAGCATAAACATGCATCTTCACTGGGAGTGGGCTTGCCTCTCCACAAACCTGACTCTAATTCGGCCTGAAGGGGATTCTCCACCTGCTTGTCTCCATTAAAATATTGTTTCTTTGGGTATAATCTTGTTCATGCGTCATAAAGCGAGGTAAAGCCACAGTATGTAACCTTTTAGCCACGTTTTTTGGGGGATTTTGGAAGTTTTTATTGAACTGAAAAACATAAACATGCATCTTCACTGGGAGTGGGCTTGCCTCTCCACAAACCTGACTCTAATTCGGCCTGAAGGGGATTCTCCACCTGCTTATCTCCATTAAAATGTAGTTTCTTTGGGTATAATCTTGTTCATGCGTCATAAAGCGAGGTAAAGCCACAGTATGTAACCTTTTAGCCACGTTTTTTGGGGGATTTTGGAAGTTTTTATTGAACTGAAAAACATAAACATGCATCTTCACTGGGAGTGGGCTTGCCTCTCCACAAACCTGACTCTAATTCGGCCTGAAGGGGATTCTCCACCTGCTTATCTCCATTAAAATGTAGTTTCTTTGGGTATAATCTTGTTCATGCGTCATAAAGCGAGGTAAAGCCACAGTATGTAACCTTTTAGCCACGTTTTTGGGGGATTTTGGAAGTTTTTATTGAACTGAAAAACATAAACATGCATCTTCACTGGGAGTGGGCTTGCCTCTCCACAAACCTGACTCTAATTCGGCCTGAAGGGGGTTCTCCACCTGCTTATCTCCATTAAAATGTTGTTTCTTTGGCTATAATCTCCCACAGCATGACATAAAACTTGAGAATGTTCCTAAGTATGGTTTTAATTTTCTATTTGGAATCATGCACGTGACGCCTCCGGAAAGTTACACAATGTGCCTTTAAAATAATGTGCATGTACTGTACTGCAGCTGATATCATCAAAATTCACTAAGGATGTGGAGCTAACTGGAAGCACTGCTCTGTCTGAAGCTCAAATTAGACTTTAATCTGAGCTTTGTATTTTTTTCAAACTTTTTGTTACCATGGAAACTGCTGAACATTCCACAATAGACATACATGCAGGGCAACCCCAGTGTGGTGTCACTGCAAAGTATCAATATGGAAACAACATCAAGTAATGAGGTATTTTTGGCAATAGTTTTATAAAAGCATGAAAAAAGACTTAATTCATTATGAACCAATAGTTTATTAATTATTCATGCTTAGTAACTACTTAATTAATACTAAAACATCTAACCATCCATTCTTTGTTTATGCTTTTAGATTAATTAAGGTAGTTTTTATAAAGTACTGTATTTTTCTGAGGATGTAAAATGTATGTTTGCCAGCAGGGGGAGCGAATAATCCATTTAATGTAGTGATGAGGGACAGTGGACAGGTGAGTAATGGGGGTGTGTGACTGAAGAGGCAATTAAAGGGACAGAAGGGGCAGATGCAGAGGAGGGGGAAGAGGAGGGGTAAAAAGATTTGTAGGTAACAAGTTGAAATTAATTGAGACATCTTAGAACGGATATATTTGTTTTGTAGTTTACAATGATGTGCATATATATCTGGAAATGAGGTATTTTTTTTATTACACTTTATAACAACTACACCTTAAAGCGGGGGTTTTACATTTCTACTGGGGTATTAGCTGCTAACACATTACATATTTAGATCACTGTGTTACCTTTTATTGTTTGAAAATGCTATATTCACCAAAAATAACATATTAACATGTTTATTGCTTTTGTTTTTGATGGTCTAAGTCACCCCTACCTTTGCTCTCTACGCCAAGTGATCCCCCCTTTAGAGCACTACCACAATTCCGCTAATGAAACTACTACACGTCGCACCAGGTTTGTGAAGTTGTAGTGTATTGCTTTGTACCATGCTTTTGTATATTGATGGAAAATTGCAATGCAGGGTTCGATTAGGGCCCAGGAGAGATCGCTATATTACTCAAACATGCATGAATGAAATATAAAACCACTTCAGGCGTGTTTTTGATGAGGGAATGTTCTTTAAGGCTTTCCTAAAAATCCCTCCAGAATGTAATGTGCACATGTGATTAACACAGTATAACAGCCCTTATAGAACGTCGTCACATGAATCCATAGCAACTGTTACCACAGCGACTAACAACTTAAAACTTGATTATACCTATTGAGTCGGGAAAAAAGCGGAAGAAGGTGAAACGCATGAATATCTTTTTTTTTTTTTTCCTTCCACCGGTAGCATGTACATGTGAAAGAACAGTGCATTGAACCAATTAAAAATCCAAGCGTTTGAGGGGGCTTGAAAGAGAGCGAGAGCCAATCAGAGCGGTCGATATCTGCGAGCTGCGTCAGAGCCCGGTATTGACGCTCAGAAGGTCATCCATAGTCTAGCTGGCTCACAGGAACAGGAAGAGACCTAAACATGGATATATACATGTTTACCTTGATGACGCTGTACTGTATACAGGGATGGATAGATAAATATGTCTTTCTCTCGTTAAGTTCAGTGCAAAGGCGTACGATAGATTTTCATGTTATAAAGTCAGACGGCTGTTTGTGAAGAAAAGTTAGTCCCTCGTTTACGGTCTAAAAATAACCCGCAATAGGCGAAATCCGCAAAGTAGTCAGTTTTATCTTTTACGATTATTCTATATGTTTTTGGATGTAAAACCCCTCACCACACACTTTATACACTTTTCTCACACAGCCGTTAACATTTTCTCACATTTCTCTCTCGTTTAAACACTCTCAAAGTTCAAACCTTCGTAGGCGTCTTTGTCGGTGCAGAACGTTTCATCGACATTGTGGGTTTTGTCGGGGAGAAAACTTGCAAACGTACAGCACTTCAGAGTCACACTGCGATCCAGAGCCACGGCACGGAGAAGACTGATGGACAATGGTCTACAGTCCCTTAGCCAATCAGGAAGCAGGACACAATGCATGTTCATACACTGTAAAAAAAGCATGTAAAATTGCACTAAAACAAATCATAAGACTGCAAAAGGTGAGCCGCGATATACGGAGAGACAACTGTATACAGAAGTGGACTAAGTGAGTGTGAGGTCACCCATAGCGATAGTTATAAGGTATCATAGCAACCAAAGAGCCAATCTGAAGAGAGGATGTTGGTTTAGCAGGGAGCGGGGGCTTAGCAAACCTGTTGCTAATTCTAGCGGGACCGACCTCAAGGAAAGAAGGCGCCTGATTTGTCTGTTATTCATGTTTATATCTTGACTTACGGACATAATGGCGAAATAAAAATAGCAGGATCATGTAGAGCAGGACAATACGAACATGTTATGATCAAAATGACAAGTCTGACAAGCGATTATGGAGAGAGAGGCGACAGTTTTCCATTGTAAAGCGGTTAGCTATGTCCATTTATATATACAGTCTGTGATTTGAAAACATTTGAAAACTCCATATGATTCAGAATGACTAAAAATGTCTGAGAATAACCATCTTTACCTTTGATTACAGCACATTGTGTCGAGCTCCTGGATGTCACAGCGTTTGTAATGACACCTTTGCGAGGCGTTGGCGCAGTGTGTCGAGTTGGATTTTTCCGTACTGTTTCCGGAAAGAGGAACATGGCATCAGCTGCAAAGTAACAAATATGAACTTTGTCAAATGAAGCCATCAACACTCCCTGGGGATGTGATGCTAACTGTAGGCTCTGCTCTGTCTGTGGCTTAGTTAGACTTTAATCGAAGCTTTACTTTAACGCAGTCTGACCAGAAAGAGCCGATTTCACTGGAACTACAACAGATAAGATGATTTAACAAGTCTCCCACACATAAAATTACAGTCTGTTATTTGTCTTTTAGTCTCTCTCACCTGAAAATCAAACACTTAAACAGGACGATGAACACTTTTATTAATCACATGGTCCTAAAAATGTGTAGTTAAATACATTTAGTATCTTTTTGTGATTTTTCAGACCATCTTTAAACTTTTTTGGCAGTGTTTGCTAATAAATAAATATGAATGTAGAACACCCTCAGCGGGATGTGACGGCAATACAAATTTTCAGAAATGCTGTTTTTGCACACACTATTCAGAGTTTGGAGACAGAGCGTTGTCCATTGCAGGTCCCAAACTCTGGAATTTTCTCACTATTAGAAGGGCAACTTGTGTAGACGACTTCAAATATTTGTTAAAGATGCACTTTTTTTTTACCACAAGTTAGCAATAGTTTTATTATTTTCGTATTTATTATGAAATAGATGTGCCATTACTGATCTTGTGCAGCACTTTGGGGCAATGATGGCTGTTTGTAAATGTGCTTTATAAATAAACTCGACCTTGAACTTGCCGTCAGCACTTTTTGCGTCTGTTTGCGTATCTCTGCTCCGAGTCCACTCCCCTCCACCGCTGTCCCCCCGTCCACTCAGCGGCGACCACAGCGGCACACTGCATCCTGCGTTTCTATAAACTAGACCTGACAGTAATTAGACCAGATGATTCCTTGCCTACGTAACTTTTCCGCCACCTGCTTGTCTCCATGAAGATGTTACTGCTTTTGGATTGGATTGGAATGTTCCTTAATATGGCATTACACTTATACTGTGCTTATATTCAATTGCAAGCGTTAATAAAGTGACCCCTCTCCACAAATCTGATCTGTAAACTGACCTGGACGCATCACCTGCTTGTCTTTAGGGAGATAAATATGCGACGCAATACCGTGCAAAAACATTTCCAGAGATGAGCAGGTGGCATAACGTCCAGTAGAAAAGTTACATAGTGCACCTTTAAAAGCAGGTGGACACTTTCTTTTTGCAAGTAAATGTGATCCGATTATGTCTTTTTACTTCTACTTAATAATAAAAAATAATGCAATCAATAATAATATACATTTTTTCTAGAGTTTTACTTGAGAAACATAAAAAAATGACCGACACATAACATTCAATCGATAAACAAAAGAAACAAAAAGACAAAGTGGGTGTACGATTACGTCACATAACCAACAGTCACAGGATCAGACGAATTCTGGTCGTCTAAGCAGAATAAAAGATTTCCATTTCTCCCATATCTTGTCAAATTTGTCCTTTTGGAGTCTGTTGTACGTGGTAATCCGTTCCATGACAAATATTTTGAGTTTCCCAGGTTGTGCCAATCGTCCAATGTCGTACGTAGCACTTTTTAGACACTTTACGACTCATTCATTCACTCAATACTCGGCGGAAGTGTAGCCACAGCTGTCCTGGGTCAGACTAACAGAAGCGAGGTTGCCAATCTGCCCCGCTGACCACCAATCACTAACTACACTCGTAACACGAAATGGGGGTGAAGTGTCTTTCCTAAAAACACGACAAAAGTTTCCACTAGAGCCACTGCTGCCCCTGTGTGGCTCTCGTCCTCCCAGCAGTCTCCCATCGCATTATTAACCAGCCTCGACCTTGCTTAACTTTTAAGATGAGACGAGATCAGACATCGACGAGCCGGTATCTCACGTAACCGCGCTCTTACTCAAGTACCGTTTTTTTTTTTGGCTACTCCTTCACATCTCACAACACAAAGACATCTGTTAGTAAATTACACTGATGTTCCTCCAGTGCCCTCTAGTCTCCATACTGCCCATTTAGCTTGTCCTCTGCACCTGCTGTCCACCTCTCCCTCCCTCCATCCCTCTTTCTCTCCTTTCAACCTCTCTTTGGCTACACAGCTAAAGACCCGTCACAGCCAACTTTGAAGTCTTCACAAAGGCAACTATGAAAGCACACCGCCGCTCAGTAAAAAGGAACATCTTTATTGTGGCTATTCCCCAGACCGGCTTTGCCCTAGGCTCCTCTCCTCCTCCTCCCCTTCTTCCTCCGCTTCGTCTCTCCACGCTTCATACGCAACACACAGGAGGGTCCCCTAGCTTTGAAGAGCCGGAGAGGACAAGCACAAAGCAGGGCGGTCATCACAGCAATACTAATGGATATAGCTTGCGCGGGGCGGTAGGGTTAGGGCGATGCTGACGAGGCCAAATAGACAGGTGTTGAAGTACTTGTGGATTCAAATTACAGCTAAATGCTTTCAGATAGGTCAAAGGTGAGCAAACTGTTGCACGAGGTAGGCCCACCTGTGTTTTATTTTCATCTCATTTGGATAATATGTGGCATTTGTAACAGCTACGGGCGATGCGGAAAATGGAAGGGACGTTTAAAAGGCGCTGTACCTGATTTTATCCGTCTTAAAAACACGGAAAAACAAAACTATACAATATAATAGACGGATTTACATTCTACGGGGTATTAACTGCTAACACGTAACATATTTAGATCACCATGTTAGCTATTATTGGTTTGAAAATGCTGTATTTGCAGAAAACAACAAAGTCTCCCCTCCTTTGCTCGCTGTGCTAAGTCACTAACGCCTTCAGAGCACTATCGCAACAAAATCAGCCTGGATTCAGTTAATGAATCTACTGCAACTTCGCGTCAGGTTTGTGGAGTTGCGGTGTATAGTTTTGTGTCCTGCTTTTGTATATTTATAGAAAAGGCTCGTAGGGTGAGCGTTGGACGGAATTGCAGCTAAAATAGAGCTCAGGAGAGATCGCTAAATTACTGAAACATGCATGGATGATTAAACCTCTTAAACCTCGTGAGGCATGTTTTTGATAAGGAAACAATGTTATAGACTGGCAAAAAAAAAAAAAGACACCACCTGGATTTAACTAAGCAAATAGGTACGAGCTTCCTGCAGTTGGTCAGGTCTAGGTTCAGCAACAGTCTGTGCTCAAAGAATGAGATCAGCTGACACCTGAATATACTGAATGACCAGGTTATTCCATCAATAGATTTTTTCTTCCCTGATGACACGGGTATATTCCAAGATGACAATGCCAGGATTCATCGGGCTCAAATTGTGACAGAGTGGTTCAGGAGCATGAGACATCATTTTCACACATGGATTGTCCACCACAGAGTCCAGACCTTAGATTGAGAATCTTTGGGATGTGCTGGAGAAGCTTTGTGCAGCGTCAGACTCGACCATCATCAACATCATCCAACATCTTGGGGGAAAAATTAATGCCTTTTTGACCTTTTTTTTTGGTGGCGACTTTTTTGGCCAGGTAGCGTAAGCTTTAATAAGACAATTTTGCATAATACCTCCTTTTTTAACCAACTAAAATGACTTAAGACAATAATCCATCCATTTCCATCCATTTTCTTCCGCTTATCCGGGGCCGGGTCGCGGGGGCAGCAGTCTAAGCAGGGACTCCCAGACTTCCCTCACCCCGGACACGTCCTCCAGCTCCTCCGGTGGGACCCCAAGGCGTTCCCAGGCCAGCCGAGAGACATAGTCCCTCCAGCGTGTCCTGGGTCTTCCCCGGGGCCTCCTCCCGGTGGGACATGCCCAGAACACCTCCCTAGGGAGGCGTCCAGGAGGCATCCTGAGCAGATGCCCGAGCCACCTCAGCTGGTTCCTCTCAACGTGTAGGAGCAGCGGCTCTACTCCGAGCTCCTCCCGTGTGACCGAGCTCCTCACCCTATCCCTAAGGGTGCGCCCGGCCACTCTGCGGAGGAAGCCCATTTCAGCCGCTTGTATCCGCGATCTTGTCCTTGTACTTGAACTCCTCCACTTGGGGCAGAGACTCACCACCCACCCGGAGAGAGCAAACCACCTTTTTCCGGTCGAGAACCATGGCCTCGGATTTGGAGGAGCTGATTCTCATCCCAGCCGCTTCACACTCGGCTGCAAACCGCCCCAGTGCCTGCTGCAGGTCCTGGCTCGAAGAAGCCATCAGGACAACATCATCTGCAAACAGCAGAGATGAAATCCTGTGGTTCCCAAACCAGGCCCCCTCCGGCCCCTGACTGCGCCTAGAAATTCTGTCCATAAATATAATGAACAGAACCGGTGACAAAGGGCAGCCCTGGCGGAGTCCAACATGCACTGGGAACAGGTCTGACTTACTGCCGGCAATGCGAACACAGCTCCTGCTCCGGTCATACAGGGACCGGACAGCCCTTAGCAAAGAGCCCCGGACCCCATACTCCCAGAGCACCCCCCAAAGGACACCACGAGGGACACGGTCGAATGCCTTCTCCAGATCCACAAAACACATGTGGACTGGTTGGGCATACTCCCATGAGCCCTCGAGGACCCGATGGAGAGTATAGAGCTGGTCCAGTGTTCCACGACCAGGACGAAAACCACACTGCTCTTCCTGAATCCGAGGTTCGACTATCGGTCGGATTCTCCTCTCCAGCACCCTGGAATAGACCTTACCGGGAAGGCTGAGGAGTGTGATTCCCCTGTAATTGGAACACACCCTCCGGTCCCCCTTTTTATACAGAGGGGGGGGAACCCATCTTCTTAAGACAATAAACAAAACTGAAATTTGTTGTCAACATCAAATCAGCTTCAATAACTTAATACATGAAGTTTGGTATTTTAGGCTACTCTTCCCACTTCTGGCCTCTACTCATGAACCCTCAAATTTGCAGGCTCTAGTCCAGAAGAATATGGACACAGGCAGTTGTTGTTCCTTGAGAAGACATTTTACCCACACAAAATACCACTGAACTCATGACAACGAGGAATTTTGTAATTACATGTTGATAGAACTTTTTACATTTTCACATTAAATTCACTGTACCAGATTTGTATTCTTTTATAAATGTGGAAAAACAGAACTAGTTCACCTAAAATGATTTGGTTACGCACTTTGAGCATCCTAGTTATTTACCATGATGAGTTTCTAAGCACGACTTTCAGAGGCAAGAGCAGAGTTTGTGTCACGGTAATGCTAACAACATCTAGCATGCTATCTGCGCACTTTCTGATTCCTGCGACAATAAAAAACGCTTTATTAATTGAATGCAGACAGTAAACTGATGTATTTTGACATATTTTGCACAAATACATGTGTAAAAAAATCAGATACAGGCCTTTTAAAAAGCTGTCTTACTTTATCAAATCCCAACACTCTTACTAAATAAACACCCGCTGGTTTCTTGATTTTAGTTTGGTCACCTCAGATCTAACAGACTAGCCCGCAAAAGTGAATTCAAAATGGGGGCTATGCAAAGGGGTTAGTGGGAAAATATCGGAGAAATTCTGAACCAACTCTGATCAAATAAAGTACAGAGGAGTTGTCTTCAAAGTGCTATGCTAATGACGTTTCACAAGTCCCACGCTCCACTCCGGCGCTCAGAATATGCACCAATCACACGCAGCTGAGGACGGCTAATGGATGAATTATCAATACATGGCAGGACTTTCTCTCAGGCAAAGTTTGTTTATGTGGAGGTTAGAAGAACTGACCGAAGTTGTTCATTTAGCCAAACTAGAGCGTTAACATTGAACACTGCCCATTCATTATATTACTACGATTTCTTAGATTGTCATAGCTTTTTCATATTAATTTATGTTCAACTTGCCTGAAAACATTTACATACAGTACATGACATACTTTTAAATGTATTTGGGTAATTGCTTTGCTTTGCCGACTCACCAGTGACACAGACGAATTACGGAGCAGCTTTGCAGTTTGGGCAGAAGGTGAAGTACCGAGAAAACCAGAAAAAACATGGCGACTTGGGCCTACGTTAGAAAATACAGTCCATTATGTTTGTGAAAAATACACAGAGGGAAGTGCTTTTGTAGACCGGAAGATGTCTGCTTTTCTTTTGCCTTCAGTGAGAGCTTTTCCAGATTAATGTGTAGAACGCAACACATTATGCCACGCACACATAGGCAACACTCACAGCTTCACTCAGGATATTCTATAATCTATTCTGTGGATGGCTTCATAACTCGTTCCATCAGTGCGGCACCGTATATGCTCCAATGCTTTGATAGAAACGAGGGTAAAGTTGCATTTATTATGTGCTTTTCTGATGCGAACATTGGATGAATATATGGGTGGAAATGCACTTATAGACTCCATCCCCAAACCACAGAATTGATTCTCATTTGTCCTTAAGGTCGATGTCATTTTAGGTGTCATCACAACACAAGAAATCAAATTTTAATTAGTAGATGTGATTAAATGACTAGTAATCCTTAAAACTTCTAGAGTGTCTGCCACCTGCTCGTCTATGGAGATATCGCTTTGCTGGGAATGTTCCACTTTATCTATTTTTGCATTATTTCAATTAGTGTTTTTTAAATAGATAAAACATTTTTGCTGTGAGTGAGGTCGCCTCTACACAGATGCTTGTTTTCATGGAGACAGACATGTTAATCAGTTTTTTGTCATGTTTTATTATATTTGTACGTTTTTTATCTAATTTTATCTGGTCCAGTGTCCTTGGGTGTTTTGAAAGGCACTTATAAATAAAATGCATCATCATTATTATTATTATTATTATTATTATTATTATTATTATTATAGCCATACTGCAGAAGATTCCAGGCAAAGCAATATAATCTCCATGGAGACAAGCAGGTGGCGGATCACTACAAATGTTAGAGTTCACCGTTATTTCACATTTGAAGACAATTAAAAATATTCAGGCGTCACTTTTACATTAGTCAGTCACCATGGTTTTATGATCCCCCGTAGCACTAATAGAAAAGTTCTATTCAAATAATGGAGGTATACGTGACGTGTCGGCTTTATCCACATTCTTTTCAAACCATAACTGACAACCTTGAGTGTAACTTTTATAGTAATAGCAGGTCCACGCTCATTCTCCACTTGAACTAACCGGAGCGAATGAAGCGAAAAAACCTCTGAAAATTTGAAACAAAACCTTTTATTTTCACACAAAAGTTGTTTCGCCTACACCTACGTCTGACATTTTTTGTGATAAAAAAAAAAAAAAAAAATCATACATGTTTTAAGTGCATTTAATAACATAAAAACAACATACAGAGGAGGAAAGCAGACGTAAAAATGGAAATACATAAATAGCAAAGGAAAAACAACATTAAGAATTGAAAAGATAAGCAGGATCCCTTTTAAAAGATGGCAAAGAGAGTGACGTGGACGGAGAGATGCTAGAACCAAAACAAATTCAATTGTATTTGTTAACAGTAAAGTTTCAAGTGTGGCTATAGTCCGTAAAAGGCACATTTGATCATTTTTAAAGGTCTGATATTACACAAAATTTACTCTTGAGCTTTAAGTCATGTTAGAATGTTGTTACCTCATCAAAAACAAACCCGGAGTGGTGTTTATTATTAGTCTGTCTACATCTCCAAACCTCAAAACGCTCTGTTCCAACTTGTGATGTCAAGTAGCTGTAGTTTTCAAGTTAACAGCTAGTTTTTACCTTTTGAAACAGTAGAGATTGGCAATTCCAGATCTGAAATTATCCAAATGATTCTCGTAAAGGTGTGTGGAGTTTAAAAACACAGTGGACATGACATCACAAGGCGGAACAGGAAGAGTATTTTTCGTTTGAGAGAAGAACTCAGCCTAAATTTGCAGGACTTGTGTGTTAAACATGAGTGAATGAAACAAAACAAAACTCCAGGAATGTTTTTGATTTAAAAAAAAAAAAGTGTAATATGGGCCCTTTAAGCAGCAGACCAGATATGTTAAAGCTAAACACGAAATGGGCAATCGCATGTTAACAATTGTGATGCTAGTTGCAAGTTAGACAACATTAGGTATTTAAGTGTTTAGCACAGGTAATCCTTATCTTCAGTCATTTTATTCATAATATTTGGAATAAAAACTCTTTACTTTTTGCTTATTGTGGTATCAAAGCATAGATTTCAATATTATCACAATGTAGCTTAATACTGTGTGTAAGGAGGTAACTACAAGTGTATTCTTCTACTGGGAGTTCACACTTCACTGTGATAGGTTAACTCCGCCTGTCAGTCATTCAGAGCATAAGGGAGGCTGACCAATAACAGGAGAGATATGATCAAAACACAAGATTGTCACAAGGACCAGATCATCATTTTTGTCATATCATCAATATTAAACAATAGCTAATATCTTGCTTATTGTAATAATTGTGTTTTATGTGACAAGTTTTGTAATCAGTGATGAAAAATGATTATTAATGGTGCACTGCGTAACTTTTCTGGTAGGGGGTGTGCCACTTCTTTGTTTCCATGGAGAGGCTAATGGCTGGTTTTGAAGTTTCCACATTATGGCACTTGTTTATCTTACATTTCGTGTTTGATTAAAAAAAAATTCAGTGCGGATGCTTGCCTCCCCACAGATCTGACCAGTAACATTACCTTTAAATACTGCCCTACAGTGATGTTACACACACAGGAGTTTAAGGTCTGACAGACAAAAGTTGCATTGCACAAATACAGCAGTGACCATTTTGAATGTACAGTATATATGTATTGACAGATTTATTTCACAATTACAAAATAGAAAACGATCTGACTGTGCGTTACCATAAATGTGTTTTTATGTTTCTAACGACAGCGCACACACACAGTTGGCTACTGCACTCTCCAGACTAAAGCCACAGTAAAACTATTCACCTCTACCATAAAGATACTTGGACCATCACTTTAAATATGAGCTTTATAAAAGCTGGACACTACTTTAAGACAGTGGGTTAATCACAATAAACATATTATGAATAATATATAAAGACTAGACCTACATTAAAACAAGTATAAATGTCAGTTATAATATACGGAGCTCTCTCTCACCAGGCTACATAAAAACGAGAAAGCCAATGTGAAAAGGCCATACGCAACTCCAGATCTTCCAAAACGTTTGTGGCCTTTTTACCAAAACAATACAGATCTGTAACTACTGACTAGTTCCAAAAAAGTCACCCAGAGATTAGTTCCCATAGCATCCAGACAAAGATGAACTTTTTTTGAAGGAACCTCAATAACAGTAATTCAGAATTGCCCAAATAAGAGTTATGGAAAATGGCAATGTTTCTGTAACAGTCCTTAGGCGTTAGGTTTACATCCATACTTATAACCTCGTTAGTTTTAGTCGACTGCAGTCTCTCTTTAAAGTGAGATGTTCATTGTTTTTAATCAGCTGATGGACCCGGAAGTGGCATCAGACTTAACTCTATAATCACCTCCTTCTTCCATAGAGACTGACAAGGTTTTTTTTGCCATTTTGTGGAACATTCCAGGTAAAACAACATCTCTACGAAGAAAAGGTGATTTCGGACAGTCTACCTAAAAAAAATGTACGTAGTGCTTTAACAAATATCCTTCATTTTCAAAAATAAGAAGTAATATTTACACATACGGGGCGTGATAACTTGATGCCGTACCATTCCAGTCGCATAGGCCCACCTGTACAAACGTCCCTGTGTGGCACATAGTTCAACTCCATATACAGCGATATTTCAGTGTGTTGTTCGCCTGTGCAGAAGCGAAGTTTTCTGTAGTCCTTATGTTGCATTTTGGATAAGTTTGTCAAGTCCTCCAAGTTTTTTATTGGTTCAGATCAAGTGCGTGCTGGATCGGCTAAATGTGTGGTACCTCCTCTCGAACATAGAAGGTAGATGGACCATAGACGGGGAATGGTGACGAGCCTAAAACAAAAACAATGAGAAGAAAAAGATCAAATTTAATATAAAATAACTACACAAAAAGTATGAATTATGCTTTGTCCAAAATCTGTTTCAAAGGAGAGAGAGAAAAAGGAATAGAGATTCAAAGTTCCCACACTGAATTGCATTTGAAAATTTTAAACGCAAAATAAAATTGTAAAAGTTAATATGATTGAGGTCAGAATTTAAACATGAATTTGATTTTTGACTGGCTTTTAAAAACATTGAATTATTTATTCACAATGGAGTTACTTTTTATAAATGATACAAAGATCATTTTGACACAAACTGTAATATTTTATATTTTCAGAGCAGCTTTCTACCTTTCAAATATACTTTGGGACTTTCACAAAAGTCATTACCTGATGTACCCACACCACAAAAAAAACAAACAAAAAACCCCAAAACAAAACAAAAAAACTATAACTTCATCAGTGTGGCGGCGCCAATCAAATATGAGGTTTGTTAGGACTTCACAGAAACACAAACAACCTGGCAAAATGTTGGATTATCATTTTGGCCAACAATTAACAATTTGCCCCTTGATCGGGCTGAGGGACATGGACAGAGATCAACCATTATGTTTTTTTTCCATGACTGATGCCGATTGTTTAGAATCCAGAGAAACCGATGGTCAATAAGATCTGCCGATATATTTGGGCCAATATTGATTATTTTCCTCAAATTGTGTAATTTAAATGTACCAAAAACTTAACCATAGTCCTTTTTAACAGCAAACATTTAAAAAAGCTGTGTAGTCATGTTTTGCACAGTTATCTCTTCACAATAAAGTGTTAAGTTTTTGTGTACTCTAAGCAGCAGGTCGGCCAAAACAAAACAGATATGTTAAAAAGTGCAAATATCATATAGATTTTTTCAAAAGACAAAAATAACTTTTATAATTGATTTCACAAATAGTTTCAATCATTGCAATTTAACAATTTAACAGCATATAGTCAAATTTCTTCCCCTTAAGTCTGAACTCTATTGGTTGAAGCTGATAATCAACATGACTGAATCTCAATCTTGATTGAGATTTGGTTGACAATTTACCAGCCTGACCACTTTATAATTTCCATTTAGACTAACCACAAAACTAAAAACTAGCCACTATTTAGCAAAAATACTACAGTAGTACTGCATACAAACAGGGCTTGACCTAAACTGCATATAAATCTATGTAAATGCGATTGTTTTTGCCTATTGTAATGTGGACGTTTTGACACAGTGAGCATCAAAAGTTCAATGGTGAATAATGAACCAAGCATTAAGCATCTCCTCTCAGCCGCTTAACTCTGTTCCACACTGGCGGCTCCTGTGTTCCGGTGCGTGCTACGTCGGTGTCACGCTAGTGCTCTTCTCCTGCGAGGAGTTTGAAGGCGAGGACAAAAGGTCAGTCCACTCGCTCAGCCTCAGTTTAATTACACAAAGACAAAGGCTGTTAGCGGTGCCGGCCTAGCCAAACAGTGCAGTGAGCTAATGGAGACAGCACACCTCTGCCAGACACACAAAACCTGCACTGGAGGTTTACTCACACAGCTTAAGTCCTGCACTTTTCAAGGGTAGTTGGCGTGAGTTTAAAAAAAGAAACTTTTCTGGTGCTGTATTTTGCCTCCATCTCGTCTCCATGGAGATGTTATTGCTGGAATGTTCCACAGTATGATGCATGATTATAGGGGGGGAAAAGCCTTGATAAACATACATTCTAAAAGGGCTCGTCTTTGGAATGAAGGAAAAAAAACAAAAAAAAACAAAAAAAAAAACAGATGAAGCCAGTAGGCAATGTGACTCTGCCAGTAGAGTAAGGAGTTTGTTGTAAACGAGTCCACAAGTCCAGTGACAGTTTATGGACTTAACTGCAGGAGAGGTACAGATTTTTAGCTATGCTGCAACAATATGGGTAAAATGCAAACAGAGAATTTTGAGTGGTCAAGGAAAATGGAGTGCAGCAGAATACAACTCCAGGTACGCATGTTTTTTTTATGAGGGGACAACAATATAACATGGTTAGAAGCTCAAATGTAATATGTGCCCTTTGATGCCAAGCTGTGAGACATTTCAAGCAAAGCAAAAAAACATCTCCATGGAGACGAGCAGACCTTCCATCAGAAAAATGTTAGGTGCTACAGCTGAATAACCTAATGACCGTGGCTGCAGCACATATACTGTCTCAGCCTTGTGAGATCAATTTCAGGTTCTGACAATTACCGGTATCCGTATGTCTCAGCCCACTCTTTACGCCCTTTCACACTAACTTTAGTCCTGTCCAATAAAACCTATGGTCCTCAAAAATCATACAAAAAAGGCAGAATTCGTTACACTCAAAAATTCTCAACTCCTGACTAAGATCGGCGCTCACAATTGGGGGATGGGTCCTTGTGCTCAAATTAAGCTAATACATTTACTTAGAAAAGCATCTTAGAGAATATAAAAGAAAGGAATATAAAAGAAATAGTGGTAAAGTATTATAATATTTATGCAAATGTAATAAAATCCTGCTTCTATATTTGTCTTCCCGGCACAGGTCCAACAGAGACATACCACATTATACTGATTTAATGCTTGCCTACACTAAACTTTACCCAGATGTGGTTTTATTGGAGGAGATAAAGAGGGTCTGATCACTGCGCCGTGACAGCCGCTCTGTTCCTGCTTCAGCCTTATATCAAACCTAAGGAGACGCCGCGGCTAACAGGCTGTGACAGATGTATGCTAACTATGCACTGTACAAGTCTGCGCTCAAACACATTCTAAGGCTACACTGTACAAGTCTGCAATCACACACATGCTAACACTACGTTGTACAAGTCTGCACTCACATGCTAACACTACATTGTACAAGTCTGCACTCACACACGCTAATGCTACACTGTACAAGTCTGCAATCACACACATGCTAACACTACGTTGTACAAGTCTGCACTCACATGCTAACACAACACTGTACAAGTCTGCACTCACACACGCTAATGCTACACTGTACAAGTCTGCACTCACACACATGCTAACACTACGTTGTACAAGTCTGCACTCACATGCTAACACTACATTGTACAAGTCTGCACTCACACACGCTAATGCTACACTGTACAAGTCTGCAATCACACACATGCTAACACTACGTTGTACAAGTCTGCACTCACATGCTAACACAACACTGTACAAGTCTGCACTCACACACGCTAATGCTACACTGTACAAGTCTGCACTCACACACGCTAATGCTACACTGTACAAGTCTGCACTCACACACGCTAATGCTACGTTGTACAAGTCTGCACTCACATGCTAACACTACATTGTACAAGTCTGCACTCACACACGCTAATGCTACACTGTACAAGTCTGCGATCATACACATGCTAACGCTACGTCGCTAAATTTGCCAATGTACTCCTTCATCCATCCGGGAGACGTGCAAAGTAACAAGTCCCAAAAGTACTCATCTGGACAGGGTTTAAAAAGACCATTATATAGCTTTTCTGGTGGAAGGTCTTCAATCAACTTGTCTCCATGGAGAAGTGATTGGTTTGACTGTAATGTTCCCGCAGCATGGCATTGAAGTTATCTCCATGGAGACAAGCAGGTGATGCCATCAGGTTAAGTTTCATTTCAGGTCTACAGAGAAGTGACCCCACCAATAAAAACACATGTAATTTAATATATGTAAGACAGATATGTTAAACTATTGGAACATTCCAAGTAAAGCAATAACATCTCCATGGAAACAAGTAGCGGCCCCCCACCGTACAAAGTTGCATAGTGAAAGATCAACATGGCGTGATGGCAATTCAGAGATGTAATTGTGAAGGCAAAGCTGGTCTATGCTACACTCATGGGAGGAGTTTAACCCATTAAACGTGCCTGCTCTGCTCCATTGTTCTCTAAAGGTATCTCTCTCTCTCTCTCTCTCTTGGCGCTGTTGACCAACTTGCAAAACAAGACTTGCCAAGATGTTGTTTTTTTGTTTGTTTTTCCACCAAATCCAAGTAGGAGGAGCTCAACTCAAGTTTTTTTTTTCTCTCTTCATAGATCTTAAGTCAACAAACCAATACTCCTTCGCAGTAACAACTTGAAACATTTGACAACTTTGACCTTAAACCAAATCCAGATAACCACCTTTAAAACCTCTGTTACTACTTGACAAATCTGCACTTAAATCCATGGAGACATACTGAGCTTCATTTGAGCTGTAGCTAGCTGCTCAAGTACTTCACACCTCATGTTAATGCTGCACATTTGCATATTGCTTTTACTTTCTGTTGCAAATGCAAAACAGTGATTACATAATTTTTCCATCAACATCTCCTACTCCACAGAAATCTCTCTTAACTGAGAGCCCAACTATGGCACATACTCCAATCATGTCGGGGTGTTTAGCTGGTGCGTGGTTGGGTTAGGGCCTGTCACAGCATTCGTGTGTTTACCCGCTCACACATAATGGGGAGTAGGCGGCTTGTTAGTCATTTTCTTCACCAGAGGGCGCAACCGAGATTGGCTTTTAGACCAGGCGTGACACGGACGTGCTGCTGTCAAACGCAAAGGTATAAAAAAGTTAAGATGTATTTCTGATGTGTGAGCTATTATAAAGTACATTATGACAGTTTCTACTAAAGGTATGTTTTTGACGTGCGTGAACGACTGGAAAAATCTGAAACTGGAGTAATCAGATAATTGAAAAACATTTTGACACATGCCAATAATCAAATATAATTGTCGTATTAACATTTTGGCTTTGCTTGTTTGCCTTTTTTGGTGTAATCCCTTGCATGAGTATGGAAAATCAAATCAAATCTTTTTTTTAAATTATTCACATGTCATTTCAATAATCTGACAACTCTAGAAATCCTATCATTTTGGCGGACATGACAGATCGGTTGCTGAATGTTTTAGCATAGCACGGGCACTACATGTGATCTTGGGCTGTGTAATAAATCCAATTTCACTCCTACTTACAATTACTCAAATGCGTTTTTGTGTGTAATAGAGACAAAAACTATTCAATTCTGTTAATGTATTATGAATAGACGCTCGTTGTGCCTCTCAAAACCTGGAAAAAAGCCATTAACAAAGCGAGGTCTAATCAACACCTTTTTAAATTTTGAACAGCTGATTCACTATAGAAAAAAATAATAATAACATAACTCAAATAATCACAATATTTTAAAATAATTGAGCAGCTGTTGCGTACTTTTCTGACAGACTCCAAATCCATAGCGTAGCCCTAACCTCTTTGCTCTATCGTGGACAGCCTGATGAGCTGCGGTTAAATGGCTGATGGGAGGTGGGTCATTCTGCTCTGTTCTGTGTGGCTCGGGTCGACCTGCCACCTCGCATAAGAGCGTCAGAGTTTGCCCGCTCCTGTGTGAATACATTGACATTTCCATTGGACGGGGTTGTGCCAGTGTAAACCAGCCCACGCTCACAGCGGACTACGACTTCACATTTAGCACAGGTATTTCATTCTCCCTTTGACTTGCCGTAGCATTAGTTAAACCTGCACCGTAACATGAACACAATGGAACCACACACTTTGCCTTTAAATAAAAAAAAAAAAAAATGGTACCACACTATTAAACTTTTCTCACAGAGAGTCTGCCAAGAAATGAAGCTCTTGCCTGACATTCTTCACAGTACAACTTTACATTCACCAATAGTGTATGCATTTATTTAATTTTTGGAAACGATGGGAAACTGTCACCTCTCCACAGATCTGACCTGTAACTCGCACTGGCTGAGTCGCCTACTTGTGTATGCAAGGCAAAACAAGAACATCTCCATGGATACAAGCACGCAGTAGACACTCAACCAGAAATAAAATAAAATAAAAATACAATTTTTGTTATTTTTTTGAGATGATCTTTCTCTCTATATCTCTTTATCTATCTATATCTCTCTATCTATCGATCTCTCTATATCTCGCCATCTATCTCTCTCTCTCTATCGATATCTGTGTGACTATCTATCTCTCTCCATCTATATATCTCTCCATCTATCTCTATCCATCTCTCTATCTATATCTATATCTCTATCTATCCCTCTCTATCTCTCCATCTATATCTATCTATATATCTCCATCTCTCTATCTCTCCATCTCTCTATCTCTCCATCTCTCTATCTATCTCTCCATCTCTCTCTCTATCTCTCCATCTCTCTATCTCTCTATCTCTCCATCTCTCTATCTCTCCATCTCTCTATCTATCTCTCCATCACTCTATCTATCTCTGCATCTCTCTATCTATCTCTCCATCTATTTATCCCCATCTCGTTCTGATTTTTTTTGAGAAGTAATTCAATTGTCAAATATCAGCGTTTCATAAAGTGTGGGAACAATTCAGTCATGTGAGATTTTAACAAATCAGTCACTTTTTAAGATAAACTCCATCGTCCCCATTTGCACCAGTCAAACTCCAGTGTTTAAATCATCACCAAGTGTCCGGCCACCATCAAACACTCACAATTATGACCCAAAGATTTCCCTTCAACTCCCGCTACCATCAGGTCCTAGTTACATCACATCTAAACCACTGAATATCTGAGGATTATTCATGGTTGTTTTGATTAGTCGAGCAGTTGTAGGGATGTGACAATATTCAAGGTCCTCGTATCACCCCGAGAGGATCAGTGACTCTGGGGGTCTTTTGATATTCCAGGTCTGTGCTCTAACCTTTTGTTTTATATTGTCACAACCTGCTACATGATTAGTGGTCCCTGTGTGGAGAGCGAGTCTGAGTAAGCTTAAGAAAATAAAAAAAGAACAGTATGGCTGCAAAATTGGCAATATCATTTAGAATCATACAGCCATATTCCTGGAAAGTAAATACAATTGCCAACGTTGTATTTCAGTGAAGTAGTACGTTTTTTTGTTATAATAATTAAGCTTTGTTTTGGTCTTGATCTTGCTGTGTCAAAATATTAAAATGCTGCTTTATCGTGGTATTCTGACGTATATTCTTGTTTCAGAAAACCCACACTGTTGTATTTAATACCAATTTACATTTTTACCCATTATATTGGACATCATAAGTGTATAAAATTAAATGTATACTTTTTTATATCTAGATCTCTTACTCAAACTAGCTCCCCGCAATGAGAACAACGTTAAACATGACAAAAGATGAGTTGATTTTAAAGTAAGTTAAAAAGACTTCACAGAGACAACACAAAGAAAACTAGTGGGATTAACGTGAACGACAGCAGTGCACCCTTAGTGGACAGACTAAAGCTTTGCTCACATCAGGGTCCCGGGCCGGTCTAGAGGAGGGTCTCCTTACGAGGACTGGGGAGCACAGACCTGCGCTGCTCCACCGGCACCTCCCCGCACGACACGGCAGAACTAGCTTGGGAGTTGTTAGCGTCATTTGTAGCTTTAAACCCCGCGGACGGGATTTGCCAGCACGGATACTTTGCCGGTTTTGCCTGGCCCGGTTTGGCTTGGACCTGGTTGGGATTTCTGGCAGAAGGAGTGGAAGCGGAAACGGGACCAGAGGGAGACAGGGCGGATAGCGGTGCGTGCAGGATGGATGTTGAGTTATTGTGGGACATGGTTCGGGGGTAGAAGCCCGGACTGAGGGGGGCTTTATCGGCTCGGGGACTTTGGGACACCTGGTTGGGGTTGGGGCTGCATGGCGTGCGCACATAGACGCGCGCTCGGAGGGGGGGGTGGTCCAGGGAGTTGGAACGTTGCACCACGGCACCGCCCTTAGAGGAGTCGCTGCTCAGACTGAACGTAGAGGTGGAGCGGGACATCTGGAGCACAGGATAAAACACACATACACACACGCACACACACAGGACACACAGGACACACACTGCTTAGCCTGGACATGTGATTTATAACAATGAAGTAGGATTTGCATTTTTAGTAGGAAAAGGGGAAATTAAGGATCACATAGGAGACACGCCACAGCTACAGTAAAGTCCTGTAATGTAACTAGAGATGCATTGATTAATTGTTCACTACATGTTATTGGACATTACATTTTATATAGTCATTTTACACACACGAGCTGTTTTGTAGATCTGTAAAATCATGAATCTTCATCAAAAGTGGCATTAACTAAAGACAAATGAGTTGTATAATTTTATATTTTAGGATCAAGAAGGTTAGGAATGTTCAGAGCATTGCAGCTGTCACACATCAGTGATTCCCAAACTTTTTTTTGTCTCAAGTACCTCCTAACTCGCGTATTAGGGAAATTAATCTGTTCACCGCAGTAGCATATTGTCATTTATTGCCAAATATATTGTCTTGTTTTAATGACACCTTAAATTTTTTGTTAAAGATGAATAGGTGCACAGGAGAAAATATAAAATGTACTGATATCTATTTGCTTCTGCTGTAGCTTATTTGCATAAATGTAAGGAACTAAATATTACAAGGTCTTCATCTTGAAAACTTTTCATCTAAAAATAAGTAATTTTATGTGTAAAATTTGGGACGTTTGAATCTCAAAAATAGATGGAGCCAGGTTTAAATTTCTTGCTTCATTTTGTCATAATAGATACTAAAAAATAGAAGGGATTTTTGTTTTGCTTGTAGAGTCTCTGTAAAAAAATAAATACATAAAATGCAATTCTTTTTCATGTTTTAAAATTGTAAATCATCAGAAGTGGTCCTAGTACCCCTGGTTGGGAAACACTGATCTATATGACTGAAGCTGTGTATTTAATAAGCTATTTCATTCTACAAAAAAAGCAGATGTACAGCTTTCTCACATTTAAGTTACTTATTCTTCACTAAACATCAAATCTACATTATGCAATACTGAAATTGGCTTAAAAGGGATTTTGTACGGACGAATTTAATTAAAAACAACAGCCAATGAGATCTAGTATTTAGCAATTAGCCACATTATTGAATCTCCTCATTTCTACATATCCATGGTTTTCACACTGATGAAAAATTCAAATTGTTACCAGAGTCATAAACAATTTAAAACTAAATACTATATTCTACTCTATTCAGCTATCTTTTGAATGAGAAATATAACAGGAATCTGAAACCCATAGCTACAACAGCAATATTATATAGTTGTTATGCATTGTGCAACCCCTATACATCTCCTGTCTGATTGCTATCGAGTGCTTGTGTCCTCATGTAACCTTCTGGTAGCAGGGAGTGGAGTACTTACAGCGAGCGTGGCGCTGCTGCCGATGCGGTTCTCACAGCTCAGCCTATGGCCCTTCTCATCAGGAGTATTGTTGGCCATAAAAGCTCTCTGGATCACGCGTTTCGGAGTCTTGGTGAATGAGAAAGCTCGCGTTACCTACGAGAGAGAGAGTATATGTACGGAATGAAACATACATTAAAGAGGGGGTATTATGCAGAATCTATTTTTTTTTTAGCTTTCTACCATATTCCAACGTTACTCCCACATCAAAAACATCCCTGAAGAGGTTTTAGACGTCATCAATGGATGGTTGAGTATTAGCGATCGCTCTTGGGCTCTATTTGAAACACCTCCTTACAGTTAATTGTAAGATTCTGTGCAATGCCTAAGTCACCCATGCTCCACAACAATTCTCCACAAGTACACAAAAGCAGGATACAAAACTGTACACAGCAACTTGACAAACCTGGCGCTTTCATGAGCAGGATGCGCACTGATAGTGTTGTGATAGAGCTCTGAAGGGGGAGTGACTTAACAGGGAGAGCAAAGGGAGGGAAGACTCTAACTTATCTTACAAGTTTAATTTTTAAAGCTCAATGTGTGATTTTAGGCAAATAAAGCACTTTCAAAACAATAAAAGGTAAAATGGTGATATAAATATGTGTTAGCAGTTAATCCCCATAGAAGTAAAATACCCCATCTTTAAAAATGTGCATTAAGTAACTGTGGAGAGTACACCAAATGCTTGTCTCCATGGAGATAATATCGATCCAATCCACAGTATGACATCCAACATATATCATGCGTTTATTCATTTACAACGGCTTTACTGCCTGTACATTCTTCTTACAGTCTGACCTGTAACTTGGCCCGGTGGCATCTCCTGTTTGTCTCCATGGAGATAGATAAGTTTAATATCATGCTGTCGAACATTTCAGGCAAGAAAATAACATCTTCATGGAGACAAGCAGGTGGCAGACCCTCCATCAAGTTACATAGTGCACCTTTAATGGTAAGTAGAATGCACAAGGGCCGCTATGGTTAATTAAAGAGCTTGTACCAGACTTCACCCCATTTAGTTTATAAATTTATTGGGGCAAGACAAATTTTGCTATTGTATGGTGTCTGCATCAAATTGTCTTTTAACTGTCTGATAATCAGCAAGTGTACCATTAGCATGCTAGTTAGCATTACCGTGACAGCAAAAAGCCGCTCTAGACTCTGACAGTTATGAAAAGTGCTTATAAAGTCATCGCGGTGAATAATTGGGATGTTCAGGATGCATAAGTTAAGTGAGGAATAACTTTGGACCACTGCAAACTATCTGAAATGAATTAGTTTTTGTTTTTCACGTTTTTTAAGACTCAGGTACAGCACCTTTAAGGTAAGTAGAATACACAATACACCATTTTGTAATAAAAATGAAAAGAAAAAATGTATAACTAAAGAATCAGAGACAGACATATTGAGCACTTGAGGGTATTGCATGAGATAAAAAAAAAAATCAAAGAGATTCATAGTGTTCAAAGAGCTGTTTGCAAGTGAAAGAATGAGAAATGAGCTCACATTTATTAAATATACATTCAATAAAAATATTATATGACCATTTGATGTTGATGCTACCACACTGATTGTACCACCCAATAACTTCAGGCGTGATCTGCATCTTATTCACAATCACACATGTTTTTAGTGTGTTCAAAATGTCAAGAGCATTTGTGATAGTTGAAATGTGCCTGTTTTTTATTTACGATGTAAGAAGAAAAAAAAGGTAAAACTGGCACTAAAAAGAGTCACCACAAAAGAATAATGAAAAGAGTTTGACCAGATATAGTTTATATTCAAGTGAAATTTGGACTTTACAGTTATTTTTGTTTTACTATTATAGATAAGGATGACAATAAAAAGGTACTGAAATGAAATTCAGATACTGGTACCGAAAACCAGGTATCATTCAAGTACTGCAGTACTATTCAATAGGGTTGGGTACCTTTCAATTTTTACTGGAGTAGCCATTCTTTTAGTCTACACCTGAGTTTTCCAAGGGTACTCAAGCACTTAGCAGGGGACTGATTTAAGTTTTTTAAAATGTCTTTTAGCATGACTTTTGATAAAATAAGACATCATAGTAATGTGTGATTGAATAGATGTTTGACTGAGCAGCTTACTACAGAATCACTACTGTGCATTTAGCACAACCTGCCAAAAGCGTCCCACACGGCCGTTACATTTGCTTATACAGCGAAATAACACCTGGATAAATATTGGCAATGAAGGTGTACCAAAGCAGCACTAATTGCTTCACCTCAGTGTGGAGTTTTGTGCTTGTTTAATGCATTTAATACACAAACCAATATATTTTGCAAACAGCCCCACACACAAGTTAAATAAAAAAAAATTAAAAAAAACACATTTAAGAGGCTGTACCCAATTTTTTCCACATAGCTGTAGTTGAGTAGATCTTAGGATAGAAATGAGACTGGTGTTTGCAGACTACATTTTATTATAAAGAAATGTATCCTCTAAGAATCAGGATGTGCACTGTTAGCATATTAATATTTGTTAGCATTACTGCTCTGGGGTCTGAAAGTTGTGTGAAGTACATGGAAGTGAGGAATACCTTTCAACCGCTACCATATTTAAAGTAATATAGTTCAGATTTTCACATTTTTAAAACAGTAAAACTCAGGTACAGCACCTAATTTATTTAAGATGTAAAAAGTAGAGCAGTTTAGGTTTGATTTCAGAAATTTGTTGGTGAAAAGTTAGTGCAGTTAAGCATGTAGCCGGGTAAACATTTGGAGTGTTTTGAAATGCGGGTGCCCTGCTGTTACCTTCTTGGAGGTCTTCTTGATGGCCCGGGAGGCTTTACTCAGAGTGCTGTCCATGTCCTTGGTGCTGACCTGGAGAGAGTCGGGATCTGTGCTCTGAATCAGGTCCTCCTGGTTAGCACAAATTAGGGACTCCAATAAGCGATAAACATCAAGATGAGATATGCATTTATAAATACACTGCTACAGGTTTCAAAGCACAAACCACTGGACCTGGCTATTTTAAAAGAGTGTATTTTTTAGTTTTTTTTTTTGTTTTCATATCCACTACTTGGTTTTGGTGGGATAGTATCTGGTACATTTTTATCATAGTTTCTCGAGGCAGTTTGTGGAGGGAACAAAAGTTAAAAAGTACAAAAATACAGGAAGTAGCAGTAACGGTCAATTTGAAAACTGAATACCTCTACGTATGTCAAGAAAAGTGAAAATTCCATCCAAAATGGAGGGACAATTTATGACCAAGGAACACATTTTTCTGGCAGATTAAACATTGATTTAACAAACTAAAAATTGTGCTATCCATTTAAATAGTGAAATCATAACGACTGTGTAATTTTGACAAGTTTTGGCCCTTGTTAGCGTTATGTTTGCTAGGTAACATGGAAGTACCTCTATGTACGTCATATGGCTAATGCTAGGGAAAGAGGGGCGATCTCAAGGTGATGACGTTTAGGAACATGGGACATTTCTTTTTGTGGGAAACTGGTGAGGGTTAAGGTTATGGTTAGGCAGAGTTTGGTTCAGTAGCAGAATTATGTTAAGGTGAGGAACATTTTAGGCCTGTTCATAGCAACACAAGCTAACGAGTTACTGTGGTCCTAAGGGACGGAATTGATCTCGTAGCTGTGGTTGCCAGGCTATCTAGCACCAACCACGTCAGGAAGTAACATTATCAATCTCACAAAAAAAAAAACAAAAAAAACCCAACAATTTTTTGGTGAAAGGAATTATGTTAGACTATATTTTATTGAAATGAATAGTCTACGCTGCCATTTAGTTTAGTTTTCCATCTAACCTCTCATCCTCTGGTGGGTTTTATACAAGGTTTTGTTCAATTGAATGGTTTAAGTTTATAGTATTGTTCAGCCCATCAATGAAGTATTATACAGTGACTCACTTCACAACAATTGATCTCTAACAACAAAGCATATACTCAAGGGCTTCTGTTAGATGTTGTTCTATGTTCAAACACTGACACTTTTCTACACCTGCTCCTCCTATTGGTCAGCTTATGTATTGCTCTGAGTTAGTGACAGGGGGTATTAACCAATCACAGTGATGCATGGACTCTCAAAAGAAGCACATGCTGAAGCTCCCTCTTAAAGGCAATATAATGATACAAAGACGAATTGTACTTAAGTCCAAACTGCAATTTAAATTCATGCTATGGTTTTACGCAACAAGCAAAAAAGTATCTCTTATTTTGGACAGCAAAAAATAAAAAAATACGATAAAATGCTAACAATTTAAGATTACCATTATTTACAGGTGCCCTGTGTAGCATTCCTGGTAAATGGTACACCACCTGCTTGTCTCCATAGCGATGTGATTGTCTGAAACGTTCCACAGTATGGCATTAAATGTATCCAGCTCAACGGCGTCAAGCAGGTGACACCACAGGGCCAAGTACATTTTTAAACCATGAAAAGAAAGATGTAGACTTAATTCTCATAATGTGGATATTTCCAGGTAAAGCAATAACCACAGTCTTTAACAAACTTTACAAAGATATGACAATTTTCTGGAGGAAATTTGAGAGACAGGAGACATAAATTAGCAGATTGTGATTGGACCATTTTAAGGACGCATATTACGCTATTTTCTGATCTATGTAATAATGTTGTTTCCTCATCACAAACAAACCTGGAGTTGTGTTTTGTTTCAATCACACATTTATTATTTAGATTGAGTTCTACTGTTCAACTGAAAACACTCTGTTCCACCTTGTGATGTCATGTGATAATACAGGAAGTGCTCCACTGTGTTTTTAAACTACATGCACCTTCACTAGAATCATTTGGATAATTTCAAGCCCTGGAATTACCAATATCTACTGAACTAAAGGTAAAAGGAAGCTGTTGAAAACTACCACTACATGACTTCACAAGATGGAGCAGAGCGTTTTGAGCTTTGGAGATGAAGACAGACTAATAATAAAAGACAACTCCAGGTATGTTTTGATGAGATAACAGCATTCGGACATGGCTTAAAGCTCAGAAGAGTTAATTTTAGGTAATAAAGGACCTTTAAAGTTAGAACAATGGTTAATGACGCTCCATGGTCCGATTCCAGACCTTTCTGAATTTAAACAATGTAAAAGGCACCGGCTGATCAGGCAAGACACAAGCAGCAGGCAGACCCTCCACCCGAAAAAAGTTCCCCAGCGCACCATTAACTCCAAACTAGACGCCATTAAGGCCAAGTAACCCTCAAAAACCATGGCAACCCCATCCGTATCATCTCTCTATAACATGCCCAGAAATAGCAGGTGGAATAAAGCCCTAACAAATGTAAAAACCTTGTCCGAATTGGCAGAGCTACATTGTGTGGGCCGAGCGCTTGCATCACGAGCCTGACATGAATGGTACGTAACCTGCTGTAATGAGATCCCACAGCCGTGTGTGGTGTGCACCTGTCAAGGAGCAGCAGGGGCGGTAGGAGAACTCTTCATTTGTCGGCTCCTCTTCGCTCATTTGGTCTAGTCTGTTCACTACCTCCCTTTAGTTTTGCAGTCTCCCTTTTAGTCTCTCCCTCTCTCAGTCTTTATTTCAGGCTCCATCTTCCTCCTTTCTCTCGTTTCCCTCTTTTCACCCCCGCCACATCTTTACATCTTCCTCTCCCTCAGTGTTTCCCTCAATTCTCTCTCCTAACATTTTCTTTCTCTGCCCCCTTCAGTCTGTCTTTCAGGGCCCTCCATTTTTTTCTTTCCCTCTTTTCAACCCCCTTATATGCTTATCTCCAACATTTTGTTTCTTTCCTTCTCACTTCTCCCTCTTTCCTCCATCTTCCTGTCTTTCTCTTGTTCTCCCTTCCTTGCCTTTTCTTTCTCTCCCCATAACTCTTTTATTCAGGCTCTCTCACCCGTCCAAAACCTCTCTCTTTCCATCCATTTAGATGCTTATATCTAACATTTCCTGTTCCTTTCTCTCATTTGGTGTTCGTCTCAATCCTTCCCTCTTCCTCTATCGTTCACTCCTCTTGTCCTCTCAGACTCTCTTGCCCTTCGATCTCCTCTCTATCTTTCCCTACTGCTTTATATTTAACATTTTCTGTCCCTTCTTCCTTCTTTCACTCCTGTTGTTCTCTCCTTACCTTCTGTTTCTCTCCCTCTTCAGTCTTTCTTTCATCCTTATATCTAACATTTTGTGCCCCTCTTAATTCTCTCTTCTTCCATCCTTCATGCCTTTTCTTTCTCTCCCCTCAGTCTTTCTTTCAGGCTTTCTCACCCTTCCATCCTCCTTCTTTCCTCCCCATCCATCCTTATATCTGATATTTTCCATTACTTTTTCTCCCTCCTTCCTCCATTTTTCACTCTTGTTCTCTCCTCCTTACTTTTTCCTTCTCTCCATTTTATGTCTTTAAGGTTTTCTCTTCAGTCTCCCCATATGCTCATCTAACATTTTTCTCTTCCCTTCCTCTCGCCTTCTTAGCTCCTCCCTTCTATACGTCCATCTACCTGTATTCTTTTCTCTCTCCCTCTCTCCCTGCCATCTTTCACGGTCTCTCACCCTTCAATCTCCCTCATTTTCTCTTCCCCTTTCTATCTCCCTACATCTTTATATACAATTTTTCTGTCCCTTTCCCTTCCTCTGCCTTTGTATGCCCCTCAATTTTTCCTCCTTCCCTCCATTTTTCCTTCTTTATCTCCCCCCTCTCCTCCCCCTGTTTCACCCCTCCATATCCTTATAGCTACATCTATCTTATTATCAGTCCCTTTCTCTCCTTGTGTGTCCCTCTTTCTCAGCTCTCCCTCCTTCGTTCATCTTTCACTCCTCCTCCCCTCCTTATACATCTCTTTCCCTATCTTTATCTCCCCCTCTCCTCTCCTCTCCTCTCTTTAACAAGCGCTCCTGTCTGCGTGGTGCTTGGTATTCACACCGCAGCGCTGACCCACTGAAAAACGCCATTAGCCATGCAGCTGTGGCGCCAGGAGAAGAGAGGCCAACAGCGCCCCCTGCTGCATGCGGCCAGCTGCTCTGGGACATACTAAATGTGCCAGTGCATTTGCATCTAGGATTGTGTGATCAGTGATTGTGATTTTTTTTCCGATCAGCTTTTGTGTAGTTGCGAGAGGGAACCATCTGCCTCCATTTAGTCTTATTGTCTTCTACTTGTTTGACAAAAAAAAATACTCATTCACTGAAAATAATGCCTTGCTCTTGTAATGCACTTTACAGGCTTGTCAAAGGCTCTCAATGTGCTGCACTGTAGTCATTATTCATTCACTTTAGGGCTGGAGTTGACTGAAGATACGTCCTGCTGATCAATTATGCAACTAAAAAAGGGGCGTGGCAAAAGCTCTCAAAATTATTATGTATCCAATCTAAAATTGTGCACAGAAGACAACTGAATGTAAGGTTCATGCAAAATCAACTACTGATGCAGAAAAACGTACTTAGTAACAATGTATACATATAAATACAGATTAAACGTAAAAAAAAAAAGCTTCAGCTGTGTCCCATATAAATCCTTATATAATCTAATTAAAATAATTAATTGACTAAGACAAATTTTGGTCAACTATGACACCACTGCTTGAGTATAAAGTGGAGTTTTACTTTTTTATAGCGTTTTTAAAGTGTATGTAGTTAAAGTAATTTATTCCAGTGAATATTTTTCTCTTGAAATATCAGATGAAGTTTTAGATTAGAAATTCCTGTAGGGAAGTAGTGTTGAACTAAGGATAAATGGGTAAATATCTTTTGTTACTATGCTGATGTTTGTACATTACTGGTAACAAGACTCTTTATCCAACACCACTCAAAGATCAAGATAAAACAATGAGCTGTGTGATTATTGGTGGACTGAGAGACTGACTGACTGACTCTGGCAGGCTTGTGGCATCAGTGGTAGTTTATCACCACCTACTATGGGAAGTGAATGATGAATAATGCAGTTCAAGGCAACTTTGAGATACAATTGTCAAGAACAGTGCATTGTCTGTTAAATATGTTGCATTATTAGGCTGTCCACATCTCCAAAGCTGAAAATGCTCTGTTCCACCTTATGATGTAAAACGTAGCTGTTATCTTGAAAACTACTGCTACATTTTATTCAGTAGAGATTGGCAATTCCCAGGTTGAAATAATCAAAATGATTCTATTGAAGGTGTATGGAGTTTAAAAACACAGTGGAGCACTTCCTGTATTACCACATGACATCACAAGAAGTGTTTTCAGCTTGAGAGAAGAACTCAGCCTAAATATGCAGGGTTTATGTGTTAAACATGTGTGAATGAAACAAAAAGCAACTCGTGTATGTTTTTGATGAGGAAACTACATTACCACATAGATCACAAAATAGCATCATATGGGCCTTTCAGCATAACATACATTTGAAACTTAACGTATATATAAAAAAGTTACAAAATGCTGCAAAACTTGACTTTCATGCATTTACATAAGGTTGTGTGAAATAAATAGTTTTCTGCAGGAATGGCCTTTGGTACGTGACACACTCAGTAAAACTCTGAAATAATCTATGCTGGAGCAAACTGATTTCACAAACGGTGCACACATAATTAGATGTCTGTGTGGGCTGGAGTAATGCTTTCCAATATCACAGGCATTTAATGTAAAGTCTCCAGGGGAAAGGATGGTCTGAAACACCAACTGTACATAAGGTTAACAGGGCTCCAGAGTGCGACCAACACGACGCCTAAAATTTTGTCCAGTGAGGCTTAAAACTTTTCTTGGGTGTGGCGGTGCACCCGACAGATCCTCTTTGCACCCCCTCCATAAACTGTATATATATATAAATGGACATAGCTAACCTGCTAGCCTCTGTTTTCCAAGTAGGAAGCTCCATCGACTGGCTTCAATTCACTTTACGCTGAAAAACTGTTGGCCCTTTCTCCATAACTGCTGCTGTCAGGCTCGTCATTCAGACCTTAAAATGTTCGTAGTATCCCGCTCTACATGATCTCGGCGTTTTTATTTCACTACTTCTCCGTTAATAAAGATATGAACGTTAATTAGACACAAATCGGGCGCCTTCTTTCCCCAAGGTTGCTCCTGCTAGCGTTAGCAAAAAGTTTGATTGACAGCGCTGCTGCTGCTCCCTGAGAATGCAGATGGCAAGGGACGTTATCTTGAACAGCCTTGCTCCGGATTGGCTTTTTGGTTGCTATGACACTCGAAACGTGGCTCCAAATTTGCCCCTTTGACCTTTAGCCTCGATGAGCTTCATTTGGAGGAGCTGAACGCTAAGGGTGACGTCACTTAGTCCACTCCTGTATACAGTCTATGATCCCCTCTAATGTGTTCTCTCTTCTCATTATTAACACAGTAATTTAAGTGACTTCAGTATTCTTTCATCTGTTTTAATTGACAACTAAAAGAAAAAGAAAAACTCAGTCGCTCTCTAGTCTCACCTCTGAGCAGACCGCTAAAGCAAGTGCGAAATGCTGAGGCCAATACGCTCAGGACAGCTCATACGCTTGGCTTTTTCCATCTATTTTTCATATCCCCCAAAAAATATATTTCTATAAGTTTAACTCTGTCATACAAAACTTAAGTTCAAACATAGATACAAGACTCTCTCTAGAGCTGCTTTTCACTTGTCTGTTTGTGATCAGGAGGTAACAGCTGAGAGGTGACAGAGGACCACGCTCTCCCTCCTCCTCTTTCTCACTCTCGGCTGTCAGCCTCTGTACGCTATGTCACAACACCAAACACAACAAGTGACTCATACAAGACCAGGCCCGAGATAAATGAGACCTGTTCACCCTTTGTTACGTATAGATTTTGCCATACAGATTTGTTCAGTACCAAGGATGAACAATGATAGTAAAGTTGTATTATGAATGGTGTACCCTATGTCACGTTTAAGTTGTCCTTCATGTGTATATTAAAAAATCCTTTGTATTTATTTGTTTTATAATGTCTTTTTAAAATATTTTGATTCATTTTTCACGTTTTAATATTTTATTGTATGTCACCATGTTTAATTAATAGTATATAATTGCTTTTTTTTGGGTTCATTTTGTGAATTTCATTTTTAACATGTGAAGAAGAGGAGGGTTTAAAGATGGGTTGGTTTATATAATGTAACTGTCAAGTGAAGGACTGTTCTATCTTCTTACTAGGATTCAAAAGGTATTGAAAGCTAATGGTGCGTTTCAGGCAACTGGGAGGTCGGATATTTCCCAGTCCCAGTACGAGTTCCGATCTCAGTGTTCCAGCTGAATTAACTCATATTCATATGTAAACAAATAGCTAATGCTAACCCCAAGGCTAAAGAAATGTGAATAGTAAACAAATGTCTGTGACTTATTAAATGACAGTGTTGTCCCATTCAACCTGTATAAAGTGTTTATCAAGAGTACTACAGGAACACAAACGATGGAGTAATACAGCGATATTCAAGATGACTAATATATTGTTATGATACATATTATTGTGAAATTGGTAAAAGTATTGTAATGTTTTTCTCATTCTCAGTATATGGACAGGCAGAGGCTGTACTAGCACTGATTAAAGTGTTTAAGTAGAGACGATTTACCGGTAGATCAGAGTCCTTTTAGGTTTAAACCAACAGGATTAAGACATTGAAAATGGCAACCCAAAAAAACCCCAAAAAACTTCAAGGCTGCCTCTAAAACATGAAATGAAAATCAGCCACTATGCCTAATGTTTTTTGTAATAAAAAATAAATGAGCAGGTCTACCTTGTATCTGGGGATGCAGGTTATGTTTGTGAAAGTTGGGGGGTAAAAAAAGCGTACCTTTAAAAATGCACACTGCTCTCTATATTTTGTCATCCTCAGATAGTATACAGAAATGCCATTATTTGTTTAAACACTGTGCTACAAATGCTGCCAACAAAAGCAGTAAGATATGGCTCTAAAGCTTTGCATGGTTGTCAGACACCATATGCACAGCAAAAGAATATTCTTGCCTAAATGTTCAACAGCTTAGAATGACAGGTTGGAGAGAATATGCAATCTGTCATGCTTTTTTACCACTGGAACAAAGTGTGCTGGTAAGAGATTTGTGTTAAAAAACAACAACATTCTCTCTCTATATATATATATAAATATTAATGAAAAGTGAAAAACTATTATACTGACCTAGAGTATGGATGGAATAATAGTACAAAGATATAATATAATCGTACCAGGGTTGTCAAAAGTATCAAAAATCATAGTAGTATACGCCCATGGACCACTATGGAACCTACCTGGGCAACTGAGAGACACACAGATATAAGACCACATGGTAAAATAAGAGAAAGTACTACGATTTTATGTTGAAAGTTAAATTCTATTGTCTAAAGAAAGTGTTTTTGATCATCATGTTCCATTCCTTTGTATCGAGTTCATCCGGTACAATTTAGTGTTAACAGCTAATTTTAATCTTTTCCAGAACATTGTAATAATAACATGGCTATTACCAAGGAGGATGTACAATTATGGTGCAATCATTTACATAATGATTTTTAAGTACTACACTTGAGTACTTGAGTAAGCCATTGTTGAACTTAAATCCATTTGCTGGATTTTGTTGAGGATGATTTTGTGGCACTGAAAGGCCCATTTGGTTAGAATGCTTTGCTTTAGGGCTGCATCAAGTTAAATGATTAATCGCTATTAATCGATTATTGGAGTAACTGTCAACTAATTTAGTAATCGAATAATCACTAACTGGTCTATATACAGGCTCCAAACATGCCATGAGGTGAAAGACTAAAACAAAGCATTTATTACATCAAAATGACACAGGAAATGGGTTAGAGAACATAAGTGCTGGTGGGTGCCCAAGGACACTACAACAGCATCTGTACTTAAATCTGCCTGTGCATTTGCTGGAAGCAGGATTTGAACCACAGATTTTCAGCCATATAATGACACATATTTGAAGCAGAGGGCCATAGACGGTGGTCAATGCACAAAATGATTCAGATGCATTGCACATGACACACAACAAAGCCGCTTGACCATGAATAAGGCTTGGGAGCTGGTGCACTAATTCTAGGTCTGTATCACAGTGTAATGTTTATTATTGAGGTTATGATCCTAGTACTTTAAGGCAATGGCTCCCAACCTTTTCTGTCGAGAACCCTCTAACTGTTGTTTCACAATCTGAGTGCTCCCTATAAATTAATTATAAATCTGTTTACTAGTACATTGCCAATTATATTTTTATTTTTTAATAAAATTAACTTACAAAAATTATTCTTAACATGGATGGTAAACTCACATGGTAAATGTACATCAAAGATTTTACATTCAAATAGCATTAAATTCCTTCTTCCGTTTAAATTTAAACTCATCCAATATCCCCCGGCAAGTGCTCACAGAGCCCCAGGGGTCCCCGTACCCTGTTGGGAAGCACTGCTTTAAGGTACGCTATGTAACTTTCTGGGGTTAGCAGGTCACCCACATGATTCCATGGAAATAGAAAGTTAAAACCGTACTTCGGAAAATTCTCCATGGGAATAAGCAAGAACAGAACCTTCTTCCAGGACAAACAAGAGTCAGGTTTGTTGAGATGCAAGTCCACTCAGAGTCGGACGCATCTAAAGCGCTTTTTCTATGTTTTTAGGATAAGAAACACAACCAAAAAAACTTAGTCTATTTTGTGGCTCAAAAGTTACATAATAGGGATGCACTGATACAGGTATCAAATATTGGTGCTAATACTGAAAACTTAGCTGGATTAGGTATTGGTTCCATGTTGGGCCTTTAATTGGATGTAATAAAACCATTTACAGGCTGTTTTTGGCCTAGAACATCTCATGATGTTTGAACATTTATATTCATAAGAAGCTGTTCAGTGAAGACTAAACAGCAGTTTCATAATGCAGTTGCATCTCTTGTATAATAAGGTGTTTTAAGAAAATAAGCACCATTTTCCATTCCTACATGGTATCTGACTTTAAGTATTTGCAGATAGTTGAAATGAACAGTGTATCAATGTTGGTATCAATATCAAAACTAAAGCTGGATCAGTGCATAGATAATACTTTCTTACTGCGAATTTAAAGCCACAGTATGTAATAGGAATTCGGTCTTATCTCTGGGTGACCCTCAGTCGTCCAGGTAGGTTCCATAGTGGTCCATGGCTGTATATTAGTCTATGTGGTCATATACTTGTTCTCACACAGATCAAGATCACTCTAAAGCTATTCAGGAAAGGTTTATTTCTGTCCTATGAATATGACTTTTTTTTTTTTAGCATCGATACTTGCTCAAATGAGTATGTAGTCAAGATTTAAGACAATTCTGTGGAAGGCTTAAGCCCAACAGTTTTCTTTCCAGAGGGCTGCATTTGGCCACCTCCGCTCTACTATATACGATTGTACTATTCCAATGGACTTTATCTGATTTTGTAATGTTTTCCCAACACAATTATAAAAGGCAAACAGAACAGATTTGATTTAATTTACCATTTTCATAACGTATCCATAAACGCGTGTGTTCTCACCGCATCAGTCTTGCAGATGGTGTTGGCGACTTGGCGGCAGAGCGTCCTCAGCCAGGCACTTTTAACCGTGTCCTCCCCGGTCAGCTGGAAACTAAACAACAAGTTCTCCTGTTCTGTGGGAGGGCGCACCACCAGGGCGAAGGCGCTCACACAGTCTGCAAACGGAGACATACAGAGAGAGAGGGACAGAAGCAAGGAGGAAGAGAGTTTGAGAGACAGAAAGAGAAGGGCAGAGAGATATACAGACAGAGGAGGAAGGAAGAGAGTTTGAAAAAGAGAAGGGCAGAGAGATATACAGAGAGGAGGAAGGAAGAGAGTTTGAAAAAGAGAAGGGCAGAGAGATATACAGACAGAGGAGGAAGGAAGAGAGTTTGAAAAAGAGAAGGGCAGAGAGATATACAGATGGCGGAGGGAGGAAGAGAGTTTGAGAAAGAGAAGGGCAGAGAGATATACAGAGAGGAGGAAGAAAGAGTTTGAGAAAGAGAAGGGCAGAGAGACATACAGACAGAGGAGGGAGGACGAGAGTTTGAGAGAGAGTAAGAAAAGGGCAGAGAGACATATACAGAGAGGAGGAAGGAATATAGTTTGAGAAAGAGAAAGAAAAGGGCAGAGAGACATATACAGAGAGGAGGAAGGAAGAGAGTTTGAGAAAGAAGGGCAGAGAGACATACACAGACAGAGGAGGAAGGAAGGGAGTTTGAGAGAAAGAAAGAAGGGTAGAGAGATATACAGAGAGGAGAAAGGAAGAGAGTTTGAGAGAGAGAAAGAGAAGGGTAGAGAGATATACAGACAGAGAGGAGAAAGGGAGAGAGTTTGAGAAAGAAGGGCAGAGAGACATATACAGACAGAGGAGGAAGGAAGGGAGTTTGAGAGAAAGAAAGAGAAGGGCAGAGAGACATATACATAGAGGAGGAAGGGAGTTTGAGGGAGAGAACAGAAAAAGGTAGATCAAGAAAAAGGAGGGGAGAAGATAGATGGATAGATTGAGAGACCAAAATAAAGGAAGACAAAGATCAAGAAAGGAAGATGGAGAGAAGGACAGGGAGAAGTGAGAAAGAATGAGAGGAGCAGATAGACAGGCCAGAAAAAGAAAGGAGAGAGACAATATTAAAGCAACTGGTTTAAACTGATGGAGGCACAACTACACGTCTGAGAAACGATAAAAGCATGAACACATTACGGCGCGGATGTGAGGTGGGACAAAGCGCACGGAAGAAAAGAAACAGATGGGCGATCGCGGAGGACAGAGGCGGTGCAGAGAAAAAACATGGGAGACAAATATACTTTGGTGGTGCGTTTAAGGAACATTTATCACAGACGTTCCCAGAGCAGCAGATGCAAGCATTTATCAGGCCATTGTCCCCTCTCCAATCGCACAAAAGAAAAACAGGAAGAACGTGGACTTTTATTCCTCTGTGCGGTCATCAGAAATACCACCGGCTACACAGATAAATAGTTTTAAACACTGCGAGATGCTGCAACGGAGAGTGGAGATTTTCGGGGTGCTTTACAATAAAGTATCAGCAGTAAAGAAACTATTACGGGTATTACAAAACTGCTAACTAGAGAAATTATAACTTAAAATCCAGTCCAGAAAAACGTGGAATGGTTCAGTAAATTCTCAGATTGGATGAAATTTGTTTTATTTAGTTAGTGCAACTGTTCAGTAAGGATAAAAAAAAAATAGCATCAGTTTGTAGTTTCACAAATTTTAGTTTGACTTTGTGAAAGCTGCAGTACAATCAAAATTTTCTTCAGTCAAATGCTACAGATTTTGAAGGCCCTTTGTTCTCTCCATTGTCTGGTACTAGGAATGTGGATATGTTTGTTTGTGTATGTATTAAACTTCAAGGTTAGGCTTATTAACTAGCCTTATTTGTTAATTAAATGTTTAAAGCTAAATAAACTCTGGAACTTTTAAATAGATACAACAAACTTCCATAATTACAGGAAAAGTAAAAAAAAAACCTAAAAAACCACCCACTTATTTCTGCATTGGTATTGGTTGATAGGGTTTTCAGTAGAGAAGTGCAACTGGGACAAAACATCTTTAGCTAAAAAAACAAGTTTAAAGTGGATTGACTGGTGTAGAAGACATTTTTTTAGAAGAGGTTTTATTTCCCCGAGGTTCCATTGCACTTGTTTGAAATCATCAACTTCAAATGAAAAGTTAAGATGTAAAAGTTGACAGTTAAGAGTTCTATGTAAGAGTAGGTCTGGGTAGGGGGCATTCATCACATTTATTTTCAGGTAAAATTGCACATCCCAAGTAGAACGCAATACTGTTGAAGCTACTGATTAGAACATGTAATAAAATAAAAATAACAAGTGTAGGCCTGTCACGATAATATAGCTAAACTGATAACACTGAAACTAATTTATACCAATGACGCAATAACCAAAGAGCAGATTTGTACAGATTTTTTATAATATGTACAATATTATAAAAAAAAATCATGAGTTGCAATAAACAAATAACAGAATGAAACACTTTAGTACTTAGTCCGCATCTGTAATGAGTCATAGAACTTATTAAGTCAACGTTTCATGGCTTAAATCTTATCGTAATGCCCAAAATATACCAACAACTTCTCAATATCGCAAAGAAAATGTACACACAATATACTGCCCCCCCCAAAAAAATATTGTTCCAGGGGTAACAGGCCTAAACAAACGTACATTTTCTAAACCAACCCAACTCAACAGTCACCTTCACCCTCCCATCCACCATTTTTGAGTCCGTGCGTCTTACCCTCTGTGTCCTGCAGGTCCAGCACTCTCCTGATCTGGGACAGGGGCATGAGGGCGATGTGCTTTAGCGGAGGCGGGGGTCGGGTCTGTCCCAGAGGACTCTTGAACGTATTGATGACTTTGTGGCGCTTCCGTGCGATCTATAAATACAGACACGGAGAGAGAGGCAGAGTGCGTGAGGCTTTGTGAGCAGACGGGACGCGCGGTTTAGCTGTGGGACCGGGGACGTCATTAGTTAACCTGGCAATTCGTCAATGGAGCAGCTCATTAATGAAGGCTAATTAGGAGAAGAGGGAAAGAGCAGACGCAGGGATAGTGTTTTTAGAACTGGACAGAAAGTGACTTAAATATTTTGCGACCTCTGCTTAAAGCTCAAGTGCTTACGGGGTTAATAGTCATGTAATCTTTAACGTGAACATTTAACATGATTATTTCTATAGTTTACTGACCCTGATAATGTTTTCATGCAAGAATTTAATAAGAACATTTTGTTAAGAAGCAAAACTGTAGTCATTTTTGAACATGTAACTTTCTCCAGGTGGCAAATCATCTGCATATTTATAGAGACCCCTTTTATTTTACTCAATTTTTGGCTCAAATTGTGGGTTTAGTATAAATATTAATCCTGAAACATTCATTTGATACTAGATCAGCAAGTTTTCAAATGTCTCACAATGTAAAAAGGTCTCGTCTTTTCGTATCCTGCAATTTAGCTTTTTCAATTGTTTAAGTGGAACTAAAAACTAAAATCAAATTGTAGCTACTCAACTCTGTATATGGTGTTTTAATTGCAGGTCATTTTGCAACTTTGTGTTAAAAAAACTGTCAAAAACGTGTGTGCTGCCATTAGTGGCTGCTGATTTCAAGTATGTGGTGACATCACACAGGACTTACAAGTGTGGATATTTGTTCGACCAATCACACTGTCCCTTGTATGTCCAGACTTCACAATACAATGGCAAATTTGTGTCTTAAGTTTTGCATCTCTAACAACTAAATAAAGATGTTGTATATAGTTAAAGCAGTTTCACCAAGTGTTTAAATATATAGCCCACAGAAACATTTAATGTAACAATTAATTCAAATATCGACTGTATTGCAATAGCACATCATACTTTCTCATAGCTTCCTAATAAAGCCATACTGCACACTAAGATGCTGCACAATAAGTCAAAGGCCGGTGCGAGTGATTATATTCAGCGTTGTTGTACGAGCCGATCGATATTAAACAAGGCCATGTTCTATTAACAATGCACATTAACATGGACTGTGTGTACAATTAGAAGCACACACGTGGATAGTGGAGATGTGTGTGTGTGTGACTGGCTCTCATTAGGGGTGCTTTGACACGTCTGATTCAGCAGGACCACCCACCCACGCGCTCTTTCCTGATAAATGCTCGGATCTTTCATTCCGCTCTGTTAAATGCTTTCTCTGCCTGTGTCAGCAACAGTGGACCCAACACACAAGAAGCTCATCTAAAAATGAGATGATGGACTCTGACATTAGAATTCTTACCAGTAAAAGCTACATTTGATTTGAACACGTCTACCTTGTATAGGTTATGTTTATGGGATTTAAAATCACAATCTTACATTCAGTTTCTTTAAGATTCAAGACAAATATATGAACTAATAGACAAGAATGGCAATCATTTCAGAATGTGTTTTCAGAGGGAGTAATTGTATTATAGTACAGTACATGTAATTTTAGTATAGGCCACAGTACTATTCATTGTCAAGAGAAGAAACTAAGACTTTCATTGCATAGATTAAACAATGGTTTTTTTCACTGGGTACTACATGATAATAATTTTTTTAATCTATTGCTTAAAAACGGTGCACTGCTAGTTGATATTGCTTTGCCTGCAATGTCCCACAGAATGGCATTACATTTTGAATATGGAAAAAAGCCACTCATAAAATTACCCATAATTGAATCAAAGTAAGTTGGATAAGTTTAATGCTATACTAAGGACAATTCCATGCAAAGCAATAACATCTCCATGGAGACAATCAGGTGGCAGACCTTACAAAATGCACCTTTAAATTACAGCTTTTTTGCAGTTTCCCACATGTGTGCAAATTGTTCCATTTTGTGTCCTCACCTCCAAGCAGTCATTGAAGAGGAACAGCGTGACGTTTTCCCCGCGGTCACATGGCTGGTCTCCCAGAGCAATAGTCTCAACCCTATAGACCAGACTGCGATGCGAGGACAGCAAATTGGCCTAAAAAAGGACAATAAAATGTTATACTTATGTCTGATTCAAAGGTTGCGTAAAAAGCCATTACGTGGTACTTACAGGGCACCCGTCAACTTCATACACCACATCAAAGATTTGCTTTTGGCCTTCAGTTTTTCTCTTGTCCTCGTTAATGTGTCTAAAAGAAACAAAATGCAGCTTTTTGAAATCCATGTAAGTGGACAGATAGAGCAGTATTGATAGTTACCATCATTAAGAATCAAATTTTTTTTTTTATCTCATCAGAAGCTAAGCAGGGCTGTGCCTAGCAAAAAAAACCCAAAAAAACGTTGTTGTGTAGTATGTCAAGACACTTCATCCAACTTGCCTACTATGAATGTGGGGTGTGTGAATGTTGGAGGTGGTTGGAGACACTCTGGCACTCGACCCCAGGGCAGCTGCGGCTACAACAGTAACTCACCACCATGTGCAGTGAAAGAATAATGCACATAACTGTAAAACGACTTTGAGCAACTGGAAAAGCACTATTTAAGCCTAAGGCATTATTATTTTCTTTTTTTCTGCCTATTTACTAATAAGAATACATAAAAAAGGATCTATAAGGACCACATTATGGTACAGTGATGGAGAAACGAAACAAATAGAACAAACTGACTTGCTTTTCAAAACTGTGGAACTAATTCTCTGCTGGTGGCCATATTTCTTCATAGTGTCATTTCACCTTAGCAAGCAGTTGATATTCATTTACAGTGTCTTTAGTTTTGAAAAAAGTCTTGGCGACATTTTTGAACATTTGTGTAATGACCTGAAGTCTGAATTCTCCAAAGAATCAGTAGAAAAACAGATTTTCAGAGCACACCAAAAGCAAAGCAAGATTATTTTCCTATTTTGCATAATATGTCTAGGGACGCACTAATCCAGCTTTTTTAGTTCCGATACCGATTTCGATTCTATACCATAACCCTAAGTATCAGACAAAACTGATTCAAATATTATGTAGCTGTTATTTATCCCACAAGCATCTACAGGATAGCTTTGTATAAATAAATGTTTTCTGGCTGTTATCGGCTGAACTGATCGAAACCAGTATCAGATCGGTGTATTAAAAACAACTGCAATTTATATAGTGCCCATCCATTCAAAACTCCATTGTCAACTTTTGAAAATGATACATTACTATAAAAAGAATAGGCTACTATCGCAATTTTAAGGTCAGGAATAACAAACGTGTAGGTCAAATCCACTCACGTCATGACTTCTTTCAGAGACTCGATGGCCTTCTCCAATGTTATCTTGTCAGGGTTGTCATCGGACGTGTGCTTCTTTATGTCTGCAAAGTTTGGAAGGACACCGAGATTGAATAAAACTTTTATTCTGACAAATTATGAAACAAGAGAGATAGGAGGAATGCAAGAGGCAATGTAATTAAGACAAGAGATTAATTTGTCTGAGCTATTGAAAAAGAAATAAGTGTTACCGTTCAGGAGCAGAGCAACACTGGGCAGCCTCTGCACAGGTCGAATGAGAAGCTCGACTAATGTCTGTCTGCCACACTCTGGTTTGGCCTGGTTTATCTGTCAAGAAAATGAAAACACGATGAAACGAGGGGACTCAGCGTTTTAGTTTTATGCAACTAAAATCTGGATGTCTTCCTGAAGATGTGAGACAGGCCTCGTCTGTGACAATGAAAGTGACAATCTGGGCTCAAACTGTTCTGTTTAGCTGTGCATATGACCGAAAGGCTTTTATTCTGCACTCTTCTCTTTTAGTGTTGAGTTTATTATCAGATTATTATTATTTATGTTTAATTTGATTTGTATTGTGATTTTAATGTCTTTCCTATTCTGTAAAGCACTTTGAATTACTTTGTACCATAGCAAGGTTTATTTGTATCGCACAATTCGTACATAATTTATTCAATCTCAAATTCTCTAATGTAGGGCTGCAGATTATAGCAAAAATTAGGTCAAAATCAAGTCAAATCGCACGTATTTGGGTATTAGAATGTCCGCTGTAAACAATAACATATCCTGTCCTTATTTTTAATTTTTTTTAAACTGCTACCCCTTTTGTTTTTAAACATCTGCAAACATTCTGAAATGCATGAGATTCTTACTTTACCAGTTTATATTTCGATTTTTTTTCTCAAATGTTAAAGGAACTGTATGGAAGATTTTGATTTAAAATTTCATAAACCAATCCCCAGATGCGAGGTAAACATCAATATAATTCGCTAAACATCAATTATAATGACGCTGATTCATAACTTTTCCCACTGAACATGCATATCTTACTTATTTTGAATTCAGTTGAACTTTACATTTATTGTAGTTTCTTCTAATAAAAAGCAGTTTCATGCCATTGTAAAATACTTTGTAGCTTGTAATAGGCCTACAAAGTTATACTCATAAAAATGTTGTTTAGATTTAAATAATGGATAAGAGAAGCTATAGTTTCACAGAGGTACTTTGGGAAACTTGTTTCCTAGTTTAATTTATCTGCTATTTGCCAGAACAGTGACTTTTTTTTTTTTTTTTAATCTCTTGCTGCTGTTTGGGTACAGTTGCAGTTGTAAAGTCCTGATTTAGTTTTCATTTGAAAATGATTTACTCCTCATCTCGGTTAAACTCCTGGTCTAAACCTGATTTAGTCCTTAGTCTGGGTTAAGTTTTATTTGACATCCTGGTCCAGTTCTGGTCTGGTCATATGGAGGAAGAATCAGCTCTGTGGTTACAAAAGGTTACAGCACCACATGGCAGATGGAACATACCTTGAGAAAAGCGTGGAAACGTGGCTTCTGTTTCTCACACCGCACGATAGTTTCTTTGCTCATTTCAAAGAAGTTGACAAAAGGTGGATAGGTCCTCACCAGGTCTTTGGACTGAAAACAAGAGCAAATGTACTCGTCACAACACATTATAAACCGTAATGTGTATAATACCATAATACAAAGTGGAACATGGGATTAAGTGCTGTAACAGTTCAAAGGTGCATGGTCTTGGTGTTGTGTGTTGGCAATTAATAACCCGCAGAAGAGTAGTACCCCTAGAGATGCACCAATCCAGTTTTTTCAGTTCCAATACAGATTCCAGTACTGTACCTTTAAGTATCTGCCGACACCCGATATCACCCAATATGGGAGGAGAGACTGAAACTTTATTTTTTGTTTAAAGGAAAAATCTTCTGACAAAACTGATCTAAATGCAGCATTTAGGTTATGTTTATCTCTCAAGTAACTACAGAATAACTTTGTATAAACTTTCTGGGCCAACTATGACCATATTACATCAACTTACAGGTCCAACCAGAGTAATGGCTGAATCACCAGATGCCAGTATTGGATCAGTGCATCCCTAAATACCCCCTTGTTAATGTTCTCTGTCCTCTTAAATAAATACACTATTGTTAACAAATGCATTGAACTTGAACTCACATATTTGAGAATAATATCTCCCACACTGTTGTCCTCCGACCAATCTGTCAGGAGGTCCTCCAAGTCACTCTGTAAAACATCAGTCAATTATATTTCAGAAGATTGTCCTTATGTGAAATTAATATGAACAGATATTACACATACCTTTATCCTCTTATGAACTTCATATATATCCGGGATGCTACCAAATATGGTCTTGAGTTCCTCTTGTGCCAGGATGGGCCCTCCTACTTGCCCCTCCTTTTCCAGTGGAATCTTGAAGAGCTGAAGTGGAAAAGAAAATATATTAAAAGCCCTGCATCAGATTTTTTCATGTATTTGAGTAAAATATGTCTTGCCCCAGTACAGTCTTGAGGTCAAAATAAGTCTGCATCTAATTATAAAGCATTTAACTGACCGATAATAAGGAAGCGCATTGTTAGCATGCCAGTTGTTAGCACTACCGTGACTGCCTCTCCGCTCTGGCCTCTGAAAGTTGTGAAACGCCCTTATAAACTCATCGCTGTGAATAATTAGAATGCTCAGAATCCATAAGGTAAGTGAGGAATAACTTTGCACTTTGACCACTGCAAAATGCTTAAAATTGAGTAGTTTTTCACAGCTTTCACGCCTTTAACTTACATGGAAGAAACTGAAATTCACTTCACTAAAAAGTATCTGGGTATCGAAATTTTTGACAACCTTATGGCTTAACAATACTGAGTGAAATGGAAACTAGATACTCATTTGAAGAAGTATACTAAAAATATACACAGAACAAAACTGGACCTTTTCTTAAAATATTTCGAGAGGTTAGTATTAGTATAAGATCAGGTGGTAACATTTATTTTATGTCAAAAGAAGCCATTTTATCTTCATTGTGGTATCAAAATCAGTATTGAGTATAGAGCCTTTTCCTTAGTATCGAAATGGAGTTTGGAATTTTAGTATTGTGAGAACACTAAAAATATAGGAGAGCTTTATGTATGTGGACCATCTGCCTAGAATAAACATTTTTCCAGTACTCTTGAGGAAAAATAGTACTTGCCCAGCTGTTGTTGCAATATAATAACAAGTTCGGTCCTCCAACAACATAATCTTTGAGTGCGGGATAATATTACTGCATCTTGTGGCATACACCTAGCCACTTCGCAGAAAGGTTTCAAAAACTCTCATCTGGATTCAAAGCAAGGCTGCACCGCACTGAATTATTTTCTTATTTGCTTAGAGAGAAGGTGCATCAGTGTGACTAAAATGCAGAGAAACTGATGAAATGTGGAGTATGTTTTGTCTATTTATCAGAGATGTGATACAAGTGGAAAGGTACAAGTGCATTCAATTTGTACATGTAATCGAGATTCATTCTTTGAACAGTTGACAGCTAATTCAAATTACAATTACAGTTATTATTGTTGCTGTAGTCAATCAATAAAATGTTAAAGAGGGGAGGAGTTTAGATCGGACTGAAGTGCATGTTAATTACTAGCTTGGGCCAATAGTATTGCATTGGATTATATAGTTCTTTTTTAGAATGATCAAAGAAAATAACATGTAATTTAGGCCTGTCACGATATGAAATTTTGAAAAGCGATACGACAATATAGACAGCATTATACCTAAAAACTATTCTTGAAAAAATTAGCTGCAATAAATTAATAGAAAAAATACTTTTCTAGTCAGTTTATATACGAGTCAAGTTATTTATTCAACCCTCTACATCTCAAGTCTGATTATAGAACAGAAATACACCAAAAAGTTCCTTACTTGTACAAAGAAAAAGTACCCAGGATAAATATTGACCCCTAAAATGTATTCTTATTCTTCCGTATATCATGTACTGAATGATAAACTGATATAGTAATTATCATGTCAGGTCTAATGTTATTATTCATTCACTCCACACTCGGTGATAAGCTACTAAACACACACACCTTATTCTTACAAGAAGGTGGGTTAAGTGTCTTGCCCAAGGACACAACAACAATTTCCACTAGAGCCACTGTTGCCCCACTGTGGCACCGCGTATGCCGAGAGTGTGGTTTATTAGTCTCAAGTACTTTTCTGTATAAATAGCTGTTTTGCAAAAGCTCATGAGTAGCTTGAGAGCTTTTGCCACGCCCCCTTTTTAGTTGGCCAATCGATCGGCGAGACAGGCCATTGGTCAACCATGAATTTCTTTAGTCGATGACAGCCCAAGTCCATTGTGAATTTATGGGCAGAAGGATGCTATTACGCTAAGGTTAGAGCTACCAGACGGGAGACCTAGAGGACGTCCAGAATAGTGCAGTTTATGGATGTAGCGGAGTAGTACATAGTGTCAGATGATACGGCACAAAAACATGCAGAGGGTAGGGTTGGCTGTCGACTGGTGGGTAGCTATGATCATCCCTAAAAAACTATGTGAAAATCTTGAGCTCACAAAAACAGCAGAGGCTAGTATAAAAAAGTAGCCAGATAAAATGGAGAAATCAGAAGGGAAAAAAAGCAGATAGCAGAGAAGAGAGAAGTTATATTTTTGGAGGGCGGTGAAAACGGTCAGGCAGGTCATTTTCTCCCTGGCTGGTTCGCTGTCCGACTCTGTGCTGGGACCGGGTGATAAGCGTGCACACTTTTAATGACTACAGCGCTGTCAGGGGCAACGAGAGAGCGTGAAGAGGAGGAGGAAGACTGTGTTAGCTACAAGCGGAGGCGGCTAGCTACCTGTAGAAAAGTGCCAGTGATAGAGGTACTTCCTTTGATGAGGGCTTTCAAATACTGCAAGATGTTTTTTGTATAGGTTACAAGATCAAATTGAAAAAAAGTTACTCTGGATAGAAATTGGACCATTGATCGCATCATTTTAAAAAGTAAATTATTAAAAAAGTAACTTTTCAACTGTTTCCATGGAGATGCTATTGGTTTGTCTGGATTTTTCCACATTAATGCTTTAAAACTATCTAACAGCGTGGTGAAAAAAGAGGTTACAGCTCAGATCTGTGAAAAGGTGCTTGTTTTAAAAAGGCATGTTTTTCAAGGCAATAAAACACCTGTATTTGAATAAATGCATATAAACTACCTGATAATGCTATACTATGGAACATTTCAAGTATTCCATGCAGGAGTCAGACAAGGAACAGACACTCCATCAGAAAAGTTACATAGTGCATATTTTTAAAAAGTGAGATAAAAAGGTGGTTGTACTTCAAAAATAAATAAAACAAACTTGACATATACCATTTTCCCAATCAGAGTATGACATATTTAAAATTTGAACCTTGGACGGGTCACTGGTAACGAGGAGTGTGTCACCTGTGCACCTCTGGACACTCCCAGGGTAAGCCACTGGTACAAGTTTATTTAAATAGGAATTATGGGTCTGCTCCCTCTACATCTTTGTGCATGTATTCAACAAAGAACAGATTGACAGTATTATTTGCAATTTCAATGTTCATTTCTGTACAAAGTGTGCACAGAAACTGGTAGCAAGTAGCATTTCACTATTCTGCACCTTTAACACTTTGAATAATTTACAAAAGGCCTTGAAACTAAAAGAACTGGTTCCAACAGGTTCGTTTGGTGACGAATAATTTAAACGTTGTATTGATGTTATGGCTGATCAGTTCACTGTCTTAGCCGCGACAACAGAATTGCAATCTAGTTCTTTCCTGGCTGTAAGTTTGTTTTTTATTTTGTGCAATAGTTGAACCTCAACCATGGTATGTAAAAGAACAATTTCTGATGCAATCCACATAACGCCTGAGGATTATCACTGAGATAACACAAAAACAATAGTTATTAGTTTATTTGTTGCTGCAGTGTACAGTCTATAAGAACCAATAAGAACAAAACTTGCGGTGTAATCTTATAAACAACCATATATACCTGCACTTTTGGGTTTCATTTAACGTGAGCGCCATAACATATACAGGGACGTTTTAGCACATTCTGGGCAGACAGTGAAACTACAATCCATTCCAAAAAAACAACTAAACATAGATATTGTTTCCTCATTATCACCAACCACTAAACTTTCCTCTACCAAATTCTTTTTCCATGTTAATGAGCAAAATTCATCTCACCCCAGTGCAGATATATTGTATAAGCAGCTCTTGTCTTCTGTCTGAATCCAATTATAACGCGTTTTACTGTCCGATAATCAGGAAGTGCATTTTGCCAACTTTACTGTCACTGTAAACTCCACTCTCGTCGTCTGAAAAATGTGAAGCACGCTCATAATGTCCCATGGAATCATTAGGATGATTGCAATGCATAAGGTAAATGAACTAGTTCTATTTTTCACATTGTTAAGACAGTAAAAACCTGGTACAGCGCCTTTAACACTTGCTTTATGCCTTTCCTGTTGTAACTAAACGTCCCATGAGTCGTATCCAGGGTAAATAGTTAGTTTTAATGAGCGGGGTGGTTGTCAGGGGCAAAGACAGAGGGAGGAATGGGGCAGAGATGACTGGTACCTGGAGGATGGTGCTGAGGATGTCCACGTAGTTGCTCTCCGTCTGGTACAGCTCTTTGGAGACCTGCCACCGCGCTGACTGCTTCGACACCAGAGGAGTGGAGCTCTTCGAAGGCTTTGAACTCTCTATAGGAGCCAGACCGACAGGGGAAAAACAAGCGTTAGCAGACACGAGAGTAGATTCCTCCGCTGTCGTCTTAATCCTAGATAAAAAGGATTTGGAGTAAATTAAAGCAATTTAATACAATTTTCAGTTTTATAAGTCTCTAACTGTGTTCAGTTTAAGAGGGGGTATTACACTTCTATTGTGTATTAGCTGACAACACATTTAGGATCACCATGTTACCTTTTATTGCTTTGTAAATGCTATATTCACCGAAAACAACACATCACTTTTGGTTCTGATGCTCTGAGCTCCCCCTCTCTTTGTTCTCCATGCTAACTCACACCCCCTTCGGAACACAATTGGCATGCATTTCACTAATAAAACTGTACAAATGTATGATTAAAAAAAAAAAATGCGCAAAAAAAAAAGTATGCTAACCGTAACCGATTTGAATAGGAGACAGGAAAGGGAGAGATCACAAAATTAGTCAAACATGCATGGATGGCTTATAAAACCTCTTCAGCGACATTTTTGAAGAGGGAACAATGATATAACATGGTAATACCCCGTTTAACATAACAGAACAAAAAGAACTGGTTCCAATAAGTCAGTTTAAATTAATGTCAGTCAATGTAGTAACTTTCCATGTGAGTTTAAGTAAACCTTTTGGAGTAGGCTGCATTCAGGTGACATCAAGACATACTAGAATTCTTATAGTTTAAAATGGAGAGGAGAGGACAGGTCAGAGTTCATACATTTGGATATTTCTTAAGAGTTACTAGAATTACATTGGCCCTTATGCTGCATCTAAAATTATGACAGACATTTTAATAGGTTTCATTAGCATTCTAAAATTTTATAAGTAAATTCATATTTCAAGCCAACTAAACACGCAACTTAAATAAAGTCACATTCTTTATTTTGGTTTACTTATTATTATTCAGCCAACATAATGGCTCCAACATTTGTTTTGTTTTTTGTTTTTTCCTTTACATAAAATCCCATCGTTCCAAATGAGTTTTATTTCCTGCTTTATTTAAATATAGTAAAACTTTTGTAGGATTAGTCTTAATTTAAAGTAAATCTTACAGACCAATTTCCTGTTCACTCAGTTCTGAAGTTCTTAAAACATAAATATTATTCTTTGCAAATATCTATTAGCCATATGAAAAGTAAGAGACTCAAGTAGATTTCTCTGAACCACATAAGCACATAACACACTTTACAGAGATTGCATAATTCATAACAACTTCCGCCTGCCATTCCTTCAGAAAAGTTTTTGTCATAAATCTTTTTTTAATTTTTATTTTTTAAAGATGCCTAGATTTGCCTAGTCTTTTCTAGTTTTGCAATTTTTGGTGAAGCTGAACATGTGCAGCAGATATGACATATGTAGAGGTATGTTACCTAGCAACCATAATGTTAACAAGGACCAAAATGTGTCTAAATTACACAATAGTTATGATTTCATTGACGATTTCAATAAAAACAAATGACTATTTATTTTGTTATATGAATGTTTAAAATGTCAGAAAAATGCCTGGATATAACAGAGTTGGTGACAGTTGACTTCTAGTTCCTGTATTATCCAACTTTTCATTTTCTGCTTTTCTTCACAAACTGCAACTAAACTGATGCAGCATTATGATAAATATTTTCCTCAGGTACTATCCCACCAAACAAAAGAATCATTGAAAAAATATATTAAACTGTCAAATGCACTTTAAGTTCCCAAATAATGTACAAATATATACTATTGGGGCAATAATGGGACAGGCTTGTAATGAAAATTCAGACTCAGACTAAAAGATAATTGCAGCTTTTGCGATTTGGTGCTCCCACCACAACTGTAATGATTATGTTGATTTGTTTCTCAGATCTATTTGTTCTTACCTTATTTAAACTATTATTTCAGAGTAGTTTGCCTTTCACTCCCTGACCTTCATTGGCTGTGGGCTCCTCCTCGTTGGCTGTTTGTTGGAAGGTACTGAGGCAAGACCTGGCTCTCCTCTGCTCCCTTTCTGTCCTACTCCTCTTCCTGTGGTTGGTAGAGCACCCCCTCACCTTTCTCCTGGTCACTGCCCCATCTCCTGTGCTGTCTGATCTTACCCTGACTCTGCTTTCTGCAACCAACATTTCAGTCATTTAATCTCCGTTTGAAGAAGATGTGTGACTTTATTAGGGCTGCACAATATTAGAAACCTTTGTTTTACAGAAATACTCTTCAACTATCATCACCAAATAAAATACTGATATTATTTAGATAAATAATCTAAATGTGTTTTGGAATTAGGAATGTTGCCATAGCAATAAAAAATTTAAGACAGCATACATCTTTTAAATGGGGAAAAAAAATGAGTAAAAAAATTGGCTTCAGGAAGGTGGAACCCATGAATACATTTTAAAAGGCAAGATTTTCTTCTAGTTAAACTTTAAATTTCTTTTTTCAAACAAATAGATTTTTGTCAAGCCCCTGAATAAAATGTATTATTCATGAAAATCAGTTTCTTTGTCATGGTGCAACATCAGAGTGAGAGAAGAAACTAGGTAATTTTAGATGCTAAAGTAGAGTTTCAACACAAATAGTTTTTTTTCTTCTTTCAGAATAAATGCCACTTTTGTCAATTTTTTTCCAAGGGGATTTTAAAGAATGGGAGAGTTTGACACCTTCAAATCATTTGGAATGTCCTTCATAAATGTAAAAATAAAAAAGATGATTTTTGTAAAAAGCTCGATTTTGAAAAAAAGGTTTTCTTTTACATTGTTGTGCAGCCCTAGTTTCTCCGCGTCTGCTGTTACCTGCCAGGTTCTTGCAGGTGTCAGGGGTGTTGGAGATGTCGAGCAGGGAGCCCATTGACAGCGAGTGCTCTGCAGATGCCCGCTTTCGGGGAGGAGGGAAGGGCGAGATCTCCGTCTCTTTGGTCAGCTGGGCCAGAGTGTCTTTGAGCCGCCGCCGCTTCCTGTTACTGGTGGGTGTGGTGAGGGAGAGGAGAGACACTGCCTTCTTCATGGCGGGGCTGTCGTTCTGATGGAAAAGTCATAGAAAATAATGGTAATACTTTAGAGCAGTAGTTTTTAGGCGCATACCCCAAAAACGTAAACTCTTGAATTAATTTGAATTCATAGGGGGCCAAAATAAACTAGTGTTAAGGAAATACTTTGTTTGTTGTATAAATATATAGTAGGCTATAGCATAGAAATAACTTCATTTCATCTTTAATCACTCATTTTTTGTATAGTAGAAGCAAAAAGTGCTTGAATAGTCGGGCATATTTGGATTGCCTGTGCAATCATAGTCTCACCATAACCCTGAGGGAAACACTGTTTTTATAATTTCACTTAAAGTATAGATCTGCAGATGAAAATGTATTCAGTCAGGCTGAATCAGATTTGTGATAGGAATCAAGTTCACCTTCATCTTATATCCTTTATAATTTTATGAGAGAAACAAAAATCAAGGTAAATACTTTGGTAACTAAGCAGTTAAAGAATTTCCCTTGCAGTAACTTACATGCCTCAGCACCACGGTGTATGTGATATAGCACATATTAAAACAACTAAATTTGGCGTTGTATTTGAAAATAGCAATATAAAACAGCCAGGCATGAGTGACATACGTGCACGTATGCATGCGTCATACACAGCCACTTCTGTTCATTAAATGTACTTTTAGAAAACAATTACGAGGATATATCATTATGTTATAACATTGCCCTGTGGTAAACTCATGTGGGACAAAGTGCTTGTGGACACTTATCAGCTCTGCGGGCTGAGCGCAGATTATCAAGTACTGAGCCAAACTTCATGTGGTTTTATACAGTCTATGGTTTTAGTGCTGCCCGATGAGTGAATTTGCATTCAAGTCTGCCGCTTCGTCAGCAAGAAACATGCAGAGCCCATACACTCATGGTAAACCCGTTTCTCGAGATTCGAGCCCTCTGATTTAAGGGCTAGAGTTTAGCTTTTCTTTAAAAAAAGGCACCTTTTCCTCTCTAACCACTGTCCTCTGATACATATTTGCATCGTCTCCAGAGCCTAGAGCCACGTAAATATAAATTGGTTCTTAGCTGAATGGTAAAATTACCTGTGTGCAGGTGCGTGGAGTCTCATTAAAATGCAAAATGCAGTTAGCGTGGTTACTTGAGCCCTTGTGCGGCATGATTGATCATACCACAGTACCGCAATATTGTGGTTACTGTGACAGCCCTATTGGTAACCATGTACTATTAACAAATAATGTGGGTTATGGTCATTAGCCATTTGAATCTTATTTAGTTGAACTAGTTGATTGCATGAGATTACATTACTCTGTTGAACATAGCTGCACTAGGGCTGGAAAAAAAAACTAATAGGTTTTGTGCACAGCAGAATGCTAGCTAGCTCACTGTGCTTCAACGATAATGCTAACTTTTATTAAAAGCATAAAATATAAAATAACCTATTAAAATAAAAATTTAAGTGAAGACTATCTGTTTTTATTGGTAGATTACATCAGTTTGTGCCCGTTTTATTATGCCTCAAAATTAGCGTTAGCATTTAGACAAACATCTCCTTTTCTAAAACACAGAAGTGTCCTCCAAAGACGTTTTCACCTCATTCGTTTAGTATTTAATGTTGTCACTGATATCCACCAACAACTTACTGTCCACCGCCTGATCATTAATTATGTATTCGTTTTAGCACGACTCGGCCAAAGCCCCACAGAGATACAATTAGACAGGAAGAAGTAGCTAACTGTGAGGTTACTGAGCTGTGTTCTGCGCACAGCCAACTGAGATTAGACTAAACAGAATCCTACTTTTTACAAACCCAGAGTGCACATGGTAAACAACTCCAAGAGTATTAATATTTGAGATAAAACTGAAAAATAACTGAAACTAATAAAAGAATCCCATACATTTCAGGACAAGTTTGGAGAGATCTAAACTTCCACGATAAAAAGACAGGATATCTTTACAAATGGCACTGTACTTGCTAAATAACTGCAGCTTGTGATAATTGCAGCAAATCAAATAGCAGTTTGTGATATATTAAGCAGGCCTAACCCACACTCACCTTCTCATAGAGATACATGGACTCTCCAGCTCGGGCATCCATCTGTATACTGCCCCAGAACCACTGCCACAGAAAGAGAAAAAAAAAAAAACACATTTTGGATTTATTTTACACACAAACTGGATTAGGACGAAATGAGAGAAAACGCTTCCCGGTAGAATAACGGCGTCGTCGCTCTTTGAAAATCAACTAAACTTGGCAGAATAAAGAAAGGGGGCTTATTGATTGCGGGGTTATGAGCACAGCTAAACCACTCCGACAGCTAGGTTCAAATTATTCATCCGGTGGAGGAGGAAATCTTATATCGACCGCGCGCTGACAAGAGCTAGAGCATGGGAGAAAGCATTGATCCAGAAATCCAGGGCCATTTGGGGTAGCACAAAACATTCATTATTTGGAGTAGGATTCTGATGACCTGGCGCGTTGTGCATGTTATCATTAAAGGTGCTCTATGTACGTTTCTGGTGGAGGGTCCGTCACCTTCTTGTCTCCAAGGATGTTATTCCTTTGCCTTAAATGTTCCACAGTATGACAGATTAAACACAACTGTCATGCCGCCGGGTCATGTTACAGGTCAGTTCTGTGAAGAAGTGACCCCATTAGTTTTTTGTTGTTGTGTTTTGTGCTCAGCTATTGGTGACTCGCATTTGACAGCATTATGAACACGCTCTCAACACCTTGTCCATTTGTGTTTGTAAAAGAGACTTGAAGGGCTGTTTTACAAGTCAGATTAAAATATTTAAAAGTACCTCAGCGCACCTCAGGGGTCTAAACACGTAGATAAAACAATTGTAGGCAGCAGATATTTTGCTACTATATATAAAAAAACAAATATAATCTTTATAAAGGGATATTTAGGCTGCTGTAAACACACGGGCACTGTTTGTAGTATAACTTTACATATTGTACTATTTTCAACACAAATGTACAGGTAAAACTTTGAACGACTGAAAGCTGTTGCAAATAAACGGGTACTTTTTTTCCTACATTTTTAAGATGGATTCAGAGCACCTCTTTCAACCCTACGGCTATCTGTGCTATTTTTCTGAAACATTGGGCATAATTTTTTTTCTAGAATACGATGACAATATACTCCCAGATGGGGACAACAGCCAGTTTTTCCCACTGATACCACATTACTTTGCCCTGAAATATCTAAAAGGTGAATTGACAAAATGTGACTCATGGTCATATATAGTCATAGTGTTTTTATCAGCACTATAAAAATGATCTGTATAAATTATTTGCCTATAAAGTGTTGTGATGTTATCCGAAACCCAGCAATTGTGCCAAAACCAGCTTCATCACACTTCATTGCACAGTTAATTGAACATACATAACTCAAGAGTAGTTTTAAAAATACACTGCGGTGCTGCTAACCCACCTCTTGCTTGACGACATATAGCTTTTTGTTTGGAGCAAAGGGCAGTTCTTTCACAGAGTTCTCCTCCACCACCATGTGAGTACAGCGCTCGCTCCCCACCTCCAGGTAGGTGCCACCTAAGTGACATAGACACATTACACACCTACATATATTTACAGAATAACCTTTATCTGGCACACAGGGAGGTGGTTATCTCTGCTTGACATGTACAGGTTTAATTTGGCTCCCAGGGTAGGCTTTTATGTGAGATTCATAATCAGGCTTAATCCCACGGTGATGGAGACAAGGACCCACGGTAATCTAGAGGGGATAATGCGTGCTCTTATGTCTACATCGGGGTATTTTTCACTTTGATGAGGATAAGGTCATCACAGGCAAGTTCTTAGGTACATCAGCCGGATAATACGCTATGTGATTTGGTATCACAGAGTGTCAACCAAATGACTACTTTTGGTTTGATAACAAGTCACATTAAGCTCTTAATTTACTATGTACCAAGCTCTAGTGTATACAATAAGTTATCACTATGTAATTATTTAAATTTCATTTACAATTACAATTATTGCTCTAGACAATTACAAAATCTGTAATAGAGTAATGTAGATCATTATGGCTGCAACAACTAACAATTATTTTAGTAGTTGACACTTGATACACTTTTAAACAAAAAAGGCTGAAATACTGTGACTGAAGGCTTCTAGATATAGAACACCTACACTTAAACTGTATTATTGATAAAATCTGTATTTTTTATATACATTTGCAATTTTGATTGAATAATGCTGCTGTATTTTCATATATGTTTTAGAGAAGGGGTGTTTTTTTCTCCGGTGAGCTACTTTTACAAAACAATATGCTAGAGAGCTAATAATTTTAGCGGTCGCAAAAAATTAAGTACAGGTAGTTCAGAAATCCCTTAGTGAGCTACTTGGGAGGTGATGGAAAGTTATTAGTAGCTCCCAAGCTACAGGTTGGAGACCCCTGTTTTAGAGTCTGTAGAGATCAGAGAACAATTACGATTATTTTAATAGTCGACTAGCCATGAATATTCCAAATAACTGTTGCATCCCTAAATAACAGTAACTCTTAAATGTGTCCAAGTTTCCGTGAGTGGAAAAGTTGCTCATCGATTGTACCCGAGTACAGCAGAGAGCAGCAGTTGTCTAAACGTACTCTACTGTGAGATACGTCGTCTACTTTCATTTCATGTTTGTTTTCTTCATTTAGATACGCTGATGCCCGACCTTCTCTCAAGGCAAATTATCGACAACTGTGCTTTAAATAAATCATGATTTCCCTTATTATTAATCATTTGATGTTCTTTGCTCAAAACTATCTAGTGTTTTTTCCCCCTCACTAATGCAATATGTTTGCTTTATGTTTAAGGTTCATATTATTCAATCAATTTTTTGTGGGCTGTAATAATGTAATAAACCTTAAAACTGCATTGGATGTTGTAAAACAAGTTAAATTACAGACCGTGTTTCAGTGTGCGCTCCTCCATGTTGGCCTTTTCTTCATCTGAGAAACCCAGAAAACTCAGAATACAGTCCTGAAACGGAGGGACTTTGTACTCAGTCCGGAACTCCTCGTCTCCAGCGTGGAAGGTCCTGGGCACCCAAAGACCAGACAATCGATCAATAGTTATTGCAAAAAAAAATAAAAATGTATGCATTCAAGATTAAATTAAAATAAAACCGAAGTATAAACAAAAGTATAAAATAAAAATACATAAAAAATAAAACAATGGGAAACAATTTATTTGAGTGTTTCCAAAAGTTGTCATCTGGTTTGTAAGTTCTTTGTTAATACAGTCTGATTGTCAATGACAATTGTCAATGATGATTTTACTTACACGTCATCTCTTCTCTCCCAGGCCTTGAGAATCCAGTTTGGTGTGAGGATAGGCGTCCCCATGCAAACTGCCAGCTGTAACAGAGCACCAGACAAATGTGAAATAAATGATCAATTATGTAGCCTGATCAACCTTTTTTTTCTAATTTTATCATGCAGCTGTCTTAACTACTTTTTAAACCAATTTCTGGCTAACAAACAATATGCCTCAATTTCGGACTTCTCTTCTGAAAGAGTTATATTTTATACAGTTTTAGTTTGGGATGTTTTGCATTACAGAGATGGCCAAACAAACAATACAATTCTGAATAGGGCTGTGCAATCAATCAAAGTTTAATTGAGATTTGATTCAGTAATTTCTGCCAATGATCATCTTGGGTCTTTTTAATAGAGAAGTCCACAGCCAATCCTGTCAGGTCTGAACTCTGCTCCAAACCACATGCTTTCTTACAAATACTGACTAAAGACTTTACATATTTGCCAATTATCAGAAAAATTTCAACTTTATGTTCAGCAAATTCATCCTAAAAACATATTTGTGAGGATTAATAGATTTTTCGGATATCATCAAGCCTTAATTCTGAAACAGTTGCCATTAGTTAGTTTAGTAAACAAAATTGATATTTTATAGGTCTTCAAAAACGAACACCAAAGCACCAGAAGGATTTTCCCACTAAAAAGCTACTTGTTTATCTCTAGCAGTGTGGGCAAATTAGATAATGGCAGTCTGCCCAAGTCTTTTAATCCAAAAAGCCCCAGACGTGTCATAATACAAGTCAATAGAAATCCACTAGCCCAAAATAGATCAATTAACAACAATTATCAAGATGTAATAATGATTTTTTTTTTTCTTGCATATTTTGTTCAGGCAGTGCAAAGCTGCGAGTTGCTAATTGCGTTCTTTAAATTACGATTTTGATTTGTAGGTGATTAATGAGGCATCTCTAGTACAAAATCAAACTCCAAAGACAGTATTTTTTTTTTGAAGAACCATAAATGTCCATACATTTTTCCTCCCAAAAAATTATTCTGCATAAAAAACTGCCAACCCAGTAGTTTACATCTGCACAAACATGTTCTGAAATGCAAATCTTGAGTTAAAAGATCTTGTAGCAGGTTTTTTCCTCTATATCTTTTCCCCAGTAATATATCGTATAAGCAGCTCTTAAGATCGAAATACATCTGCATCTAATAAGAAGCCATTTTATTGTCTGTTAATCAGGAAGTGTGGTTAGCATGCTAGTTGTAGTTAGCTTAACCATCACAGTATAACTCCACCGCTTATAAACTCATGGCTGTGGATAATTAGCGTGTCCAGAATGAATAACGTAACCAAGGAAAAACTTGGGAGCACTGCAAACCAGCTCCATTTTCACGTTTCCCGGTACACCGCCTTTAATTTGTCAGGTCATATTTCTGGCTTTTTTGTCAATTCTTTTGCGTGTAAAATGTGAACTTTGAACAGATTCCTTCTATTAAAACAAATCATAAATCCAATCACAATGCTTGTCAGAAAAAATTGCAATTGGATATTTTTTCACAAATAATTCTGCCTTATTTTGTACTTTGCCGCCGAGGTACAAACAGTTTCTACTCTAGGCGCAATTTAAAACCAAGCGTGTGGGGCTTGGTTGGAGAATAGCTTCTGTCTGTTTTTTTTTTTTAGTTTAGCGTGCTGCTTTCAAATGGAAAACAGAGCTCTCCGCCTGTGACAAACTTTCCTCACTTGTACTTCCTCAGCAGAACAAAACCGTGACAGGAGAGAAGGCTTTGAGCAGTAAAAAGGCCAGGTGGAGGGGAGGGAACGCCGATGACAAGTCTGATGGGAAATGAACGGGATGACGCAACGCTGTGAACTGAATCAGGGCTTGGCATTTGGTATGGTGATGCTAGGCTAAGGAGATCTATGGGAGGGTTTGTTTTGTATTGTGTGGGGTGCTGAGAGTAAACAACAGCATCAAAAGGATTAAAAACGTCAAATCTAATTATGTGCGTACAGAAAAATGGCACAAGAGAAGGTGAAATTATAAAGTATGAGCAAAAAAGTGGTTGCATTATTAATAATTGTTGTAATTTGAATTGAAATAAATGTTTGCAGATTATAATAGAGTGTAGCTGAAACTGTCAAAGCACAAAACAAATTCTATACCACTTTTGTACATAAAAATCTAAATTATAATCAACGCAGACCTAATTAAGACCTAATTAACCTCAAATGACTAAGATGATATAAAATGACTATAAGATGATATAAAATGACTGCCATTTTAAATTATTGCATTGCTTGGTGGTCTCTTAAATTATTTTAGTATACCAAACCATGTATAAAAAAAATATAATAAAAAATATCCTGCTCACCCTGTACTTCTCCCCATGTGTGGAGTAGGCAATCAGATGGGTGACCTTGGTGCTGAAGTCCTTCCGGATAGTTCCTCCCATGTGATGCACCAGATTCACCAAGTTTTTCTGCGAGAAATATAACAGAAACTGTTCATTTTTTTGGATCGAATCTAACAACATTCTGCATTATCAAAGTCTTTTGTCATCCAATTTTAAAGGCAATGTGGGGATAACTTATTTTCTAAAGAACATCATTTTCCCATTACGGCGGCTTTGGGTCTGGGCTCTTTTCCAATGTTATTAGAGACCTGATGCTTGAGTGCACTGACCATTTCCTCCTTGTTCCTGAAGCCGGTGAAACACAGCGACAGGTTGAGCATCGTGGTGGAGTAGAGCGGGCGGCACGAAAAAGGCAGAGGCTGAGGGAAGAAGAGGAAAAAGATTTAAGTAGTATCATTCATCTACTAAACATTTCAAGTTCTTGCATTAGTTCTGTAAAAAAACGCACTATTTGTTTGCCACAATATTCTGGTCATAATTTAAATTAGGGATGCTCCGAGCCAGCCTTTTCAGTTCCAATACTGATCAAATACAGCTATATAAACCGATATGGAAAAAAAAACCATTTATTTCATGAAAACTAAAATAAAATAAGAACTCCAGATGCACATAAGTTCAGAAATCTCAGCTGTTAGTTTGCTGTGTTGTCTAAATGGGGTCCATGGGTTGGTACCAACTGACGCCCTCTTAATTATCCATAATTAGTGATTTTTTTTGCGATTTGTGATTACCAGACTTTAGCTCAAACCTGACGTTCCAAATTAGCAGCAATGGACAAATATAATACAGAACGTTCATCTCATTCAGTGAACAAACTCCATCAGGTTAACCCTTTAAGGACTGAGCACACTATAGACCAGTGTAGCTCGCCTACACTTTTATTCTTTTTTTAGCCATAAAAATCATGTTAAAGGAAGTATCAGAATGTACTGCATTTTTACACACAGCTACCTCTATTTTACATCCATCTGTATTTTTTCTTTGATGCATCGGATAAGTGACTGGGAAAATCCCTGCGACATCTGCGCTCTGATTGGTCACCTTCGAGGGACAACGGAGGCAGATTACAGAGCCCCTTGCCTCTGCTTTGAGACGCAGTTTGAATTTACACGAGAGCAAATTGGTTGCGGAGTTACGGTAACGGAAAGTCCACAACCGCGCTCTATCAGCGACGACAGCATCCTCCACTATAGGGTTAAGAGTACTTAAGAGAGACTTCATTAGAAATTAGAGAAATTGAGTAAATAGTCTTACTGCATTCAATTAAAGGCTCAACCAAGATATCAAACTGAAATCATGCAACCGATCTACCCAATCTAGAAAATTTTTTCTGGATCGATGTATCTGATATCAGTATCTGATATCAATGTTCAGGATTTTCCATGACATGAAGCTTTGCAGCAGTCCTGTCACAAAAGCTAATTTTGAAGTACGATATATTGGTACATGGAAATATTGCGATAAACGATAATATTGAAACTACTTTATGCCACTGACACAAAGGAAGATAATCCCAGTAAATATATTTTAAATATAAAAGACATAAGCTGCAACAAATAAATGGCAGAATGAACCAATAATTAGCCATAGAAGTTATTTACACCAACACACTCCCTCTAAAGCTCAAATCTTATTGTATTACATAAAAATGGCCAAAATGTCTGCAGACAATAAATATAGAGCCCCAAAATATATAGTTCCAGCTTTCATATTTTGAACGATAAATCGATATTGTAATCATCATGTCACGCCTATTTTCCAATGCTGATAAGTTTCAAAAACACAAACTTGGCTTTTATCAAATGCAGCCTTGTGACTGCTTCTGTATTTTAGTTCTCATGTTTACACTAAACCAAAGCTACACCTTCCTACTCGTTACAACTTTTCCTATGCATAATCAAATAGTTGTGTGGTCTCGCTGGTATTATTTGTTTTGTAAATTGAGTCTGGCTGGACCCTGCTGTGAATAAATAACATACTTCGTCTTTGGCGGCACAATGCATCACCACGGGGGGGCCCACGATGCGGTTGTCCTGTTTGTAGAGGTACGTGTAGTCTGGGGAATCAAAGTGCGACAAGACGAAAACTGTCTCGAAGTCCGCGTTCTCGCCGTCCCCGAACTCCTGGACGCTGTCGGTCATTATGCAGGGGGCATTGATGTCCTGCAACAAAGAAATGAAGAGGAGTTATCCAGCAGGGCACGGACGACTAATGTGCAAAACAACAACAGTACAGAGAGGAGAAGTACCAGTGTGTTAGGGTAGGATAACTCATTTTTAGTCAACTTTATTATTCATGTTAGCACAAGGTGGTGAATATAAATAAACAGGAACTACATAACTTTTCTGATAAAGGGTTTGCTACCTACTTGTCTCCATGGAGATTACTTATTGGCTTTTGACTTTTTCCTTGAGCGGAGTGGTTCAGTGTTTGCAATAAATAAGTGAACTAAAAAAACTAAACTTTTTTTTCCACTGGTTTACTGTTTTAGGACTAGTAGGATCAGTTATTTACACCTTTTGTGATTTGTCGTTTTCTGTCAGTGTAGCACTTTAGAAACAGTTTATAAAATGCCATGTTCCACAGTAGAGTTTTAAACATATTGTCTAGCATGTGTTTAATAAAAGTTTTTGTCGCTTAAAAATATCTCGAAAAACATGCAATCTTACTGTAAGCAGGGTTGCCTCACCACAGATCTGACTTATAACCCTGTCAAATGGGACTTTTTAAACTTTTTTTTCATGGAGCTAAACAGATGGCGTAACATCCTCCACCAGAAAAGTTACACAGTGTACCATTAACTGTTTTCAAATAACATCAATGGAACAGAAATTTTAATTAAATAAATACATTTTCGGTATTACAAATATTTTTCAGTGAATCACAGAGCGTATACTAGTCCTGAGAATATTTCCATTTCATTTTTAGAGCAAATTATTATTCAGGTTAGGACAGTGAGGTGTTTATTGCACTCGTACAATGTCTGCATATTAACTTATTTCAAAGAACCTCAATAGCATAGGAAATTAGGATGAACAAATAAATACTACCTGGAATTTGACTTTTTGCATTAAGAATAGAGAGCACATTAGCTGTGTGAATAGTTCAATTTAGTTTTTAGTTATTCATTTTAGGACAATGTCTGCATATTAACTCCCTTCTGAGCCAATAGAAATTCATATTTTGTTTTGTTATAGTAAAGTCCATTCTGGCATTGGATCCCTAAGTTGACGTCACATTTATTTAGGGGTGTGGCTAGTTCATGAAAATGCACGTTTTGAATTTTAAAAAGTGCAAACTGTAACTGTAGTACAGAAGTGTGTATACCCACTTCCTGTTGTCTGTATACAAATGTCTGCATTGTACAGAAGGAAATGGACTATGAGCTTGTTGCAACTCAGTAACATTTCGAGATAACAGACTCAAACGGACTCTTAAAAGGGTTAAAAGGGTACTTGGCTGCATTTTGTTGCTCATCAAAGAAAATAAACAGAAATCCTAGAACTGAAAAAAACAGTGCGTCAGTACATTTTAGCATGCCATCTGTTATAAAACACACACTGCTTACTACATTTTGGAAACAGGTACACTCATGTTTTTAGGGTTTAAACCATTTATGATTCATGCCCTTTTAGTATTGTTATATACTTTTTGCCAATTTGAGAAGATGAGACCGTTCTCCCATTTCCTGTGCGATAATCATCCGAAATTAACCACTAAACCGCACTAAACATTCTCATGGTCATCTGTAAGAGTACTTGCATGTTTCCAAAATGTTAAAAAGGCCTGTACCTGATTTTTCCCCCATGTATTTAAGCAAAATTTATCGTCATATTGTATAAGCAGCTCTTGAGGTCAAAATGAGTCTGCTGGGTACTGTCTGCATCTAATTAGAAAGCATTTTGTTTTTCAATACTGACAATTGGGAAGTGCGCGTTAGCATGCTGGTTGTTCTTAGTTTTGGCAATGATGGCAAAACTCCTCTGTGTTCTCTGAAAGTTGTGAACATTTGTGGTAAATAATTGGGACGTTTGAAATGCATAAGGTAAGAGAGGAATAACTTTTGACCACAGCAAACCATTAAACTATTAACTAGTTTTGTTTTTTACGTTTTTGAGTGAGTAAAAATTAGGTACAGCGCCTTTAATAGTGGATCAGTATAAAAAGACACAAATTATCGTTACATTGATTAATGCTTATTCACTTGTGCAATAATAATCTTTAATCACTTATATTATTTCAATGCAACTGCAATTGGTATGCATTAAGTTTATGATCCCATTAACAGCCATAAGCTTTTCATCAGATACATAATCCTCCCATAATGTACCATAATGTGGCTTTCAAATTGCAGAATCCTCTTATAATCCAGAACCTTTTCATTCCATTGCCAAGAAGATGAACTCTGCTGTATTTAACTGGCACTTAAAGTAGTACACCATTTTAAAAGGACCATAAAAATTTATAGAAAATCTGTCCAACACAGTGACATTTGAAGGCAAGTCCGTTAGTGTGGACTAGGGCTGAACGAAAATCGAAATTTAAATCAATTTGTCGTAATTAGCAAATCCCAAAAGCAGCAATTATTTAATGTGGCAATACATTGTTCTCAAATGTCAAGTATCTATTAGTATCAAGGGTTGATACTGGAAAAAAACATAATAGGCCAAATTTGGTCATTTCCTTGTTTTAGAATTGTCTTGATTGATATTAAAATTAGTATAATACCAGATGTAAGCCTATCAGTGCTGTCACAAAACAACAATTTCAAACTGGATATCGATACTAAAGAATAGACTTAATACTCTATACTGATTCCGATACCACTATAATTAAAAAAACAAAACAAACACTTAATTTAGACAACAGAATGTGATTGTGAGGAGACATTTTTAGTATTGATACTTGTTCAAATGAGTATCCAGTTTCAATACTAGTTCGAATATAATATAGGTTAGCATCTGATCGATACTTTTGACCATCCTTGTAACAATCCCTTTCATTTATTCAATTTCAGTTCTGTTTTTGTGTTTGATAATAACCTTTGTGAAAGCAGATGACAAGTCTCTATAACCTGCTAACCCTGCTAGATCTCTACAATCCTGCCCAAAAAGCATGCGATTTTTGAATTAGTCTAGCAAAATCTGCACTAAGAACTGCGTCTCAATCACAAATCAAAAACCTATCACAAAATTTGTCTGACAATTTCAACTTTGCCATATTTCAGAAAATCGTTCAGCCCTAGTGTGCTCCCCATATTAAGTTTGATTAATTACATTGAAATCACAACACAAATCACTACAGATGGGCCATGCACAGTGCTCGAGCGGACAGGACAAGTGAATTATAACCCCAGACACATTTAGACACACACGTTCTACTGTACCATATTGACAATAGATTTTATCATCATTTTCTCGTCTGCCCCCGTGTCCACATCTCTTATCTTTACCACTGGTACCTCCATAATTCGGACGGCCTGGAAAAAGCAACCAGCAACAAGTCAATGTCACACAGTGTAATCAAAGAATGGCATCAGGATCCAGGCTGCAGATGGCAAAGTTTAGAAAGACCTGTAAAAGAAAGCTGTCAGCATCAAAAATGTCTGTATCATCCTGATGTTTTCTCTTTAAAAAGGACTCATTAAAAACATACTGCATTTGTTTTGTTCCACTTACTTGAGCAATACGTATTTTGTCTTTTTCTTCAAAGCTTAAAACACTGATCCACCTCATGATGTCATTACATGGCATGTGCTACTTCACATTTTAAAACATCTTAACCTTAAATGTTCAAATTGCCTACATCAAGCACCAGCTTTTTATATCTTCACTCACAAAGTTCAATGTACAATCACCCTTAACATGCTCAACTTTCTATTTAAAATCAATTGATAATCTTTTATTGCACATGGGTCGTGTGTCTTTTGGTGAAGTTTGAAATGTTTTTTATTAAAAACTGTTGGAGATGTCAAAAAATTACGATGTGTGATTTTATCAATGCCGGGTTTGATCCAATATGGCCGACTTCCTGTAGGGGTTAGGGCGGGGCCATAAAAACATTTTTACCTATCCTGACATGATCTGTTTTTTAAGGCTAAGTTTCATTTGTTTACGATGAAAATTTTCCGGGACGAGCTCCTACTGCAGCAATATAAATCGATTTTCTTTTTTTCACTGTTTGGTCTCTGCGCCAATTCTTGTAAATAACTGCAATAGTTTTTGACAATAATTGTGACAATAATCGTAACATTAAAGTTTGATCATGAGACGTCTTCTCATTCTGTAGCTGGTTTTGTAATACAACAGTTGACGTATTTACTAGTACTTATTAAAACATAAACAGAACTAGCGGTTTTGTTATATTCGGTGGCATTATTGTTATTCATATATATGATCCTCTGCTATACCAGGCCGACAGATTGACATGCACAGACAGATATTTTAGCAGGATGCTTTCAGAGTGGCAGGGCCCATGGTCGACACGGGGGGGAGGAAGAGTAACCGCACTTAGGGAAAGGAGAGCAACGCCCCCAAATCACCTTCACAGGGCTCCATCCGCACATCATGCACACACTCGAAGCTGTGCTGAGCGAGGAGGCAGATCACGCTGTCAGGTGCATAAATATACAAAACAAATATGTGCACTCCGACAAGCTGTCAACACCTGTGTGTGGAAGCAGACGTCTCATTTGTTTAAGGCCTTTATGTAGCTTGCCTTACAGTTTCTCAACGTCCATAGTTTTAACAGGACTGTACAAGCAAGCACTCCGCATTTAAAATTGATACTTTGCAGCTGATGTCATCAATATTCCTTGGGGATGTGATGCTAACTTGAGGCTCTGCTCTGTCTGAAGTTCTGTTACTCAAGTTAGACTTTAATCTGAGCTTTGTTTTAACACAATCTGACCATAAAAAGCTGACTTATAGTTAGAACTACAGCAGGGGAGCTGATTTGTTGCATTAAACAAGTCTCTCTCACATAAAGTTAGTCACAAGCTAGCGTTAGCCAACAGTTCAGTTAATCACTTTTTTGTCGAAAATCAAACACCTAAACAGGATAATGAACACTCATATTGATCGCAGGCTCCTGAAAATATGATGTTTAAATAAATTTTCTATTTTTTCCCCTATTTTCATACCATCTCAAAACCTTTTTGGCTGTTTGCTAATGTGTGTGCGCACTGTGTTGCCATGGAGACTGCTAAATATTCCGTCAGACATACATGCAGAACACCCCCAGCATGAGGTCACTGCAGAGTATATTGCTAGAGCCAATGCAATACCAAAAACACAGCAGGCGTGGACAACAGAGCAGCATAAAATTGAATTGTAATATGGCAGATTGTCCATAAAGATTGTTGCTTTTTAAATGGCACAGTGAGCGAATATCAGGCAACTTCTCACAAGATCAAAAAGGTCTGGGGTTCAATTCCAAGGTCTGGCCTTTCCGTGTTTGGTTGAGTTTCCTCCTAGTAGTCACCCAACAATACTATGCTAATTTTCCAGTAATGTAATCCTGACCAAGTCTAACTCAATATATAGAGGCGGGTCCAATGCTCCTGACGGGTTGCCACAGCACAGCATTGAAGGATGGGTCAAATGCAGGGGACAATTTTTCTTTAGGAGCAATTTTTAAAAAAAACTTTAATTATACAGACATTATAATCAGAATTGAAATTTGACTTACAATAAGCTTATTAAAATGGGAAATACTGTAAAATCAACAATTATGAGTTTTTGGATCTCCATCATGAATTTATTCAAAGTTGTATTTCGATTGATTCATGCAGTTTTGAGTAATCCTGTATTGTTTCTACATTTGAGGCTGGCGTGCTCGGATAATTTATGTTTTCACCTACCCCCTATCTCTTCCCACAGCTCTGTACTTGTCAATATTCAAAAAATCTGGACTATGGGTTATGGAAGTCAAAGGGCATGTTTCGTGTTAAGTCAATTTTGATTAATATTGGGGTCTATAATGACAAAAATTCAAAAAATGTTCTAAATATCTTATAGTTTAAGACGAATTACCTGAAAAAGCATGTCTTCTTTAAGCCAGTCATGTTCTTGGCCTGTAAGTGCACATTATAGCAAAGCGAAATAGACTAGTTTGAAACAAAAATAATCCAAATGATATTCAGTAAGTCGCAGCTAAGAATGTACCTGATTAAAAATGTATAAGCCAATTAAACAAAAATGCTGTGTAGTGAAATGGAGATCGCCCATGCTAATTTTGCGATGCTTGTACTAATGGTAGAATAAAAAACAAGGAACTCAAATTAAAATATTTCTGGACGCTATTAAGTGTGATTTTGGTAGGAATAGCTATTTTAAAGGCCTTAGCAGTATTTTTCTCAGATCAAGCAGTGAAAACAACACACATCTTCAAAGGGATGTGCATCTAATTAGAAAGCATTTGATTGCCAGATAAGCAGGATGTGAACATTATCATACTAGCTGTTAGCTTTACTGTCACGGTAAAAGTCTGCAATGGTCTCAGAGAGTTGTGAAAAGTGCTTATAAAGTGATCATACTGAATAATTAGGATTGTAGGGATGGCTATGGTAAGTGAGGAAAAACTTTAGACCACTGCAAACTGTTTAAAAAGGATTTGTACCCAATTTTTCCCCATGTATTTGAGCAAAATGTGTAGTATCGCTGCACATATATATTGTATAAGCAGTTCTTGCGGTCAAAATAGCTCTGCCATGTGTCGTCTGTATTCAGTTGGAAAGAATTTTATAGTACAATAGCAAGGAAGTGCACAGTTAGCATGCTAGTTGTTGTTAGCTTTTACTCTGCTCTGGTCTGAAAGTTGTGAAAAGCGCTTATAAACTGATTGCTGTGATTAATTAGGATGCTCACCTATTAGCATACTAACAATCACTACTGTTTTCCTTGTTTTGATTTAGGTCTGAGAATGGAGTTATAAATAGGAGATAAATGATGTATAAGCTCCCCATTCCGGTTCAAAGATGGATGGTCTTTAACTCGCCTCTCAAACCATCTCTTTTCTTTGGCTAAGACCTGTAGCTCACCATCTTCAAAGGAGTGGTTAGTAGCTTTGAAATGGAGATGTACAGCAGATTGGGGTCCCGAGCTGCTCTTACAACGGCGTGTTTGTACAGTCTCTTAGAGTGGCTGTTTTGTTTCTCCAATATAACTCACTGCACTCTTCACTACACTGAATAGACCACATTGCTTCGTTTGTGGCTCAGGGTTTTGTCCTTTGGGTGAACCAGTTTCTGTCTTAAAGTGTTTGTAGGTTTGAAATAGACCGGGATTTCATGCTGTCTGAAAATCCTCTGAAGCTTTTCATACACACCAGCTGTGTAGGGAATGGTTACACAGCTAGCAGAGAGGGATTAAGAGTCTGCCGTACACTTCCATCTCAAAGCCACTAACCACTCCTTTGAAGATAGTGAGGTACAGATCTTAGCCAAAGAAAAGTGGTTTGAGAGTGGTTAAAGAGGCAATTTTGTTAGGAAAGACAATCCATCTTTGAACAGGAACGGGGGCCTTAGATATTCATTTATCTTCTATTTACAACTCCATCTTCAGACTTAACTCAAAACAAGGAAAACCATAGTGACAGGTAGTATGCTAATAGGTGTGAGCTTAACCATTAGGGGCCTGGTGATGCAGAATATGACTCAGGTTCAACAGGTTAGCTCCTTCCTTCAGATAGATCTAAGGCAGTGTCCACCAGCAATCTGACCAAAACTGAAGAAGCAGCTTTGTGGAGCGGCAAAACTTCTTCACTCTAAACTTTTGTCCAGTTGACAGAATTGAATTTTTCTCTTGCTATGGATTATACCTGGACAACTGTGATATTATAGTCATCTTATACTCATTTGAATTCTAAAGCTGTTCAGAAAAGGTTGATTTCTATCCTGTGAATGTGACTTTATTAGTACTCATACACGCTCAGTGGAGTATCTAGTTTCGATACTAGTTTTAATATTGATTAGTATCTGATTATCAAGACTTTGGGGAATCCTACAGACACAACAGACTGCGAGGTGACTGCTATTGTGATTTTAGGCTATAAAAAAATTAATTGAAAACGCAGCTTGCTCTTCTTCTTACTGAACTGCCAGTCTTGATGCCAGTTTCACACAGGAGATGATGTAGACAGCCAAACAGATGTTGTTTTAAGAGCAGACCAGACTTGAAACTTGGCAAGAGCGAGTTGACAGTTTACTCTCCTGCATGAGAAAGTAGCATGACCTCATCTTGAATCCAATCTTGGAATCAATGTACTTACCAACCAGATACAAATATATTCCTAAATAATGTGTCTTCCTTTTATGGTTGTGAGTATAAGGATCACTACTCAAGTTGTGTAGGGCCCAGCTGTGAAGAGCCCCGCCTCCTGAGTCCCAAACGTTTTATCATGTCTTTCTGTCAATCTACATGTAGTTATGACAAAACAGGGCCCTGGTTTGCTTCTCAGCGTAAATATCACTTTGCTTGGTTAAATGTGTTCGTACAATACGCCACACTGCCCTCGACCCCTCCCTCCTCCCTCGCTCATAAACGTATTTCAGGGACAGCATTGATGGGGATATTCCATGAACGTGGCTCAAGCGGAAACTAATTCCAGTTAAAGCCTCAAGTCGTTCCATGAAAGAAATAAGCCGCTAATATCCAGATAATAATCAATCCTAAAGCTAGTACTGAGACTAGATACACCATTACTACTGAAAAAATACATAAATAGGTAGAATTAGATCTTTCCTTGTGAGTTTTTGAATAGGTTTGAGCTATTTCAGGATTGGTATAAGACTAGAGATGGTCGATATATCGGTATGAGTGATTGGAGGGTGTTCCTAGATTATTAGGTGTCAGTACATCAGATATATCTTCTCAGCAGGTTCAAATGGTAAAAGAAGAGAGATGAAGCTTAAGATGTGGCTGTATCTTTACACAAACGACTTTGATGTAAAGTTCACAAATTAAATAATCACTTTTCAACAATTTGTAGACCTTGCTATAAAATCAATATAAAAATATCAGTAATCTGCCATAGGAGCGAGACAAATATCAGACGTCTGTGTCAGCAGAGGAAAAATCATATCAGACCAGATTGTTTGATGTTGAAGTTGACCTTTAAAAATACGGTTTAAGAGGTTTCCTTTAAACATTGATTGGAGTCATTTGTAACACACACCCATGATTATGCTCAACATCTGTGCCCTCTCAGTGTTTACTGGACTGTGAAGTGAATATTTACAATTGACAAAATGTACTGGGGTAAAAAAAATGAATAAAAAAATGCATCAGAGTCTAACAGCCAATGGAGCAAATGGTAATTGTCACATTAGCAGCTGAATTAATGTTTTGTTTACAAATAGATAGTTAAATAATGCGTCCCAAGTACACTAGATTTGAAGCAATGATGGAAAAATTCAGAATGATTTCCTCTCTCAAAAACAAACAAAGCAAACAAAGGGTTCTTTTTGCAAAGTCAGAAATGCCAAAAGCGAATGGAACAGGTGTAATGAGGCTCGAAATCAAAGTATATCCCATTCGCAAAATCTTCTACCCAAGCACCGCCTCAGAACATATTTGGCTTTCAAACTACCACCTCAAAAAAACCAAAAACAGTTCCACACACTTATTCGAATTTTAATAAAGATGAAGATTCAGTGATTTGTAATCGTCAGTGATCAGCTTTGGGTGTTTTTGATCAAGAGGTCCACAGCCAATCATCTGTCAGTAAAAGCATGTGGTTTGGAGCAGAGTTCAGACTTTCAGGATTTGACTATTTTATATGATAAATGTAGGGCTGCAATTCATTTAAATCAGAATGGATGCAATGACCAAATCGCAAAGGCTGCAGTTTTAAGTACCATAATTTACTCCAAAAATAACTAAATATGCAGTCTTATTTCACAAAATCACAAATTTAATTTGTAATGGCAATGCTTGTCAGAAAAATTGCAAATTAATAATAGAAAAAAAACAAAAAAAACTTTTTAATTAATTTCCTGTTTGTTTTAAATCAAAAAAAATAAAATGGTCAAAATTCTTTGTTCTTTCATCAATTTCTTTCATTAATTTCTCTCAGCGCATTCAGTTGCTTTTTGACTAGGCCTGTCACGATAACAAATTTTGAAGCGCATTAAATAGCAACAGAGATATACTGTGATAAGTGATAATATTGAAATAACTTTATGCCACTGACAAAACAAGATAATCCCAGTAAACCATTTTTTAACAGACACTGTCATTCAAAAGGCCTGAGCTGCAGCAAATAAATGGCAGAATGAACACAATTAACCATAGAAGTTAGTTATTCAACCCTCTACAGCTCAAATCTTATTGTATGTATTGTATCTTTTACAAAGAAAATGTACATATGATACATAGTGATCCACAAAACATACTGTTCCAGCTTTCATATGTTGAACGATGCGTCAACATGGTAATTATCATGACACACCTATTCCCAACACTGGTAATATAAAAGAAAAAAGCATGTTGATACTCAACAATACTACAATAGAGTGTCATTTTCAAGTGTGTTCCTTAGTAATGAAATAAAGCACGACAAACTCTGTCCATAAGCGCACATAACTAAAGCCCCCTGCACTACAGAATGTTTCAACCTTAAACGTTTTTCAAATGTGCAACAAAAAACGCACACCGCAAACATGAGAAAAATCGTATGACATTAAATCTTACAATCTCCCAAGCGCAACACTGCCTCAAACAGTCCACCACAACCACAAACTAAAAGTTGTGAGCCATCAAAACTATAGCGCACCTTGCATTAGCTGTTTCCTGTCTACAGTAAAACAACTCGCTTAAGTGTTCCAAATATCAGAGCACTGCACTTTAGATGGAAATAAAAACTGTATTATTATTATTTGTGAAATATAGAGCAATAGTTCAGATAAAAGCTTTTAATGCACAGAAGGCTGGCGATAAACTAAACTGGAAGTAGACTCGTGTTTACGGTTGCTAATCTGCAACAATTTCACCCTGATCCTCGCTGTGTGGGGATCTACTCTTGCCTTTTCACTTTTGAACAATGTATCAAATTGTATTAATAGCACAGTTTTGTGGACTGTTTGTCATTATTTACGACAAACAGTGGACAAATTCTAATGGCTAATATTTATGAGAATGCTGAAGGTTCGCTTCACAACTTCAGGAGAGATGAGTAATAAAGTCCCCTAATCATTTTAGCCACTTCTTAAGTTTGTATTTTGTGCCTCTGTGTTCGACACTTCATCTGCCCCTGACCCTTTGTTTTATTGGATGTTACAAATAAGGTTCTGTTGTTACGATATGAAAGGGTAGCTCAGAATTGCACACCACGCAGCGGATTAAAAATCAAATACGAAGATCCAAGGTTGGGTCACACCTTCCGAAAGTCAGGAAGAAGAAAATCAGGGCTCGGGGAAATTATCTTGTAGTATGTGGTGGGCTTTAGCTACCAGACCAAAACAGGCTCTGAATTTATCTAACTCCTATTGCAGTTTGATAACCACTGCTCTAGTCGCAACTAAAGCAACACATTTATGCAGGAACATTAAAGTTTACAAGAATAACATTACTAGATTTCTGCACATCTTTTCCAAGGTGAAACCTGTGCTCTGCGTGGGTTCTGTACAACTGACAATCCCCAAGACATCCTTTAAGAAAACTCACTCGCTCCGATACAAAAACTACACTATATGCTCCATGTTGTGAAGGGTGAGCTTAAAGCTAAATATAGCAATGTGGCTGCTGGTACATTTCTTAGCCTGCTTTATCTGCACAGCCAACCACAGGTGTGTATTAGAAGATAGAAAGAAACTCTCTCTTCCAATCACAACATATTAATTACCACACACATTTTCAGATTGGCAAGCTGTCTCCACAATTAGAAATGCAATCAAAGTTACACTAATTGAATAGTTCAAAGCACGTAGGTATGAGAATTGAAAATGCCCTATCCATCCATTCATTTTCTTCCGCTTATCCAGAGCCGGGTCGCAGGGGCAGCAGTCTAAGCAGGGACTCCCAGACTTCCCTCACCCCAGACACGTCCTCCAGCTCCTCCGGTGGGATCACAAGGCGTTCCCAGGCCAGCCGAGAGACATAGTCCCTCCAGTGTGTCCTGGGTCTTCCCCGGGGCCTCCTCCCAGTGGGACATGCCCAGAACACCTCCCTAGGGAGGCGTCCAGGAGGCATCCTGACCAGATGCCCGAGCCACCTCAGCTGGCTCCTCTCGACATGTAGGAGCAGTGGCTCTACTCCGAGCTCCTCCCATGTGACCGAGCTCCTCACCCTATCCCTAAGGGTGTGCCCGGCCACTCTGTGGAGGAAACCCATTTCGGCCGCTTGTATCCGCGATCTTGTCCTTTCGGTCATTACCCAGAGCTCATGACCATAGGTGAGGGTAGGAACGTAGATTGACCGGTAAATTGAGAGCTTCGCCTTCCGGCTCAGCTCCTTCTTCACCACAACGGACCGATACAGGGACCGCATCACTGCAGACGCTGCACCGATCCGCCTGTCAATCTCATCCTTCCCTCACTCGTGAACAAGACCCTGAGATACTTGAACTCCTCCACTTGGGGCAGAGACTCACCACCCACCCAGAAGCCCCTTATGACGAGTGTTCAATCAAGGCAAGCTACGTCGCCCGGACCGGCGTTACCGGGGCCCCATGTAAATAAATAGATGGCTTTTTCTGACAGAAGCCAGGAGAACATAACAAGAAACATAGCAACTTTGAATGTAAATCAGAGGGTTTTAGACATAAAAATAAGGGATTATTAGTTGGGGTTAGGCTTTGTTGTAAAAGGATTGCTCATTATGTAGGAAACAAAAAATAATAATTAATTGCAACTGTGATTATATACGCCACAATATAATCATAAGATCATTTTAGAATACAAAATTTGTATTATTTCAAATGACACTCCAAAGAAGATTATTCTTATTAAAAGACTAAATGACTGAAAGGTTTTTATTCTACACTCTTCTCTTTAACATTATTTTTATGACAATTATTTATGTTTTTATTTGTTTGTATTGCGATTTTAATGTAGTTTTTATTCTATAAAGTACTGTGAATTATTTTGTGTAAGAGTTGTGCTATACAAATAAACTTGCCTTGCCTAAACTCTGATATTGTGACATCCCCAACAGGCCCACTATTGATGACAAGTTTGCAATATTTTGCAATTCTATGCTAATGTATACTTTATTTGTAGTGCAGTGGCGCACCAGGGGACCCATCTCTACAACTCGAAAAAGAGATGATGCATCTCAAGGGTCTGTTCTTAATATAATATTTGAAATTTGATCGGTTGTCCTGTTATGCCTTGATTTAGGTTGCACTGCGAACCCAGAGTACTCAGAGGAAACCCACCCCCCAGCTAAATAAGTTTTACTCAGGACCTTGTTGCTGTGAGGTGCTCACAATTCAATCACTGTGCCGTTATGTTATTTATGCTTGTGACATGTCTACCAACTCTTACTATTAAAGAAATTGTACCTACTAACCCTAAATGTAAGTGTAATTTTTTATTTGTTGATGGTTAGATGGCAGTTTTGTTGTCGACTGCTGGCAGCTTACATTATTCCCTAGTTAAAAAAAGGCTTTATGTTCATGCACAAATGTAACTATAAAATCCAATAAGCAAGTATTTGTAAAGGTTTATATTATTTGTTCAGCCTTGTTGTACACGTTCAGACCAGACATTTGTAGAAAACCCGGATCGTTTCATCTCAGTGCGTGCCCAGTATCAGTGTCAGTATTTCGGCCACATCACTCAGAGGCCCGGGGCACACACAGGTCTTGGTAATGGGAAGCAGCAGAGCACAGCAGATCACAGCAGAGCACAGCGGAGCACTACAGAGCGGAGCAGAGCAATAGAGAGGGCTTTACCTGCACGGCTTTGACCAGCACTGCGTTCCTCCCAGCTTCTCCCACCAGAACTACCCTGGTCTCCACTTTAGGAAGAAGCATCTCTGAAAACCACACAAAAGGAGTACAGGGTGAGAGAGGAAATGTGGGCCTATGAGTCAGATTAGTATTGTCACGATACCAAAATTTCAAACTTGATTTAAATACTAAGGGATAGACTAAGGGATATTCAATACTGATAAAAAAAAAAAAAAAAAAAGGAATTCTCAACATTAAATCATAGTACTTTCTTTTATATTATAGATTTCATAGTGGTCCATGGTCATACACTAGTCTATGTGTCTTATACTTGTTCTGATACAGCTCAAGATCATTTTAAAGCTATTCAGGAAAGGTTCATTTCTGCCCTGTCAATGTGACTTAAGTATCAACACCTGCTCAAATGAGTATTCAATGAGTTTCAATTAGTATCTGATACTTTTGACAACTACAAACAAGATATCTACTTTAGAATGATTAAAAACTGGGATTTTAGTATCAATTAGTGCGTTTGTATAGATTTATACAACAAACCGAATTAAGTACAATACTGACGCAGTAAACGTGGGTTGACCATTTAACTCTAAAAAAAAATAATAATAATAATAATAATAATAATACTGGTTGCAGATCATCTACTGAATTCTCAAACTGACCTTCCGCGTCTTCACAGGCCATGCCCAGAAAGGCATGATCCCTGGTGGTTTCAGCGATTCGCGAGTCATACACAGAAGAATCCACCAGCAGACTGCGGGCCATCCCCAACGTCACGATACTGCTGTCAGCCATGGCTCCAACCCCGGCCTGCTCCCAACTGTCCAAGCTATCAAAAGTTACAGGGGAGAGACACAGCACACCGCGCAGAGGAGACAGAGGAGAGGGAGAGAAGAAGGGCGACATCTGTCAGAGCACTTCAAATACAAGCACTGCAGCGGGTTGACAATACACCTGTATGTGAACCCAGACAACCCTGAGTCGACGGAGAAAGTTTGAGAAGGGAGAAAAGAAGTCCATGCAACAGCACAACTAATGTGCTTGCTTTAGAATGCAGTATATATGCTTTGCTTTGTATCGTATTGACTATTAAGATGCCATTTTCACATCTGGCAATAGGGCTGCAAGATTAATCGTTATGGAATTGAAAATGCTATTCGAATGGGCACAACTAGCAAATTGCAAAGGCTGAAATTTTTGTACCATAATTTCCCCACAAACATCAAAATATCCTGTTTCATTCTGCATAAAACCGCTAACTCTGTAGTTTAGACATGTTCTGAAATGTGATTTTTTTAATTAGTTTGTCAGTTCATATTTAGTATTTTTATCCATTCTTCTGGTGTGTTTAAAATGTGAATTTAGAACTGAGTCTTATTATCAAAACAGAAATCACAAATCTCAAGTCTGGCAAGGGGACTACCAATAAAAATCTGAACTTGGGGACATTCACATGTTGCAACGTCTGTTTTGAAATAAATACCCACACAACATACATACAAATTGCTATCAGCTTTTACCAGTACTTACTTAGCCGTGTATATGACTGAAAATATTTTATCTCCACTCTTCTCTTCATTTTAAAATAATTATTTTTGTTTGCATTTTTTTGTATTGTGATTTTATTATTTTCTTGTTCTGTAAAGCACTTTAAAATTTGTTTGTGTACCATTTATTGTACAACAAATTAAATGATTTTCCTGATTTAAGATAAGGCAGATAAAGGCATTAACTCCAAGTGTAATAGTACAATGAATAAACTATACCACCATTAACTTAAAAGGTGGATTATGTAACTTTCCTGTTGGGGATCTGGCACATGCTCAATGATCTACAGAATAATGTTAAAGCTTTGCCTGGAATGCTGTACAATATGGCATTAAACTGATCCATCTTGCTTTTATTCAATTACAAGTTGTTTAGCTGTCCAAAAAAATACAATTAAAAACATAATTCTTACTCAGAGCAGGCCTGTCTCTCCACAGATATGCCCCGAAACTAGGCCTGGTGTTGTTTACTGTTTGTCTCCATGGAGATGGACAAGCGATACATTCCCACTAAAGCAACACATTTCCAAGGAGACAAGCAGATGGCTGACCAGAAAAGTTACATAGTGGTAATGTTTATCTGCATTTCAACTTAATGTATCTTATGATTCCTTCATCTGACTAAAACTCTTACTTGAACAATATTGTGTTTGAAAGAGCTTTTAGGTCAAATGAGTTGTTAAATAGAAACAGCACAAAATTAGCCAATTAGAATATGCAAGCAATAACTCTGACAGTGTAAAATGATGTGTGCGTTGAGGTATCCAAGTTAGAGGGCTGGCTACAAAATAGTTTCACCACTGGAATGCAGACTGTTGCACAAAGATAGCACACGTGAGCAAATAACATTTTGACCCACTTTTATGTTGCAAGAAAGAAGGAATCTGGAGTACTATTTCTAAAACTCCTTTTCCATCACATCAGATTGTTAATTTAGATTGCCTACAATGCAATTTCAAGTTATCCACGGGTTTAGTTGGATGTTATTTTAGACAGTCAAGCTACATTCCCTTTAGAAAACGTCATGAGTTTAAGCTTTTTACACTCAAAAGTTGAAGATTATTATGTATGCATACAATATAAGAAAACACAAAATACCAACTTACCCAAACGTATACAGGTTATCCCCCCTTTATAGAGAAAAAAACGGAGATATTTAACGAAGAAAAATGTGTCTCCTCCCCAGTCAACGTAAACTAGCACTGGGGCTAACTCGGCTAAGCTAACACTTAACAGGTAAATTCCCAACGCGAGCAAGATTTTCGTTGCAAAATCCCTCAAAAATCTACCGCCATCTCCGCTCCGATTAATCCGCGGTCCCGTGTGACAGCATCGCTAAAGTTAAACCCCGATCGAAAGCCAAAAAAGCGGATCTTGGTAACTTTGTTGACAGATATTTGCTCCGCGGAGATGTCAATGCAGTGCTGCGGCGACTCAATTCAAAAAGCAAGGCAAACAAGAGCCCTGCGCGCTGATTGGTCAACGTCAAAGGAGACGTTCAGCGCGAGCCCGACGTGCGCTCTCATTGGTCCGTTCATTCAAATCACAATGCAGCGCCGTGTGTGTGTCTGAAGTGGGTGTGTGTGTGTGACTTTTGCAGAATGAGAATAATGCAAGTAGTGTTTGATTTATTTTGTGAGGAGGCAATAAATATATCGTCAGTGCTGACAAAACGTGGGAACGTAGAGGGCAAATGGAAATTAGGGTATTTTTGTTCAGTAATAGGCAGTGATGGGAAGAATACATTGTATCCTAGTTTAACCCCAGTTTAGTCCTGGTCTATTTCTGGTTTAGTATTGGTTTAGATCTGGTTTAATCCAGGTCTAGTCCTAGTCCTGGTTTAATCCTTGGTATAGTCTTGGTTCAGTCTGGGTTTAGTCCTGGTCTAGCCCTGGTCTAATTCTAGTCCTGGTTTAGTCCTTTAGTCTATAATCCGGGTTCAGTCCTTGTTTAGTCTTTGTCTATTTAGTTCTGGTCTAGTTTTGGTTCAGTCTGGGTTTAGTCCTAGTCTAGTTCTAGTTTAATCCTGGTTTAGTCCTAGTTTATCCATGGTTTAGTCCTGGTCTAGTCCTGATCTGGTCCTCATGGATGCCTATAATAAGTTAGAGTAACACTGAATGAAAATTAAGTTATTTTTGTTCTTACATATGCTCATTTAAATATCTTCTTTTTTCAAAAACTATGATATGACTCCACAACGTGTAGCCAACCTGTTTTACTGAATTTTTAGTAAATTTACTAACATTTCTCTTGTAATGATTACAATTACGGTTTGCAGTGTATACAGTATGAATGCTGACTACCTGCATTAAAATGTATTTTGATATTCTGTTACATCGTCTAATCTAAGTATTGTACTGTATTACAATATATTTGTGTATTGATGTGTATGTATTGTTTGTGTTAAATGTCTCAAATGTCTTGTTTATGTTAATTAAATCAATACTTAACAGTATTTGTATTTTCTTTTTGAAAGAATCATATCAGGGGAAAAAAATTTTAATTACTTTTTTTTTTGTTTTGTTAAACTGCTCAGCTGTACTTTTAACCCTAATCCAGAATTTATCTTGAAAAGTGGGACTGATTTCAGGACTTTGACAAATACTGTCCACATGAAGAACCATGGGATTATGGAGAAGTAGAAAATATGTTTTACATTAAACTTTTGAACCATGTTATAACAGTGTTCTCTCATCATTTGCTTACTTGTATTTAGATTGATTAATGCATGTTTGAATAATCCTGCATCCTGTATTGTCCTGTATTTGAGGCTTTAGTGCTCAGAAAATGTGTGTTTTCACCTACACTGCCCACTGATCTGTTCTTTCTTATGATAAACAAATTCAGACTCCAGGTCTTCCATGTAGAATTCAAAAATGTCTAACGCTAAGCCAGTTTTAAACCAGTTTAGATTAATATTGTGGTTTACAGTGAACAAAGCAAAATAATGATCTATGCCTGTTTTTGTATATCACATTTTCCTTAAAGAGGGAGTATTACGCAAAATCAACCTTTTAGAGCATTCTACCATGTTTTAACGTTGCTCCCTCATCAAAAACATGCCTGAAGAGGTTTAAGATGTCATCCATGCATGTTTAAGTATCGGTCAGCAGGATGATTCTGTCTAATCCTCAACCCACAAGACGACATCACCCATTCTCCTGCATGACAATTCTCCATAAACATACAAAAACATGATGCAAAACAATACACTACAACTTCACAAACCTGATGCGATGTGCAGAAGTTTCATTAGCTGGATGCACACTGATAGGAGTATGTTGTTTTCGGCGAATATAGGGTTTTCAAAACAATAAAAGGTAACGCTGTGATCTATATATACATAATATAACTGTAATACTTCCTCTTCAAAGACTTTTATATAAGACTATAATTGTTTCGCATTATCGTATATTCATAGTGTCCATACCTGCGCCCTCCCTCTGCTGCAAGCCTGTAATTTAGCTGTTATAGACCTGTATGTGAGCATGAATAATACAGCAGGCTGGTGGATCTCTCACTATAAAGGCGCTTTGAACGTGTTTTCCAGCGGCTCGTGCGCGAAAGACCAAAGAGGGCTCCGAGAACGGGGAGGGAAGTGACTGTTTTCCCCCAAACATCATGCACTCAACGGCAGCCGCTCGGGGCCAGACACCAGCCTCTCTCTTTCTACTGGAGGATCTGTGAGTTTAACAAGCCACAGTGAGGAGGAGGGGTCTTTAGAGAGTGTGTTATGATCTACAGAGACAATGAGTGTTATCCTAAAATCTAGTTCTGTACAGTCAAGTGGAGTAATATATTAAGTTTTAATAGATTTGTGATTAATTCGTTTTAAATTTTCCATGATAAGCTATGGGTTTTTAATGGACAGGTCTGCAGTCAGTGTGGCAGTAAAAGCATGTGATTTGAAGCAGAGTTTGGAGAAATAAATCAGCATTTTTGTATTGCAGAACTAAGTAACTTTCAGCGATAGAGCTCCCCCTGCAGGTCCCTTATGAGAATACACTGTCAGGGAATAGACTCAAAAGCAGTTTTTCTTTCCTTTTGTTTTTTTCTCTTCACAAAAACATATAGGTCTCCCCGGGGAACTGTCTTTGGGTTGTGTCCGTCATACCGCAAAGCTGGTTCTCCGCCCAGAGGCAACAGAGACACAGGACAAACACTTCAAACATCCCGAAAATGTCTTTAACCATCACAAGGACTTAAAAAAAGATGTTTAGTATGGTAAAATGTTAGTGCTTTAAATGGAACTAGAGTTGAAAGAGGTTGTTTGTTGTTCTGGAGAAGGGTTTGTTTGTTTCATGGATGTATTTGTGCTTTTCTTGGAATGTTCCCATTAGTCTGAACTTACCCAATTTCAAGTGTTTTTCTGTCAAAAATACTTTGAAAAACATGGATTTCTATTGTAAACTCAGTGCCCTTTCCACAAATGTGACCTGTAACTTGGCATGACCTGCTTGATATATAAATTAAATGTCATACTATGGAACATTTTGGACAAAGATGTAAGATTTTCATGTAGTCAAGCAGGTTGCATGTGATGTGTGTGTGCAACCAAATTGAAATAAAATCTAGATATTAGCAATCAGTGACCTACGTTTGCCCTTAGATTATGAATTTGAAAGGTGCTAATTTAAAACAGGTTTGTTCTTGAATGAATCAGACTATTTGTTGCGCCACATCCAGCAGAAAAAGGTTGTTACATGTGAAGTTTGTGAAAAGTTGTCTTGTGGATTTGTCGTAGCTTTATGCAAATACAGCTGTTTAATCCCGTCTCTATTAAAGTCCATTTAAACTGCTTACATTTGACTTTGAGACGTCATTGGGGCTAATTCTCATTCTCATTTTACACTTATGTTACTTTGAAGACCATGATGCAACCGACTCCACTGATGTTTCTCCCAACAACAAAAGAGTCACCTTTGTAAACGTGCACGCTCAAAGGGAGGGAGTTCACGTCCGCGCTCACAGGGAGTTCATGGGCGTGCTCAAGGGGAGTTCACGTGTGGGCCCATAGACACACGCACGGTCAAAGGGAGAGAGTTCACATGCACGCTCACAGGGGGTTTATGTGCACGTTTACGGGGACAGAGTTCATGTGCACGCTCACAGGGAGGGAGTTAACGTGCACGCTCACAAGGAGTTCACGTGCATGCTTTCAGGGGGTTCACATGCACACTCACAGGGACAGGGTTCACGTGCACGCTCACAGGGAGAGAGTTCACATGCACATTCACAAGGAGGGAGTTCACGTGCATGCTTTCAGGGGGTTCACGTGCACGCTTACAGGTAGAGAGTTCACGTGCACATTCACAGGGAGGGAGTTCACGTGCACACTCACAGGGAGAGAGTTCACGTGCATGCTCACACAGAAGGGAGTTCATGTGTGCCCATAGACAATGCACACACACGGTCAAAGAAAGAGAGTTCACGTGCATGCTCATAGAGAGTTCACATGCACGCTCACAGGGAGTTCATGTGCACGGTCACAGAAAGAGACTTCACATGCACGCTCAGGGGGGATACACAGAAACTGAAACAGACTCTGCTCTGACGTTTGAAAAATGCTGCTCTGCTCTGACGTTTGAAAAATACTTTGTACCTGAGCCACATTCTTGACTCTTGACAGTTTCAGAGTTTGTAACATTGACCTGGACAGCTAGACTTAACTCTTTCTTGAACAAATGTGTAGCCAGAAGGCAGTTATTTTTCAGTTATGAGATATTGCAACTGTGAATATCACCTTGGTAAACAGAAGTGGTAATAAGAAAACATAAGCGATCTGATTGGTCACTTTTAAATCTTGTTAAATCTTGCAATAGATCTATAGAACCTGCAGATTGGTGGATTGATTCCCTCTTGGATGCTCCTGTTTGTGTCCTTGGGCAAGACAGTTTACCCACTGGCCACACTTTAGGCACCCGTGCTATAGATTATAGCCTCTACTGGCAGTTTTTCAGCTTCCCCCTGTAGTGTTGTGTCAGTGTCAACAAGAATCTTACTTACCGCATCTTTTCATTCGTCACCACCTCTGAGCATTGCGTGAGAGACACATTCTTCATTCTTCATTTATGTGGCCTGAGGATCAGTAAATGGGCAGCAGACCAGGGATACATATATTTTATTTGTGTTGTAGTAGCTCTATAGAATGGTGAATGCTTCCAGGAGACAAACAGTAATATAAGGAAAACTCAAAATGCTTATGACTTATGCTTATGACAAGTACGCGTGGAGAGTTAGCAAGATCCAAAGCCACTGTAGAACTAAACCACAACCAGGACTAAACAGAACCTAGAGCCTGTCACACACTACAAGATTTTTGAGTCTGAAACGAAGCTCACACCACAGACATGAGGAGAATGGTATAAGACTTAAAATCTTCAGATCCTCCAAGTGCAAAGACTGCAGCAAAGAGACCGCACACTACAAGCTAAAGGTTGTGAGCTATCAAAGCTAGCACACTTACATCAGCTGTTTCCTGTCTAGAGTAAAGTGACTTATTTTGTCTGTTCAAAGCGATCAGAGCATTGCACTTATAAATTAGATGTAAGTTAAATGTTTGCTATTTCTTAAAATGTAGCTTAATGTTTTGCACAGACAGAAAGCTGCAGACACACAGGAAGTAGTATTTTGTCTACTATCGCAAATCTGCAGCAGCTTCACCCTCCGGTCCACGCTGCCTGGATTTATGCAACCATAACACATGACAGGAACTACTCTCACCTTTTTTTTTTTTTTTTTTTATAAAACGATTCTTCAAACTGGATTATTATCAATGCTTTGTGGACTGGATGACATGGAGAAAATACTGGCAACTGGAAGGACATGGATAAATGCGACATGAATGGATTAAACATCATCTCTTTAAGGTGAGTAATAAACTAATTATCTTCCTTTTTGCTATTTATTGTGTTTGTATCTTGTGCACCAGATTAGGGTTAGTTTTAAAATTAACAATGACCTTTTACCTTTGGTTCAGTATAAAATAGGCACTTCCAGGGTTGAAATTATCCAAATGATTCTAGTGAAGGTGCATGGAGTTTAAAAACACTTCCTGTATCACTACTTAATGAGATCACAAGGAGGAACTGAGGGTTTTCCGTGAGAGAAAATAACTAAATATGCAGGACTTGTGTGTTAAACGTCTAAATAAAACAAAACACAACTCCAGGTCTGTTTTTGATGAGAAAACAACATTATAACATAGATATAATTAGCATAATATAGGCCCTTTAAACTACATATAATAAGAATTTGTAATAAAACACAGGAGCCAAAGCAGATATTGTCAGAGCATATTATCACAATTCATAAATGTACATAACAATAAAACATGGACTTTATACAAACTTCATACATTCTCTTTAAATGGCAATTTGATTGCAGCAGGAGCGGCGCAATAGAAATATGTCTTTACAAACATACAATATTAGGACTTCAGATACAAGAGACAACTGTACAATATATGTGGGAAGGATAGCAACGTTTGACATGGATAATTAGTGTAGATGGCCCTGAGGCTAACTGCTAATCTATAGCATTTTACACTGAAAAAAGATTTGTTGACTCTAAATAAATGCATTATGTAACTTAACTTATTTATTATGTGTTTTTTTTAGTTAATTTAACATTTAGATTTTAAGTAGATTAAAAGAGCTGCACCTGATTTTTTCAATGTATCAGAGCAAAATTTGTCTTACCCCAGTACAGATATATCACATTAGCAGCTCTTGAGGTCAAAATAATTACGCTGTGTACTTATAGCAGTTGACTGTCCGATAACCAAGTGCACGGTTAGCATGCTAGTTGTTTTTGGCATTACCGTGAAGGCAAAACTCAGCTTTGGCCTCTGAAAGTTGTGAAAAGCTCTTATAAACTCATTGTAATTAATAATTAGGATCCTCAGAATTCATAAGGTACGTGAGGAATAACTTTGGACCAGTGCAAACCGTTAAAAATGAACCAGCTCTAAGACGGCAAAAATCAGGTACAGCACCTTTAAGTTCAACGTATTTGCTTTGATTAACATGGAATTATTAAGTAGAAACAGATTACATATTCGTTTAAAGTCAACATGGTGTTTTTGGGAGTGTGTTCAGTCATATATTATATTACGGGGGAAATAAACTAGCAAAAGGCACTCAAAGGTCATCAGAGGTCAGAGCCTAAAAATCGTGGAAACCCATGCACTATTTACACAATTTAAGTGCACGTTTAATACCAAGTTTATTTTCTATGGTTCCTTAGCCAACATGATAAACTTGACAACCTTCTGCAAGTTTCTAATTCCATTCACTTTTACATCCCTTTACCATTCATACAAAAACGTTCATTTCAATGTCATACGGCCATCTTGTTAATCTCATTGTTTGCCTGCAACAATATTATGTACAATGTTGTGTTATATAGTTTTTATACACAGGAGCTGAATGAGTAAGACCGGCAACTGTCTTATTAAAGAGACGATTCACTGTTTTGAGATTAAAATGGCCGACTTTAAAATTTTATGACCAAAGAAGCACAATACATTTTTCAGTTCTTGGTTGTTAAATACTGACTGCATGGTTACTTCTAAGTATATATATTGCATATTTGAACCATATCCCAAAGTAAATTTGAATAGTTTCCATATATTTCTTGTTGTTTAGCATTAGGGTTGCAACAGTTATTCAGAATAATCAATACCGAATCTCAATTTTAATCAAAAAATGAGAGAGGAAAAGATGTTTCATAACAAAAACAGCAACGTTATTAGAACAAAATGACTAAGAAATTAGGATTAGTCTTTTTTATTTTATTTTTAAACCAATAATAACCTTGATTTGAGATATTTTCTGTAACAATTCTTCAGTCAGAATATTTTGTCTTGTTATAAATATGTTTTTAAAATACAATTGCTTTCCTAAACGAATTTAAAAAAAAAAATAATAATAATAAAAATGTTGCAGCCCTATTTGCAGTTCATTTTCCAGATGGATTCAGTCTTAAGTCAATAGTTGCCAGCCCCTTGTGTAATCTCCTCTTTCAAGACATACCCATTGTCAGTAGAAATGTACACAACCAATACAGCAGTTACACAATCATATATGTACAATAAAAATACAAATATGTCAATAATGATAATACTGTGAGGAACATATTTACACATATAAGAACAGTTCAAACTTCAGTTATTTTGTGTTACAAGATGGTGAGAGTTAGGTTAGTGTTAGTGTTTCCCTGAAAAATCACAAAAAAAAAGGGCTTCGGACATTTGCCACCACAAAGAAGTCACGAAAGAACAAAGGAACATTACAAACTGTGCTTCTGAAAGAAAAACTTAATGAATGTTTTAAATGATCCCAAATATCACTGGGAAAAAACATTGATGTTAACTAAATGTGTTACCTGTGTTCTATGAAATATTTTGTGCGGATTAACTTAAAATCTAAATATTTGCTTTGAAACACAAAACTATTAAACAAATCTAGTATGTCAATTTTTCCCCCCAACTTTGCATTTTTGTGGTAAAAGAAAGAAATATGAAGTGGAACCATTGTCAGTAAAAAAAGAGTGGACTTTTAAGAGAGAGAAGTATAAGTTTATTTTAGTCTTGGCTAAGTTTAGATGAGTTTTTGGAACAATGCCTCCATGTAGACATCATTAAGTTTAACCTTTTCGAATAGATCACTTTGTTGCTTACTTATGGTGCTGCCACGACAAGTTAAAAACCAGATCTGTGCTGAGGCGACCCCACCCAAAGTAAGAACGTATGCTTTTCAATACATTCCTGTGCAAAAACAAACCTGTAATAATAGTACTAGTGTGGAACATTCAAGTCATAGTAATAAAAACCTCCATGGAGACAAACGGTAGTGTGCCCTTCACCAAAAAATGCATTCAGTGCCCCAGAAAAACAAACAAACTACATTTTCAACATTATTTAAAAAGAAATATTGTGTTACTTCTGTTTCTCAAATAGAGATTGACAGCTAGTATTTAAAAAGCAGATGTAAGTGTAAAACCATATGAATCAAACATACTCTTGTCAATGTAGTGGAACCAAAGTAAAGGCCCTATTTCCACATAATACAATCCGTAGCTGTGCATGAATGAATACACCATCAGGGCACCCAAATCCGACGCAGTGAGCTGGGATAAGATCTGCGCCGCTCTCCCTTTCCGTCGCTAGCTCGCTGAGTCATTTGGCATAAACGTGGATGGCATCTGATATTGTGTCCGTTCCACGCATTACAGTCCTGGCGTGCACTTGAATGCGCCGCCGCTGTCTTTAAGATAGAGTCTGCATGATGTGTAGTTTACGCGAGCAAATAATAAAAAAAAGACTGTGAAATGCCAGCACAAAGCCAGACAATCCTATTAGAAAAAAAGACGTTTAGCAATAGAGCTGCAGCAATTAAGCAGAATAATTGTGACTAATTTGAATAATTGTTATCTGGATTGTACAGACTCTGATGCCAAAAAGACGTTTCATCACAAAAAAACTGGCATTATTAAAGTGGAACTAAACTAAATCATCTTTTTTTTCGATACTAAACTACGTATATGGTGTTTTTCATAGCATTGTCTACTGTTCCTAGTCATGTTTTGTCAATTTTAGAGGCAAACGACGTAAATTTGCAGCGTTCTGGTCAAAAACACCTAAATCTAAGTTTGTCTCTGCAATTTCACGTAGCTGGTGACATCACACAGGACTTCCTCGATCAAAGCGAGGTGTTTCTGATTACAAATACCTAGCTGCAGGGGCGGAGTTTGAAGTGTGGACACCTGTTAAACCAATCACACTGTTTCTTATACCTCCAGACCCCGCACCTCCACCTCCTCCCTCATTACTTTGCTAACTTTTGTCCTCCATTTACACCCAAGTTAGCAGCTCTGTTTGAAATGTGGTAGTGGGCGGGTGGATTTCTATTTCTGACATACATGTCTTTAAAATCTCAATGGGTAAAAGAAAAATAATAATTGTTGACATAAAAGTTATAGCTGTATTTATCATAGAATGTTAAGCTAGATAGTAGTTGCTAGCTCCTTATATAGTTTCTTCTTTCAAGACATAACTTTTTGTCAACCAACTGCTGGGTTTCAGGGGTCATCACAACTTTCTATAAGCCTGTCATATTTAATACAGATGGGGGCTAAAATGCTCAAATGAATTGTGTTAAAATGTCGATTTTTGTTGTAACACAGTGAGTTCTTGGGTCTCCTCACAAATAGAAATGATCAAATTCAACGTCTATGGGATATTTCATGGCAAAGTACAATATAATCAATAGGCAAAACTGGCTCTTACCCCCCATCTGGACGTCTGATATCATCACACGACACATCCTAGAATCTGAAAACCACCAATACCGCAGTTATACTCAATAATCTTGGCGTGCACTTGAATGCATCTCCGCTGTCTTTATGATCGAGCCTGCACGGTTTGTAGTTTACGCTAGCAAATCAAAAAAAGACTGTGAAATGCTAGCACAAAGCGAGGCAATCCTATTAGAAAAACAGAATGCGGCTAGTATAACATAGCATGTCGCAACGTGATTTACATCTTGGGCATTCAATTCATCCAAGCAATGTTCCTAATTTACATCCCAAGTCATTTTATGCCCGCTTCTCTCGCTCCTTCTTTCCTTTTCTTTTTCTCTCTCTTCTCGTATACAAAAAGCGTATCGCCCCCAAAAGACATCGCTGGTGATTGATAGCGGCGCGTGTCTGTTCTGCCGGAAGCTCATTTAGAAGTCATTAGCTTAAAAGAATGTTAGCAAATGTGGCGTCAGTGACACAAATCATGCAGAGAGCCTCATACGCTGTCAGGTCTTAAATAAAAACGCATGCATGGTTGTTTGTAATGTGAGAGTGAAGCGAAATAATGGAGGAATTGGAATGGGTTTTGTTGTGTTGTGTTGTAATCTGATTGTGTGTCCAGTTGAATATGGAATTAGTGAGTGTGCATCAGATTATGGGGTCAAATATGAGAAAGATTGTAGCATTTTCTGTTAATCTTACTTTATACATGTTGGATGATTTTAAAGGCTCTGGATCTGGTTTTCTTCTCTTGTATTTAAGCACAATTTGTCTTGTCCCAGCTCTTGTTTTGTGAATTGAACTGTGACATCATATTTTTCAAAATGATGCCATCGAACATTAGCTGATTTTGATATAAATAAATCAAATGCGCATATAAACTCAACAATTTTGCTTGCAATTTTTGAATGATTTTAATTTGGGGCTATGGCTGTTAAGTCTGATAATTTCTTGGATAAAATTCAGTAAATTTTATTCTTCCATGAAACATTTATGCCTTTTTGAATCTCACTATTTTCACCATCCTAAAATTTAATTGGACTCGACTCTCTCTGTAACTGCTGCTGTCATTTTGATCTTAAAATGTTCGTCGCTCTACACGATCTTGGTGTTTTTATTTTGCTGTAGTGTCCATAAATCATAGATATGAACATTAATAACAGACAAATCAGGAGCCTTCTTTCCTGGAGGTCATTCACACTAATTGACAGCGTTGCTAGGCGTCCGTTCTCTGCTAAACCAACAGCCTCGCTCCTGATTGGCTCTTCGGTTGCTATGATACTCGTGGTCGGAATTCCAAATATGAAACTTGGCCCCAAATTCGCTCATATAACGTTGTATTTGACTGTAGCCGAGTGCTATGGGTGACGTCACACTCACTTAGTCCACTTCTTTATACAGTCTGCGCTCACAACACTAAGCCATACATTACATTTTTATTCAAATATGTGGTCCATTGGTCAAAAGAGATTCTTCAGTCAAGACGATGTATTTGTAATCTCTCTTCATGCACTCATTATTTAACATTATGCTCAGTTGAAGTGGGCAATGTTCAAGTTGCTTTGTTGAGTGGGCAATGTTAAAACAAAGAGTTTGCTTTTGTTGTATTTCCTGTAGGTGTGTTGAGTCAGTAATTGGCCGAGGAACAAGAGAAAAATCTATTTGGGCAGAGATCTGAGAAAGGGAACGTACCATTTATCACTGTGAGTATGATAGTGTTCCTATTATAACAGCTACGGCGAGGGTTTAGCCTCTTGGTGGAAGAATAAAAATTGTGTATTGTTGAACATTGTACAGAAAAAATATAGGTTTACTTTTTTTTACTACTTCAGTTACTCCAGTCCACTCCTTTTTACTGACAAAGGTACATTATTTGGTCATTTAAAACTCCTTGGTTGTGTTTATTGCACTAAAAAACATACGTCCTTACAGTGAGCGGGCTTGCATCTCCAGAAACCTGACTCTTATTTGGCCATTGAAACATTCCTTAGGCTATAATCTTAAACAATATGGCATAAACATATCTATCTGCAACGAGAATGTTCCGAGGTATGGTTTTAACTTACTATTTCCATACAATCATAAAGGTGGCACCTCCAGGAAGTCACTTACTGTACCTTTAATGTGTATATTTTGTACACAGGCTTTTTGTTAATATTTGTCAAGGGCACAAATATAAATAGATTCCACTATATCTCTACTACATGTAAGTAATGCAGTTTTCGTAGCTCACTTCTCACCTTATCTCCCTTGTATTTCCTCATCTCCGCGGTTCCTCTCATGTTTCCTATCTCGCTCCGATCCTCCTTGTACAGATGAAGCTGATAAACACTATCTGCTCGGCCAGATATTGGGCTCAGAGCTTGGTGCAAACCCAGCAATTAGAGCCACTTCACAGGAGCAGCGCAGCATTATCTGAAATTGAGACGTGTGTGGGAGAAAAAAAGATTTATCTGGAGTAAAAGGAAATACAGAGGGAGAGTAGAGCAGTGGGAAGAGGTTGCAAAAATAAAAAAATGGTATCCTCTGAAAAAAAAGATTTGTATAAGTCCCTTTAAAATCCAGCATTTGTGGTAGCTATGCCCAACTGTATCCCATTTATAGAAATAGACGAATGAGACAAGAGGCTCTTTTCCACTGGCACGGTTCACTTGGGGTCGCTTTGGCACGGGACAGTTGGGGTTAGGGGAGCGTTTCCATTACAATCGGCCCAGGCTGCCCCTTTGGAAACGAGGCTAAGCTAATCCAAACAACAAGGGATATTTGTTAATGTAGTATAGTAACATAACAATGAATGAACATAGTTTTTTTGACATTGTAGTTAAGACTAAGTACATGTGATATTTGGATATGATATGAACAAGATTTTTGCAAAAGTAACACAGTTTTTCAGACTGTAGTTTGGTGCACATTGGTATAATTGTTTGAAAAGGTGAAAAATATTTGAACGATCTTTCTGAAATGGTTAACTATTTTGACAAAATAACTTGTTTTGTTTAATTATTTATCTATGAGTCTGACAAACCTTTAAATTTTTCAGCGTGAATTCTCTTTACACATGATTCAGAGTAATAAATAAATTGTGGCAGTTAACCATTTCAATGCAAATATTCTATCTTTTGAATAAAAAATATAGTAAAATGTTCTCAAAATTATTAATTAATCCATCCTGACCGGGTCTCTGCCAAACCACTACAATACAAACTTGGCTAACGTCGGAAGTAGTAGGTAATTCTTAATATATAACTGACTTACTTCTCCTTAACTACATTAACAATTCAACCAAGACTTTGCATTTTCTGTTGCGTGATTCTGTTCAATCATGATATTCGCAGTGAAGTTTGAAGGGATTATAGATTTTAAATAACATCAGTGAGAAAGAATATTATTTTGTGTCAAAGCTTCTGCCAAGTTCTCCATTTTTAATCCACAAAAACAGGCAGATAAAAAGTAGAAAGTGAAGACTAATCTTGTGAGGAAAGACGATGCAAAAGGTCTTTCAGGCAGCAGACATTCCAGCTTGGTTTTCAGGAAGAAAAAAATTCCCAAATAGTCCTTAATATTAACAGGTGGTAATTGTTTTCAAGTGCAGGTTACTCAATAGTTAAGTTTCAGTGTGTAAAATCCAGCCTTTTGGGGTTGTGGCTAAGTCTTTATAATGCTACATCAGTGTCTTGTAGTCCAATAGAAAAAACAAACAAACTACAAACATGGAGGTTTCTCAGCGTCCCTCAGAAATGTCTCCCCATGTGCTTGCTTCATTCTCGTCTGAGTCCGAGAGCGCGGCCGTGCACAGGTCACTGAAGATATCTGGAAAATACATAAACAATCATGACTTAGTTAAAATAAGATGGTTATGGTGGGGTTTAGTGCAAAAAGCTACATTTAAACCACTGATAGTCAAATGGAGTGGAGTAACCTGGAATTTTAATAGACTCAGGGAAATGTAAGGTGAGTAAAGCGGCAAACTTGCATATTTTTAAAGCGTAAAATTTATACCAGAGGAATCAGAGCTGCTTCTGCAATCCTAGCCTCTGTATATTCTCACATTTAAACATCAGCTGTTTTATATTGCTTTCATATTCATTGTTGATCTGATGAATTATGTTTTAAAACTATATAAAATTTGATAGGAGGAACGGTGCTTTGCATGACAATAACAAGCCGTGGCTGCGGTGCTTGCATTAATTAGGCTACTTGTCTGCACGCCATGCGCCTTTTCCTTCATAAGTCGTCCTTGTAAAGCTCCCGTTTGACATTGTTAAGTGTATTATATTCATCCCTCGTGGCTATAAACTTCTCGTAGAGCATCGCGAGTCATTCCCCGAGGTCCTGGATGCGACACACGGTGTTTACACGACTATAGCGGTTTTAGAGACCATATTTTGAAAGGGCATCAGAACTTTATTTTGACACCACATGCTTATTTCCCGTCCTTCCCGCGGTGAACAGCCTGGAGATGCTCCATTGATGCTGCAAAATTTGAACTCCAACCTAATTTGAGCGACACATAATTACGCTTATTGGATGAGTGTATGACATTGCTGGTGTAGATCGTCCCGACTGGTTAAAATGCGAGTCGAGTCCTTCACGTACGCCTCGCTGCTGCGCTGTTATTGCTTTGTTGTAAAACTGGGGGTGAGCAAGGCTAGAAACTAAAATGTTATTGACAATTTTACATAATTACTTACAAAGGGCTTAACACAATTGATGAAGAGTAGAATCATCTGGAATAAGTGAAATAATCTAACTGATGAAACTTGGATAGGTTTAAATGCACACTATGTAACTTCCCTGGAGGAGGGTCCAAATAACCCAAGATACAGGTATGATCTGTGGAATGGTGACCCAGCTTACAAAAATGTTACTATTTTTCAAGATATTTGTGAGCAATAAGACCTTCTGTAAAGTTTTATGCCATATTGAGGAAAATTCCAGGGAAAGACGTGTCCTGCGGCATTCCCTCCAATCGAAAGTTACGTAGTGCACCTTTAAATGCATTCTGACACCTTGTTTCCAAACGATTACCAACATTACCGAGTTAGAATCAGTCGTATTGCCATGACATATAGTCGACAGATGCGTGTAATTTCCATAAAAACTAATATTTTGTTGCTATGCTATTTCTAAGCTATTACGATGCTTTGATTATGCTATTAAGTCCTGCAATCAGTAAACACTTTTTACATAACAGACCCAAAACATAAGGTTGTTTTCAATATAATCTGCTTTTGGTGTAAGTTTTGTAGTTAGATTAGTTAGTTAGTTTTGTAATCTCCATGCTATAATTATGATGTAACACTCCTTTTGACTGTCAGTGGCTTAAATACAGTGGCTTTGACGGGGCATGTACAGCCAGGAGTGCATGCCAATAACACAGCCTTAAAGAGCAGGCCTGGGGAGGGGGAGGAGGGGGAGGAGGGGTATGAGGAGGTGGAGACATACGGGCAATCAGTGCGCATATAGACTGGAGAAGGATCTGACTATGGGGGCAAACCAAATGCTAAATGTATCAATGCTTAATGCAGAAGTATCAGAGAAAATTAAGTGGTTTATCGTGTGGGCAAGACCATAATATATGTTTCATTCCTTATGTGTTTCAAAAGCAACTGGTTTAAAGGGGGTGGACCCAAGCATAGCATCAACTCAGTGCGTATAGAAGCGAGAATCACATGCATTTGAGAACATTTCTGAAAAGTATTAGAGATCGACCAATTTGTTTTTTTTCATGGCTGATGCTAATATCGATTGTTTAGAATCCAGAGAAACCAATGGCTGATAAAAGTCTGATATTTTTGGGCCGATATGCACGGCTGGTTTTTCCCTAAATTACGTGTTTGAAATGACGACAAACTCATCCACAAAACTGTTTTACTACAGAGTGTTCAAATAAAGCTCTTAAAGGCACCTGGTTATACATATCGGCCTCTATGAGAGATTTAAGGTCGACAGCCGATTTGTTAAAAAGTGCAAATATCGGCCTGTATCAGTCTATCTCTATTAAGGACTAAAATACAGGGTTAGCAGGTTTTTAGAGATTGCATAGGGTTCTCTACAAAGCATTTTCTATTTTCGATTAAGTTCAGCCTTTGAGATTTGCTCGTTGCAGCCATTCCATCTCTATTATTTCCATTATCCGGGCCTACATCCGGGAGTACAATTGTAGAGTGAAATTACCCTTATACTTTCATACTTGTAAGAAAGACACTACTAACACTAAATGGGAGCAATTATTCATCAGTCATTTTGTGAAACAGAAAAAGACTTAGACGTTTATCAAAAGTAGGCGTGGCTTGAAATGTATTAGAAAATAATAACCACTTTTAAATCCAAGAGGATCATGGGTAATAAGAAACATTCCCCATAGTGATAAACTCGTGCAGTAACGTTTGAGTTCACAAGCAAAACTGTGAAGTTCTGCTCCAACTTTTATGCACAAACCCTCCCTCCCAGTCCCTAGGGGGCAGTGTGTGAAACGCAGAGGGATGAGAATGTGGCCCTTTGCAAAACTGCTTCCTACTCCCTCCTCCTAAACACTAATATATTTTAGTAGATTCCTCCTAAACACTAACATATTTTGTAGATTCCTATAATTAACAAGAATCTAAAAATAAAAATTAAATGGACACATATTATGCATTGTCTATACAGTTTTTGGCCTTTAAACATGCTCTTGAGTACCTTTGCTTTGGAATCTCATGTTTTCTACCTTTAAATGATGGCTATGCATAGAAAACTCAAATCATGTTCCATCAGATCGGCGCCTTATATTGTCATCTGGCAGCAGTGGGAATGGACCACGAAAAAAAAAAAAAAACACACACACACACACACAACTAGCCACATATGCAACTCCGAACACAGGGTCTCTACATGTGTTCTGTAACAAAGTGATTCCTGGGGCTCAGAGCAAGACCTTTTATTAATGAAAGAAAAATACTACGTTAAGGACATTGTTAAAGGCTCAAAAAGTTTGCATAATATGTGTCTGTTAATATAACGTTGATAATGGCTACAGATGTGGTTTAAGTCTCTTCCATCTGGGCAAAGGAAGTGCTTCTGACAAACCGATGCTCTCTGCGCTGCGAAAAAATGAACTGGGATTCAACAGATTGTAGTAGAAGTGTGTAGAAAGAGGGAGGAGGAATACGTTTGTGAAAGGGTAAGTTAGTGGCAGAGCAGAGCGCGCACTGCAGTGGTTAGGGCGAGCTGTACAGACGGGAGAGGGGAGAGAGAAAGAGAGTGACCTCCTTCAGATGCTGTTTGGAGGATACTAGACGGCACCAGTCCTGTTTCCTCTGTCCTAAGACTCTTCACTAGCCTAGAACATCAAACACATTCTTCACTGGATGCACAGTACACGTGATGAACTGGCATACAAGATGGCCGCCTGTGCATTTTACATTTTACTGATCGCTTTTAAGGCTTGTTTAGGTCTTGCACCAAATTACATTTCAGAACTTTTAACCCCATTCGAGCCCTCCTGCAGACTTAGATCCTCAGGCAGGCCCGTGTTGGCTGTTCCAAAGTCGAGGCTCCGGACGAAGGGTGATGGAACCTTCTTGGTCCGGGCATCTTGGATTTGAAATGACCTGCCTGAGGAGATGAGGCTTGCACCATCAGTATCATCTTTTAAATCACGTCTTAAACTCACTTTTATCGTCATGTCTTTTTATAAATTGTCTTCTATTTTTATGTGTGCATTTTTTTCTTTGTATTTCTGTTTTGTATTTTATCTTCTGGGTGTGTATTGTATTTTTTTTACAGTTTTTTTTATTATTATTATTATTATTATTATTATTATTATTATTATTATTATTATTATTATTATTATCACAATATTATATTTATATGCCTAAAAAGCACAATACGACAAACACAAACAGACTTTTCTAAGAGAACTGCAAGAGAAAAGCCCCAGGACCCATTCAATTCATTTCATTCTGTACAATACCGCTGGAAAAATAAACAAAATATGGGATGAAACGTACAGAGAAACATTTTATATTGAAAGACAGTATCACCTTCTATTTCTACTACAATATAAGCGTCTGGGATAATAATCATGCCTGTTTGTAAAAGGGTATCTGAAATCTTTAGGGACTATAGGTTGCAAGAGGACAACTACTATGGTAACTATAGGGCAAAATAGTTGGTGGGGTAACAGTTTGGGGATTTGTCTGATCTATATCGAGGTACCTGCACATGCATGTCTCGGATGTCCTAACTCCAACACCACCTATCAAAAAAGATTTTCAAGTAAAGAAACAACAGAGTATTTTTACTATATGACTATGGCCTGAATACCCTGCTCCGAGCCAGGATCTTAACCCAAGAGTACCAAGCTGGAGGATAAGCTTGCTACTGTTTTGCAATGGGAATGACTGTAGAAAACCCACCCAGAGGTTTAAAGGTTAACACTAGTAAATAATGTGTGCAAATATTGTGTTTTAATGATACTTAAAGCAGTTTTAGACTAGACTAAAAACCCACCTCTTCTCCCTGGCATTTAATAGCAACTAAACAGGATATGTTGGTGTTTTATTGTTCTTTTCCTACGCATTGTGTTATCTGTATATATATTTATGTGTTTTTAAATATATGCTTTTTACAGCTAGCTTAGTATAAATTTTAGGCTGTTAACTACTAAATTGTATGGAAAAATATGAGTTTGTTTACCCAAAATGTGCACACTTAACTGTCTATAGTAACTTTCTTTTTCTAATGTTTTTAAAAGGGGCACTGTGTAACTTTTCTGGAGGAGGGTCTGTCACCTACTACAGAATGTTCCAAAGGTTTGATCTATGGAGAGGCAATCCTGCTCTTGGCAAGGATGCATGTTTTGTAGTGTAATTTCATGCAAGATGGATAATGTTTAATTCCACACTGTATAACACTCCAGACAAACAATTAGCACTCCATGGAGACAAGACCCTGCACCAGAAAAGTTACATACACCTTTAACGCTTATATGTATTCTTTGTTCCAATAGACCACGTTTCAGCTTCCCCTTTTAAGAACTACAAATTATAAAAAAAAAAAAAAAAAAAAAAAGCACCAGCAGACACGTGGGTCCAGGCTTTTGGGTACTTTTTTAACAACTTCACAAGTACATTGCTTTATAATCCCCTTTTATACCACATTTCTGCCATCTTGTGACTTTGCGCTGGCTGTTAGTGTCTGGGTGTGCTATCATTACCAATACACTACACGAGAAGAGAGCGCGCGCTGAGAGACGAGTGTGAAATGGAAATCTAAATCTGGTCCTGGCAGCTTCTCTGGGGGACGTGCTCGTTTACGAGAAAAAAAAAAAGACTTGTAAATACATCCATACAGAACCAAACCGGGCGGTAAAATCGATTCGGACATGCCAAAAATGGCGTCGCAACCTTCGCTGTCTGCCCTGGAAAGTTCTAAAAGTTGTGAGATAACTTTGATCCGACAAAAAGGGACAGAGTTTTTGTTCAAGTGTGGATGGGGATAGGCCTTTTACCAGCAAAAATTGGTGATAATAAAACGAGTACTGAAACTAGATTATTAGACTAGAACATGTATCAATACTGTATAAATTAAGAATAATATATATAATATGGTCTTGAATTATAGAACTAGTATGACCATGTGTTAAAGGCAGTTTTTCCCACGTATTTGATCAAAATTTGTCTTGCCCCATTACAAATATATTGTATAAGTAGCTCTTGACATCAAAATAAAATGTGTTCTGCCTGCATCTAATTATAAAATTGTTTTTTTTTACTATTCAATATTCAGCAAGTGCATGTTATCACGCTAGTTATTAAAAGCTTTACCAAAATCCGCTTTGGCCTCTGAAGGTTGTGAAAAGTGCTTATAAACTCATTGTGGTGAATTATGAAGATGTTTGGAACGTGAGGAATAACTTTGGATCACAAACAATTTTTTTTATGTTTTTACAGCACATTTTATATTATAGAAATGCATTGTTTTGTGATCTATTGTTGGCAATGAGCCCTTTTCGTAGCATGTTAAATGAGTTATATATACTTTCTTTGCCTAGTCCAGGCAGCTGTTTCTGGAAAAAAAAACAACAACTTGTAAATACACGCATACACAACCAAACCAAGCAGTAAAATCATTTTGGACATGCCCAAAATCCCGTCGCAACCTTCGCCATCGAGCCCGGAAAGTTCCAAAAGTTGCGAGATAACTTTGATCCTACAAAAAAGGGACGGGGGTTTATAAATTCTTCATTTTGTTCAAGCGTGGAGGGAGACGGGCCTTTTAGCTGCAAAAAACCCATAGAAGCTAGAGACAGGAGATGTTTCTTTAGCTTTGAAAAATGCATGAGCAGATGAAAAATGAGAATATTCAAAGCGCTTTTATCCAAGACGGCATTAGCGACTGCCGAAATTCAGCGACCTCAAAAAACATTGTATTCCGCCTTACATTAAAAAAAACACCCAAAAAAACACTTTAAATGATTAGATGTGTAGAGTAAAATAAAAGGTATTCATTATTCATCTAAAGAGAGCGTATTTTCAAAGTGCCGACCTTGATTTGAGAATGGACTATTAGTGGCACGTTTTGTAGTGGTGGGGAGGATTAAATTTTTATTCAAATTTGGGCTTTAATCTCGGGGGGAAAGCGATCGCGGAGTTCGTATTTCCGTCTCTGGTCAAAGAGAGAGAGAGAGATGTGATGTTTGATGTTGTTTATGAATACAGGGAAGTGCTTTATTTGGTCATAAACAATTTAACTAAAAGGGCTGTGTGTGGAAGAATATCGGTTCTAATGTCATTGAACTCACATGCTTTCATTGGGGCCTGCTTTCAAGTCTGTTTTGTGACCCTGCTGGACACCGTAGTTTTGGGATACAAGCTTATTTTAACATCTAAATTAATGGATGTATTTGGCGTATTCAGTTGTACTAGTTGTTTGATTTAACTGTGAAGAAAGTGAAGGAGAACAATACTTTGAAATGGACCTAGAAAAGTTTATGAAGTGGTGTTAATGCTGCACCGTGTAACTTTTCTGGTAGAGAGCATTTACTTGTCTCTATGGAGCCATTTTTAATCAACCTAGAACGATTCACACCAAAGTATTAAACTCGTCTCCATGAAAAAACAGTAAGAATACATGTTTTTTTCAAGGTATTTTTAAGCAATAAAACGGCTGATATGAAAAAAAAATGCTCTAATAATGCGTTAATGCCGTGCTGTGGATCATTCCAGGCAAAGCAATTACATCTACATGAAGACGGGCAGATGGGAGACTCTTCACAAGAAAAGTGTCACTGTGCAGCTTTAATGACAAATTAGTAAAAGCGACGCACTTTATGTTGACCTGCGTGAAGCTATGATGAAAAAGTACCGGTAAACGTGACTAAGAAGAGGAAGAGATTGGAAAACAATATACAGAAAATACAAAATCTATATACAGAAAATTGGGTTTAAAGTCTGTAATTTAAACTAGAATTAATATAGTTTGGGATTTTTGAAAGATGGCAGAAAAAAAGGCATAATTGTAACGTAAAGTGTAGCCAGAAGTGACACTAAAATGTAACTGACCACTGTCCGTTCTCAGCCTCCTCCAGGAACTGCACCATCTCCCCAGACTCCAGAGAGAGGTCGCGGGGGTCACGGGACTCGTAGGTCAGCTGGACGCGATAACGACTGCTGTCCCCCTGAGGAGTGGACGCACAACGGACACATATCAGAACGGCACAGTATTCAGTTCAGTTCAGAGTTGACACCTTTTGTTGTTCTTGTAACTGTTTATGTTTTATTATTAACGTCACTGCTTTTGTATGTGACACTTGTTTGCTACACCGACGAGTTGATTTGAAGGTCCTATTCGTCAATTACTGGTGAATTTGAGGAAATCTGTAGTAATTCTTAAAACGTTCTACTAGGCTGCTGATTAAGTAATGGTGGTAAGATACTTCTGAAGTTACAGCTGCCAATGGGTTGACTGAGCTGCAATTTACAATTATTTTGCTAATCAATTATTTTACAGAATTACTTTTTTTTAAATGAATGGGTCAGTCATTTGGATTGTGAAAGGCCTGTGAATATAAAGCGCTTTTCCACCTTCTAGACACTCAAATCGCTTTACGTCAAGGAGTCGCTCACCAGTTCACACACACATTTATACATCAGTGTACGCAGACACTTAAGGTAGGTTGAATCAAGGACACAACGACAGTATTCATCTGTGGGAGCTGGAATCGCACCGCCAACCTGTGAGTCAATGGGTCTGACAGCTTTACCAATGATGATGAAGGCAGTGTCCACCACCAATCTGACCAGAAGTGAAGAACGAGAAGCGAAACGTCTTCACTCCTGCAACTTTTTGTCCGGTTGACAGATTTAACTTCGGCTTTTACGATGGACCAGATCTGGACGACTGAGAGATTACACAGACCTCTACCAATGATATTTATACCGAGAGCTGGAGAGCGAACCGCCAACCTTCGGATCAGTGGACAAACACTCTACCAACTGAGCTACTGTCGCCCGAGATAAAGAAAAAAATAAGTCACTCGAGGCCAGATAAAAAAGCTTCATCATTACAAAAAACATATTTACATGCTCCCTGTGTCTTTTTAAACGACGCTCTCTCAGGGTCATAAAACATATTCTTACAGCTAACACAATGTTTTAAAATCAAATTGTTAAAGCAACCTCTTTTTATTGATGACTAAATTACTTTCAATACATGATTAGTTTGGATTTTATTATTAACTAGTGCCCGCTCTACAATCTGAGTCACCGAGTTCCCAATTTGAATGTTTCTCGATCCACATTTATTACAACCATTAGTTACGAAGCTATTTCACCTCACCTTTTCACACACTGCTCCGTAAACTGCAAATCTACCAAGTATTCCTACGTTTTCCTGTCTATGCCCAAGCAAAACTCTCCCTTAGCATCTTGTTTTTCTGACATTGCAACAACCGCATATGCCCCCTTCACAAACAATTAATATCTCTAATACCGATACAAAACAAAACGACTTTGATTCGCTCTCTTCCGCGTTCCAGTGGCTGCTACATGACACGTATCTTAATAGCCGCAGAAAGACCCCGCGCTCTCCTTCTTTCTCCCCCTCATCTCCTCTCTCATCCCTCGCTTCTTAAATGTCAAGTCGTCAGTGCGGACCGCTAATGAGATGTGCGTCCGTGGGAAGTAATTAACCAGCAGAGGGCTCGTCCGTGGGGTAGGGGGAGCCGTTGAGGGACAATGGGAGCGAGTGGACGTGCGTAGACACTTAGAGCCTCCGGACACTGACTGATGCGAGGATGTGATGATTAATGGGGCGAGCTAACTCCAGTGGAACGGGTCAGGTCGGATTGCATTTCTAACTATGACAATGTGAACTTCCCGAATGTCAGTAATGAATGTATTAATATCATATACGCCGTTAACTATAGGTGTAAAGTGGAGTTGTATGTAGGACATGCAGGTTGGGTTGTGGTACTGCCCTATTCAGCGGAAAGAACAAAAGAGTAGTGCAAGAAATAAGTGTGTTTTTATTTTGTTTTAGGGATATTGCTTGTGATAAGGGACTAAAACGTGAAAGAATTGTGGACTAGTTGCCACTAACTTGCTAAATAAAAGTGCTATCGTTTAATATACCTGATGTTTGCATGATTCCTACCAAATATTTCTGCGTTTTTAAAGTTTATACACATTTACCATTTACAATGCTAACAAGCAATCATGCACCTACTGTTTTTAAGGTTATTTAAACTGCTTTGTCCTCATGTAAGGCGTATTTATAGAAAAATCTGGGCTGAATAATCTTTTTTCCAATCCAAATATTATTTTAAGTTATAGACAGAGGTGGAGGATCTATGCAAGATATGTACTTTATTTAAAAAAAATATGTGATTTTTCTGCTCTTTTGTGTTAGAGTCAAGACACTTTTTGTGTCACAATTCATATTTGATGTTTGAACGTTTAGATATTTTCGATTTTGTCGATAACTAACATATTTGTAATAACTAATGCCTGAATAAAGCACATGTTGTAGGATATATGGCCTCACGTTCTTGTTGTTGCCATCCTCCTCTGAAGAGTTGGACGATTCCTCTGCGCTGGACGGGATGGTCTCAAAGTCCTCTGTGTCCATGGAGGGGAGACGACGCTGCGTCCAGCCTGGAGAGACACAGAGAATATGGGAAGTTTAATAGGATTTTATAAAGTATCAAGCAATCTAAAATGTCCCAAAATGGTTGAAAGGTCACAAAGCCGTAAACGTACCACCCCCCCCCAAAAAAAGAGTAAAATTATATCATGTTGCTTTTGTTGTTTGTTTTTTTCTCTTAAAAACATATTCATCCTGTGAGTGGGCTTGTATCTCAACAATCCTGGCTCTTACTTCGCCTGTAGGAGGTCTGCACCTGCCTGTTTCCATGGAAATGTTGTTTCTGCCTATAACTTAAGGTCTTATGTACTTACTTGTTTTGTTTGGATTTTTTCTGTAATTGAACAGGGCGTCTATGAAAAGGAGCGTCTGAGTGCTCTCATTGGGCTCTCCATGTATAAATAAAGATAAATAAATAAAATCATATTACAGTATAGTATAAAATCCATCTACGTTCATGGAGAATGTTCCAAAGTATGGTTTTAACTTTATATTTCTATAGATTATGCAGATGATGTGCACCTCAACAAAGCGTTCTATAGGAAGAGAATGAAACATCTTTTAAAAATGAGGTTGTAAAAGTGATAGTTTTGGTCTTTTTACTGAAGAAAAAATGTTTTATCACAATAAATAAAGAAATAAACAACACTGCAGAGACCTGTAAAACCATTGAAACCTGCATTACCTGGTTGGGAGGTAGATCTGGGGACAGTATTCGGAGCTCCTGCCCCTGTATCACTGATGATGCTTTGCCTTTTCCTCACTGAAGCCATAGCACCGCGCAGCGTGTCTGAACAAAACCAACCAACCTCCCGTTTAAGCGTCTATTTACAGCTTATGTCACATCCAAAATGCACAAGACAACACAAGATCATGCCACAACCAAGCCAAAAACAATCAAAGAAATTATGATGTGAACAAACAAATGAAACATATAGTTCTCTCTGACGACCACTTATGAGAATGACACTCACACATTCATGGGCCGTGAAATGTCTTACTCAATTAAGGTGGCAATAGCAGCAATATATTAGCGTGAGATTGAACCAACTGAGCAAATCATCATGCAAGAAAACAAATCCATGCTACACAACACGAAACAGAGCAGACTAAAAACACCACCATGCCCACTCTGTAGCATGCCAAACACGAGAAAAAAATATTAAAAAAAATACAATTAAGCTAGGACTTTTGTCACTTTCGCCACTGGAATCTTGCAGTCGTCCCACCCGTGATTTATGCTACTATATAGTTTATCTGTATATGTTGTATACTGTATATTTTTTCACAAATGACAGGATATGGTATGGTTTTATATGCAGGGCTACAGGGATAATAGATGTCTTCAGCCATGTGTCACTTCCTGTGCTGTGAAAAGGCCCTTTTTTGGGTGAAAACAAAAAACGTTTACTGTACGCTGAAATGACAACTTCAAATTATCGCCCAAAAACTACAATTTTGATTTATATAGTGTAGTCAATGATAGAAGGGACACAAAGGACCCGCAAAGTACGGTAAACATTTTAAACGACCGACCGGACCCCAATGCTAATCATATTTCATTACATAACACTTGCTTATTCTCATGTTTTAGAATAAATGACCTGGCAATCAAAATATAAATACATTAAATGATTATGATTTGTATATTCTTAAGAGTGCTATGTGCTAAGTTTTATTGGTTTTTCTCATAAAATAAACAGCCAGTCTATTTGCACCAGGAACATTTTGTTTGTATTGTGTTATTTTTGGATGTAACTTAAGGTCCTGTATTTATTTTGTATTTATATTGTTGATTTCTTACAGTTAAATGAAATATTTGCAGTCTACATTGTACAGTTTAGTGATTTCTGTTAGTTTCTGTGGGTTCGTTTATCATAAGCTACAGTTAACTTGGGCCAGGTGGGTCTTTATTTAGGATCCAATAATCAAACACACAGTCGCATATTTACGTCGCTTATTAGACATTAAGAAACTAGTGATTAAATGGATGAACGAGTTTGTATTCCACTAATCAGCTGTTAGCCTATTTTCTCTAAAACATCCAGTTTATCGTTCATGGGCAGTGATTTCAAGAGCGGCTGTTTTCCCATGGTTCCGATGGTCGGTTCTTGATATTTTACGCCAAAAAGTAGAAAAGATTTGACCATTTATACAATATTTACCGCCATTCTAATGAAGCGGGATGTTTTCACCTAAAAATGGGCGGGGACTCGGCACAACAGCAAAATCATCTGTATGGTGAAGACATCTATGCACAAAAACAACATTTACAGAGAGAGATGCTAGTTCCAGGTTATAGCTTGGATGCTAATTTACACCCACGCTAAATGAACATGCTAATTGTTTGATAAATTCCATTCATAGTTTGATATATGTGAATAAATATACATACATGCATGCATAAATCACACATCTAATTGACAGCTAAGTACCAAAACAAATACTGTCAAGCCAGTTCACAATTAGCATCACAATTAGCATGCGTCCGATGGCTATACCTTCGTAACCGAAAGGTGTGGGGTCGCTCTTAATCTCGTGCCTCTTGCTCTTTACACTGGCGGAGAGCGGACCTGACCAAGGACAGTGCAGTGTTTTTTTATCATCAGTTTAATGCAAATGAAAAAGGACTTGGAGGAGAAATACTAGGCAAATGTCAGCTCCTGTGTTCATAGCGACCTTTGCTCAGCGACTTATTCAAACTGTGGCTAAAGTTAGAAAAACGGAGACGTGATTCAACTTCTGATGATAATGAGTGGGTTGGGGAAAGATATTAGCCGAGAAGTTGAATATGTTGATTGTATTGTATGGTTTGGTCTATTGTACGCTGTGATAATAAGATTTAATTTGTATACAGTGATTTGTATATGTAGCAGACAAAGGACTCTATTCAGTACTATGGTTTGTTTGAATAATTAATCTGCAAAAAAATATAAAAATATATGAAGAGGTTCGTCGAGGCTTGACAAAACAGCACTTTTTTCAAAGCCAAATCTATTTAAATGCAAAAACAAAGTATTTCCTTCTAGATATCACTTGTAGAACATGAAAACACAAAGGAAATTATGTTTTTTTTAATTAAAAACGTATCTACTTAAACCATTTATTATGTTTGATGATATAATGGAGTAATTAACGTTGCATTAAGTCACAAAAAAATTAAATAAAATGGACAAAACGTAGGAGTGAAGACGTTTCGCTGCTCATCCAAGCCGCTTCTTCATTTCTGGTCTGTCTCCATGGAGATGTAATTGCTTTGCCTGTAATGTCCCGTAGTGCGGTATTAAACCTACAATCTATCTCCATGAAGAAAAGCGGATGCACAACCTAAGCCGAGTTACAGGTCAGCTCTCTGGACAGGTGACCCCATTCACACGCAAAAAGGACCCGTCTAATGCCATACTGTGGAATATTTCAGCAAAGCGATAACATTTCCAAGGAGACAAAGAGGTTCTGAACTCCCCACCTTTAAGAACATTTTCAACATTTCAGCGAGTTGTACACAGAGCTATAGAAAGTTGTTAAAACATGTTAGATTTGCTGTCTATAAACTGCAGAATTTTTGCCAGGCTAGAAGTTTATTTTTCCACTAAAGTTTTATCTAACTTTCAAAACTTTTCACCAGACAGGCTGACAAGTGCCAAAGTTCTTTAGCATTTGATCGCATGTATAGATACAGAGCTGTGGTTTTCCTTTTGAAGATTGTAAATAAACGAAATAAGAGTTGGAGAGCGGTGGTTTTAATCACGCCGTGGCCCTGCGTGGCTCTTAACACTGCACATCTGTATTCATGAGCTAAACTGCTTTTGTACTGCTCCCTGAATGTCACCCCAAATGTCATCTTTTCACAAACTATTATTACCTCATCCTTCCGTTATGAAAGAGCGTATGTGCACTTTGTAGCCTTAACACGCTTTTGATTCGCAGAGACGACTTGGCTTTCTCTATGCATCTCATACATTTCAACACAGGCTAAATGTGCGTGAAGGCGAAATAGCTACATACACCGTTTCTGCTGCAAAGTGATAGACAACTGGTTAATAACATATACGTCTCGATTTTTTAAAAGTCCTGCGCCCATTTTGTCCTGGAAAAGTTTGTCCTGTCAAAATAAGTCAGATGCGTGCTGTCTGTGTCTAGTTAGAAAACATTTTATTGTCTGTAGTAAAAGCTAAAAGTTAAATCTGTCAATCAGGCAAAAAGTCGTAAGAGTGAGGACGTTTCGCTGCTCATCCAAGACGCTGCTTAGATTCTGGTCAGATTTGATGAGCGGCGAAACGTCTTCACTCTGATAACTTTTTGTTTCGATTGACAGATTTAACTTTTAGCTTTTACTATGGATCACACCTGGACAACTGAGGGATTACACGGACATTTTATGGTCCGGTAATGAAGAAGTGCGTGTTGTAGCATGCTAGTTCTTGTTAGCTTTACGTCACTGCAGGTCTCTGAAAGTTGCGAAAAGCGGTTATAAACTCATCGTGGTGAATAATTAGGATGCTCTGAGTGCATAAGGTAAGTGAGGAGTAACTTTGGACCACTGCAAACTGTTTAAAATGAAGTCGTTCTGTTTTTACTGCTTTTGTTTTGCTTTGCCGGCAAGTTGACATGAAAGTTCTAATCGTCAGTTCCTGGTCTGGTTTTTGGAGACTGGTTCTAGTGAGTTGAGACTACTGCTGTTTTGCTCTTGTTTTGAAGTGGGTGACGAGCTACAGTAGACCTTGTGTTCAGAAAATAAACAACCAGAAGAAATCCGGTGCGTTTCTTTACACCAGATCTGACCAATTTAATATGTGGCTACTTGCTTCGAAGCTCTAAGTTACTTTATGACAAAATATGGATAAATAAATATATTGCAATGAATATAATTTTTTCACGAAACAAAATTGCAGCATCAGTATTTATTTTTTGCTTATACCTACTTGTACAATATCAATACTTACTACAAATGAGTATAGATTAGTTTGGCTAGTGAATTTGGAAAAAGTGAACTAGCACAGTATTCACGGTTTTGATTACTTATCTGTTCTTGATTAAAAAAATAAAAATTAAAAAAATGATTAAAGTCTAATTTTGGGTAACAGAGCTTCAGACAGAGCAGTGCCTCTAGTTAGCTTAACCCCCCTTTAGGGAATGTTGATGAGATCAGCTGAAAAGTATCAATTGTGCATGTAGTGGTTTTACAAAATATGTATTGCGTTATTATGTGCTGTTGCTAGTATTGTTTGAAATCGTGAAGTACACAAGAAGTACCGTTAAAGTTCAAGTTTAACTGTAACTTTTGAGACAAGACGCTTGAAAACATCAGCAAACATGGATAGATGCTACTAAAAATAATCCTCACTACTGGTTTAATACCCATTATTTTGATTATTTTGCTTTGGTCCTGTTCTAATTGTCCAAAGTGAGCTACTATAAATCTTAAGTAATTTTTTGAGTGTAGTTATTTCAAAGTAAATAACTGAAGAGATACCTTTGTTTCGTCGAGCGGCGAAAGTGGAGGAAGTGGAAGTGGCTAAAGAGGAGGTGAGGGAGAAACGACGTGGGACCTCTGTCTCTTTAACTGTGGGCTCTACGGGACAGAAGGGAGAGCCAGGAGAAGAGAAGGGAGGGACGGGGCATTGAAGGTGGAGGAGGCAGGTAGAAAAATCATGGCAGTGATTAGTAGAAAGGTACACAAGAAGCATTAATATGTATTTTACAAGAGAACATGAAACGGAGATGGAGCGATAGTTGCATAACATTAATTGTTTTTCAATGGATAAAACAAAAATGACAAAAAAACACAGTAAATGACACTGACAAATGACATGGATTTGATTGAATAAAGTAAACTACACAGTCTCGGGATGCTTCTTCAAAGATCTAACCACTAACTTGACCTTTGTATCTTTTATGGAGATACTTAACACTGATACAAGCAGGTGGCAGTTACTCCACCAGAAAAGTTACATAGTGCCCCTTTATATTCCTAACTCCGCTTCCTATGCCTGGCGCGCGCCCATGTGTCCTCTCCGCCCGTGTCTGGGGATATGTTTGAAGTCGCTGTTTCTGAGCCGTGCGGAGCAGTGCCTTCAGAGCGATGTCAGACTGTCAGCCGTCACTCAGCCGGGCGCCACTAAGACAAAAGCACTGACGCAACTCACCGCAACACCGGGGACGCGAGCCAGGGGGCAGCCAAGCAACCCGCAACACTGCCATCTAGTGACCGGAGAAGAGCGAGGAGTGGAAGTCTCGACAGCTCGCCTTTCCCTGACAGAGTTCTAGTCCTGTTTCCTCGTCTCCTTGTTTCCTCAGTTTCTTCAGATTGTAAGATGATGAGAAGGATCACAGAGGAGAGGAGATATTTGCAATTCGCTATCGTCTCTCAGTAGATATAACGGACAGATGGGACGGAGAGGTGGAACAAAGGTGGAACATTCGCCCAAGAGTTCTATCCCATTCATTTTAATAGAGCAGCAAAATAAAAAGATCAAATTTGATGTTAAGGGTGTGAAGACAAATAGTTGTTTATACATTTGAAGCTCCACTATAAAAAGTCCATTAATTTAAATGCACAGTATGTAACTATCTGGAGGCACATCACCTTCATGATTCCGTGGAAATCGAATTAAAACTTTACTTCAGAACATTGTCCATGGTGATAAATATGTTTTATGCCATTTGGGGAATATTAGAGCCAAAGGAACATCATTTCCTCCTCCTCTAGGCCAAATAACAGTCAGGTTTAAACGGACCTCCTCCTCTTAAAAGCCGTCAAGGAAAAATTGTTCAGTGCAACTCAAGTTATTATGTAGCATCGCTATTCAAGTTGTATTATTTTGCCTTGGTTCTTGGCAGTAAATAAGTTCTATATAGACTAGAAATACGTTTTAAAGCTTCCAAGAGAGTCGGTGCAGTGTTGACTTGTTGGTCACATGAACAACATAGAACCTTTTACACAAATCAATCTACTTTATATCATTTTTCAGCGGCAAAACTTTTTCTGAATTCTCAATTGAAATGAATGGGATTACAAGGTAAAGTCCCACCACAAAGACAGCATGGTTTAGGAGCATTTACGGTAAAAGAGGACGGGACGGAATGAGGAGAATAAACACAACCAAAATGAAAAATCCTGCTTTTATGTAGTCTTTTTTTTTGGTAAAATGTTACATACTGTAGCATTCAGTCAAATTTGTAGAGCTTAATGAAATAAAAATAAAAATAAAAATCATTGCCAGACTATTGTAGGTCACTATATTTTTTGATGGATGTGATTTGTCCAGATTTAAGAAATGTTTATTATCGATCACTAGCATGTGTGCTAATTTCAGCGTGTGGTCATGTTTTCTTATAAGACTCTGGCGTTACTCACGTGTGGTCGAGCGGTTATAAGTCGCCAAAACAGCCCTGGTTTTGTCATAGTTTGGTGGCTAATGCTAGCTCTGGTTTGCTTTTCTGAGAATCTTTCTGCACCAGGTAACCGACTCATTGCTTTACCAAAAATAATCCGTAAATCCACCTTGTTATGCTATTATTGCATGATTAAATTCCTAGAAAACAAGACAAACATTAGGGACAAACACTGCTGTATAAAATGACCTTGAACAATGAAACATAAACAAAGACGTAACATGGAGACTTGACAATGACACAGAGAGAGCGAGGATGGGCCACACTGATTTGAATGGGGGGGGTTTAGCCGTTACCTGCAGGGAGCGACCTCCGATTGGACAGCCCCTGTAAGCTGAAGCGTTTCCGAGCGTTAGCAGCTGATTGGCTCACAGAGGGGTCAGCTGACAGGAAGTGAGACGAGCCACAGTTAGTACAAAGAGTTCAGTAGAGACACGAGCAGCTAGAAATGAAGGAGGTGTAGCGTTCCTTTAAAGATAAGACGAATTTAATGCAAAAATATTTAAAGGACTATATTACACTATTTTCTAATTCATGTTGCTGCTTTTGTTTTCTTTGAATTCTTGTGCGTTATTATTAAAATGGGTTAGGCATTATAAGTTTTTCTTTTTTTTACTTCAGCCTAAACCCTTTAAGTCATGATAGAAATATTATGTACAACCTTATACAAGTTGAATAATGTTTGATTTGAATGTAATGACCGAATAAATAAATAAATAAATAAATAAATAATAATGTTAGAATGTTGTTACCACCTAAAAACATACCTGGAGTTGTGTTTTGTTTCATTCACACATGTTTAACACAAACCCTGCATATTTAGGCTTAGAGTCCTTCTTTCAAAATGAATACACTCTGTTCCACCTTGTGATGTCATGTGGTAAAACAGGAAGTGCTCCAGATGTTTTTAAACTCCACGCACCTTCAGTAGAACCTTTTGGATAATTTCAACCCTGGAATGGCCAATTTCTACAGAAGAAAAAGTAAAAAGTAGCTGTTAACATGAAAACTACCACTTCATGACATCACAAGGTGGAACAGAGCATTTTGAACTTTGGAGATGTAGACAAAGTGTTACTCAAACATGTGAATGAAACAAAACACAACTCCATGTTTTTGAGGAGGTAACAACATTCTAACATCACGCACACCTTTAACTTATGGTACTACAAAACGCAGTCCAGTGTCATCTAACGCTAAGCAAGTACTAGATAAAGTATTTGTTATTTATACGATGTACGGATGTGTTTAATGCTATTTTCCATCGAGAAAGTACACATTAACGCTGAAGTATATTTATGTAGTTATTGAAAAAGCAGTTTAGATGCAACTTACGGCTTCAGCTCATTTTGTAAAACTGCAAAGTCAAATGCCACACCTTTACTTTACATTTCAGGTTTAGACTATGTCACTATGGCAACAGTGATGTCACCTTTCGATCTAAAAATAGCACTTCCTCTGGCTGTAGGTTAGAGACCCAGAGTCAAACTATGTGCTCTCAGCTGGAATACAATCTCTTCTGACAGCACGTTCAAGGAAGATGTACAAACACAGAGAAATGCTAGTCTACTTTTATAGTCAGAAAGATTTTGGATCTGCTTGCAGTTTTCTCGAAAATTCTCAAGATTGAGTTTGCATAGTAGACATTTTAACACGTCCACCGGCGTAAACATTTGAGAGAAGATAGAAATGAAGCTTTAAATAATACAACATTCACGTGCACTTCAGAATATGTTTGTGTAGAGGTGTAAACTGCAGGGTGAGCAGGTTTTATACAACTCATGAGGACGAATGCTCAGCCGCTTGTGAGGAGTTGACTTAAATACAGAGATGGGTAGTACTTTTATAAAACTGTACTTCAGTGAGTGGTTTCCAGACCCAATATGTTTACTCCTGTACAGTGGTGTGTTCAATTTTGTTTCTTAAGTAGAAGGACAAACAACAGAGCAAAAATAAAATGCTTAAGTAAAAGTATTCAAGTAACTGTTTAAAAATGTACTTAAAGAGTAAAAAGTAAAAGTATTTTTGCGTAGAGTTTGAGGTCTTATAAGGCTTCACTGATCTGTCTAAAGATTTGTGCTGTATATACTTCAACAGAAACAATTCAATTTTTTATTTGTACATTTTTATTTGCTCAAACTATGACCTGGATAAAAATAAACCCCTCAGACTTTTTAGCAGGTCTCATACAACCATGAGTATACTTTTACTTTTCAGTTCTAAAAATGTAGTGGAGTAGAAAGTACAGATACCTGCTCTGAAATGTAGTGAATTTACTTTACTTAAGTGCATTTTAAAGTAAAACGTATCCACTTTAAAATGCACTTAAGTAAAGTATAGATACCTACAGTTTTTACTTAAGTACAGTACTTTAATTTACTACTTTTCCTTCCTTATGTTCCACCACTGCTCCTATTTAAGTACTGCATTTTACAGTGTAACAGTACTACTCTTGCTTAAGTAAAGCCTTTTCGTACTGTGAGTAAATTTATAACTACAGATCACAAAAGATTTATGCTGAATATATTAAATTATTTCAATTACATCAACTTCAAACTATAAATCAAATGTTACTTTCTGACAGTTACACTTATAATATAATCTTAGTTGTGCAGTAGTTTCCCCAAATATATTTTTTAACAAATTTCAGGAGCCACAACATTGTACTTCTACTTCAATAATATTATTTTCATGCCCAACACTGCCTAAATAAATCTGTCAGTCGAAAGTACTTTAAGCCACACAATTATGTTGGCAAATTTATGGACACAATCTTAAATAAACTGGATTTCTGGGTGTGAATATTCAAAATTATTTTCTTCTCTATTTATATTGGCCCTCCATCTGAATACAACTTATTAAAACATTTATTTAAAGCGGCTGTATACGAAGTTTCATGTAATAAAAGAAAAAAAATGTCCTGCCTTAGTACAGATATATTGTAATAGCTGTCAGGGGTGAAATGAGACCACTGTGTACTGCCTGCATCTAATTATGAAGTGTTTTATCATCTGTGAACCAGGATGTGCACTGTTTGCATGCTAGCTGTCGTTAAAACATTAATTAAAAGAGACCGTACCCAAAGTATCATCTAATAAAACAAAGAATGTCCTGCCCCAATACAGATATATTGTAAAAGCAGCTCTCAGGATTGAAATAAAACCACTGTGTACTGCCTACATCTAGTTATGAAGTGTTTTATCGTCGGCGAACCAGGAAGTGTGCTGTTAGCATGCTAGCTACTGTTAAAACACTTATTTAAAGAGGCTGTATCCAAAGTATCATCTAATAAAACAAAAAAACAGTCCTACCTCAGTACAGATAAATTGTAAAATCAGCTCTTAGGGTGAAAATGAGACCACTGTTTACTGCCTGCACTTAATTCTAAAATATTTTATCATTTGCGAACCAGGACGTGCGCTGTTAGCATGCTAGCTTCTGTCAAAACACTTATTTGTAGAAGCTGTACCTGAAGTTTCATCTAATAAAAGAAAAAAATTTCCTACCTTACGGTGAAAATGAGACCACTGTGTACTGCCTGCATCTACTTATGAAGTGTTATCGTCTGCGAACCAGGATGTGCACAGTTAGCATGCTAGCTGTTGTTAAAACACTTATTTAAAGAGGCTGTATCCAAAGTTTCATCTAATAAAACAGAAAAATGTCCTCCCCCTGTACAGATATATTTTAAAATCAGGTCTTAGGGTGAAAATGAGATCACTGTGTACTGCCTGCAACTAATTATGAAGTATTTTATCGTCTACGAACCAGGAGGTGCACTGTTAGCATGCTAGTTGTTGTTAAAACACTTACTTATAGAGGCTGTATCTAAAGTTTCATCTAATAAAACAAAAAATGTCCTACCTTAGGGTGAAAATGAGACTACTGTGTACTGTCTGCACCTAATTATAAAATGTTATCGTCTGCGAACCAGGATGTGCGCTGTTAGCATGCCAGCTATTGTCAGCATTACCGCGACAGCAAAACTCCACTCTGGCCTGTGAAAGTTGCAAAAAGCACTTATAAACTAACTGCAGCGTATCATTGGGATGCCTGCTATACGTTAGTAAACTGAGGAATAACTTTTCACCACTGCCAACCGTTTAAAATGAACTATTTGTGTTTTTTAAGACAGTAAAATGACATGTAGGGCTATTTCATATGTATAATTTTTCATGTCTTAAGTGTAAATAACCAGCTGAATGCAGTTTTATACATGACAGGTGGATATGAGCACGTCTCGCGGGTGTGAAACTGACACTTTTGAACGTGCTAATCAGCCCTCGTACAGCAGCAGTCGCAGGGACAGCGCTAACGGACAGTGACAGGAGCCGACCGCGTACGCTAACTCAATCAATAAACGTCATATCTGTGAACGCTACATCTGTGATACACTGTAGGACTCAGCTCAGACAGAGTGGTCAGAGAGGGATCAATGGGGATTTAGACAGAGAGGGGAAAGAGGGATGAGGAGATGGATAAAGAGCACAGAAAGACAGAGAGACATACCGTAGCCAAACAGATATATAGATAAGAGGCAGAAAGGGGCGTGATGAGGTGAGAAAGAGAGAAAAGAAAGAGAGAAAGGGAGAGTTTAGGGAGGAAAAGGGAGGGGAGAGGAAGGGGAAGGAGGAGAGATATGTACAGTTAGAAAGATATATAGAGAGGAGTAAGAAAGGGAGGTGATGAGATGAGAGAGGAGAGAAAGAGAGAGGCTAGAGAGAGTAGAGTGAAGTAAAAATTGATAAAAAAGTGGAGAAAGAGAGATAAATACTGTAGACAGATAGAAGTAAGGGAGGTGATGAGATGAGAGAAGAGAGAAAGAGAGAGGCAGGAGGTGTAGAGTCAAGTAGAAGTGGATAAACAGAAGACAGATAGAAAGAGAGAGAAATACTGTAAACAGATAGAATAGAGGTGATGAGAAGAGAGAGGAGAGAAAGAGCAGGTAGTAGGTGTGGAGTGAAGTAAAAGTGGATAAAAAGAGGAGAAAGACAGAGAGAAAGAAAGAGAGAGATACTGTAGACAGATAGAAGTAAAGGAGGTGATGAGAAGAGAGGAATAAAAGAGAGGCAGTAGGTGTAGAGTCAAGTAGAAGTGGATAAAAAGAGGAGAAAGACAGAGAGAAAGAGAGAGTGATCCTGTATTTAGACAGATAGGAGGAAGTAAGGGAGGTAATGAGATGAAAGTGAGGATGGAATGATAGAATAGAGAGGGAGAGAGAGAAGCAATGGAGAGAAAGAAAGATGAGAGGAGACAAACAGAGAGAAAGAGTAAGGGGAGATGAGAGTGTGTGAAGAGAGGGGGAGGGAGAAAAACAGACCAGGAGAGAGAAAGGGATGAGAGAGAGAAGACAGAATGAAAGACGAGGGAGAGAGAAAGTGTGAAGAGAGAGGGTGAGAGTAAAATGAGGAACGAGAGGGAGCAAGGACACAAAGATAGAAGAGAGAAGAAGAGCGAGAGAGAAAAAAAACAGAAAAAAATGGGGGTTGCTGGATAAATATATAGATAGAGAGATAGAAAGAAAGAGTATATATATATATAAATGAACATAGCTAACCTACTAGCCGTGGCGTTCCAAACAGGAAGTGAGGATGGGCGAGCTTCCGGCTTTCATCGACTTTGGTTCCAATTCACTTTCTATTGAAAAAACGTCGCCCCTCTCTCCATAACTGCCTGTCATTTAGGCCTGAAGAAAGGGGCGTTACCTTCAACATCCTCGCTCCGGATTGGCTCTTTGGTTGCTATGATACTCAGCAAAACATGTTAAATAAATGGTAACTGAATTGAACCCATACTGTCTTCTATGCAGAGGAAAAACAGCCCCCTCCTTTCCTCCTCACTGTAGTCCAGACAGAAAGAGATAAAAGCCCTCCTCTTAGTACAGAGCTGTAACTGAACCTGCTCAATTGTTCCTCTGTCTTCACTGGCCGCCCCCAAACCGTTCATTAGAGCAGCTTAGACCATCACAACAAATCGAACAGGGAGAGAAAGACGGGCGGATGAGAGGAATCGATGCAGAGAAAGAAAGAAAGAAAAGGTACAGAGGAACATAGTGTACTTGGCGACAATCTTTGGGCCAGCGGCTACTTCAGCTGTCCTGAATAAGGTAGAGAAAGTGACATCTGCATTTGACTTATTCTTTAAGGTCGCTGGGGGAACCTGTGACATATCCTGCCAATCATTACCTCGACTAAAAAGGGCACGTGGCAAAACCTCTCAAAACTATTACGTATCTCTGTGTATCTGACCCAAACTGCATTCACAAGACTACACCTGCACGGACGTTCATGCAAAAACAGCTATTTATCCAGAAAAAAGCCCTAGGAAACAACGTAATTACATAAAGATAGATTCAATTTGTGAATCATGAGTTTAATCTGCATTTTTACATATAAATACCAAAGAAATACCAAATCTTCAGCTAACTCACACGCTAACTTATTCTTTCTGCTGTTGCCCCGTATAAATCCTTATGATCTAAATAAAAAGATTAATCGCCTAATACAAATTTTGGTGAAGTAGGACACCATCAACTAGTTTTTTGGCTAAACGGCTAAAGGTCTACGGCCCTAAAGGAAACATAATCAAAATGGACGATGAAGAGCTTTCAACCGTGTTATACTTGTTTCCGCTTCTCATTTCCCCTCTTGAAGTTGTAGTTAGAGTGATTTATGCATGTTTGAGTAATTGTTATTCTCCTGCACTCAAGACGTCATTACTCCCATAATCGCTATTTTTACAGACACTCCATACATGCTCACTGCTTCTTTTTTAAATTATTTTTTATGGTGAAACAAATGGGATTCAACAGCCTTTTGAAAAATAAATAAATAAATCCACAGCTCAATACCGTCAAGACAAGATGGTCCAGAAATGCGTCACTTTTTAGATCAATTTTGCAATTTTAAGTATACAAAATATAAATTTCTATACAGGTATTTCACTTTAACTATTGAACTACGCTTTATTAAAATGGTCAAATAAAACGCACCGTGCTACGACACACCACATCAAAACCAGGTCAAAAAGCGAAAAAGTAACTGAAATAGCAAAATTGTGCTTAAAATTTGATGCATATACTTTTCCACTCTGACCTCTTTTAGCAATAGTAACACCTTTAACACCACACAAACGCACAACTCACGCACACAAGGGCTATCTTTGATTTTATTTACTGTCTAGTCCAGCAAAAACAATCCCAGCTGACACACACATTTTAAATAATATAAGTTAAGTGCATATTTTTGCACTTTTGGAACCAGCCCTAACACCAGTGATTTCATGCTTGGAGTTTTTCACTGAAGTATAAGAAGTAAAAACTGTACTGGTTCAGGATTTGTGGTTTTGTGCACCGTTTTAGCTCTAGTCATCACAATTTTTTGAATACAGAACTGATATAACTGTAAGTAAAATAGTAAGTTTGCTTGTTTTTGTCTATAAATTCTTCTGGAGTTTTCGCTACACAAGAGCACCACCTTCTTTTAACTTCGACCTCTGCAAATTAGAAACACATGTTGACGTACCTCTCTTTTGCCTGGTGTTGGGACTGGGGTTGGTCCTCCTAAAGCCGCTCTCTGGACTGGACGAATCGGACTGCCTCAGAGCCATCTTCTTCACATTTCTGTAAAAACAACAGCAGTGAGATATTTAAATGTATAGAGTGTAAGCAGAGACAATGATGATGACAAAAATCAATATCTGACTCTTTTGTTTTGTTTCCCCGGGCAACAATAATTGGTAGCACTTTATAATAACTACCTTTAATTATCCTTAAAAATATGAACAAAGACAAAGCGAAATTAATCAGATAATATTGTTGCATTGTATTAAAAGGTGCTTAAATATGTCTGTAGGCCTTTTTCAATACTTTTTGCAGTTGTTTCTCAATAGACAGATGTTCTTTTTTGATATTATCTTGTAAATCACATGTGTCAAACTCAAGGTCTGTGGGCCAAATGTGGAACTTGAATATAGAAACGGTTAATTAACAAGATTAAAAAGTCCTTGCTTTTATTTTACATTACATTTGGTTACATTTATTTTACAGTTACATCTGGCCCTTTGAGCCATTGACCATTTTGTTGATGTGGCCCTCTATGAAAATGAGTTTGACATCCCTGTTGTAAATAGTCAATCACTAAGTGTCAGTGATGGGCATGGACTGAGGGATTCCTACCTGATGGGGCCTCCGTAGATGTTGTCTGAGAATTTTTGGTGATTTGCCTCTGTGAAAATACAACATATATTTAAAAAAAAA